>NW_011495050.1:1393786-1406085 GCF_000754665.1 Bison bison bison
CTTCCCCTCTTTGGTAACCAGAAGTTTGTTTTCTGTGCCTCTCAGTCTGTTTCTGCTTTGTAAATAAATTCATTTGTATCATTTTTTATATTTCACATAAAGTGATATATATCTATCCTTCTCTAATTTATTTCACTTAGCATGATAATCTCTAGGTCCATCCATGTTTCTGCAAATGGCATTATTTCATTCTTTATATGGTAGATCCCACCTTCTTAATTACTCCACCATTCTGCTTCTTGCTGCCATCACTTCAGTAATACTTAGGTGACATATTTTAGGCATTTATCTGCTTGGGTCATAAGAAGAACAAAACTACATCTTGTGTATGTCTAGAAGGAAAGCAAAGCCAATTATTCTTTGACTGTTTCATATGTACAGTGGATTTAGGACTGATGTCATAAAAAGTCTAATTCTCATATACAAAATTGCTAAGTGGGAAATCATTTAAAATTGTGTGTAAGGCTTTAAAAATACACATGAGGCCAAAAACCAAACAACCCAATTTTAAAATGGGCAAAGGACCTAAGAAACATTTTTCAAATGAAGATAGACAAATGGCTAACAGGTATATGAAAAGGTGTAAATACCACTAATCATCAGGGAAATGTAAGTCAAAACCATAATGAGATAGTACCTCACATCTCAAAAAATGAAAACTAGAACTACCATATGATTCAGCAGTCCCACATCTGAAAATGTATATGAAGTAAATAAAATCAGTATTCTGGAGAGACATCTGCAATACCAAGTTAATCGCAGCTTTCTTTACGACAGCCAAGACACAGAAACAGCCTAAGGCCCCATGGACGGACGAATGGATAAAGGCGTGGCAGGTATATGCAGGGGGATATTATTGCCCCATGGATGGATGAATGAATAAAGGGATGGCAGGTATATGCAGGGGGATATTATTACCCCATGGATGGATGAATGGGTAAAGGCGTGGTAGGTATATACAGGGGGACATTATTTAGCCACAGGAAAGAAGGAAATTCTGCCATTTGTGACAACATGGATGAAGCTGGTGGGCATTACACTAACGTGAGATAAGCCAGACAAAGATAAATACTATGTGATTTCACTTATGTGTGGAATCTAAAAAAGGAGAAGAAAGAGAAATTTTCTAGAAGAGCAGATCTTGTCTTCTCACCACACATACACACACACACCACACACATAAGGCAAAAACACACACGAACAAAGGAAATGTTGAATTCAAAGTTAGAAATTTATGCCTAATATATTTTAGATAGGGCTTCCCAGGTGGCGCAGGTGGTAAAGAACCCTCCTGCCAATGCAGGGGATGTAAGAGACGCGGGTTTGATCCTTGGGTCAGGAAGATCCCCTAGAGGAGGGCTTGGCAACCTCCCCCAGTATTCTTGCCTGGAGAATCCCATGGACAGAGGAGCCCGGCAGGCTATAGTCCATGGGGTCACAAAGAGTCAGACACGACTGAAGCGACTGAGCACACATGCACGCATATTCTTTAGATAAGGCTCATGGAATAGGACTTTTTGGTTTTACCTTACCTTCCACATGCTGACTTATTTTATTTTATACTGATGGAAACCTCAGATAATTTTATTTTAAACTTTAATTATGCCTTGAAGAATTTTTCGAGTGTTGTTATGGGGCTCAAGTGCTGTAGAGTGTTCTACATACTAATACTGAATTTTTTCAAGCACAGGGAACTGGAAAGACTTTAATCTAATTTTTATTGGTAGTGCTTGAAAATGCTGGAGAGACCCTATTTCTCTTTCCTTGTTTCCCTGACAGGCTCTCCTTGCTCTCTTCTGTCTCCCCTCTTCCGTCCTCCTCTAGTTTACTTGGGAAAGACAGTTTGGTCTCACTCCTGGCCCAGCCAGGCCCGTGTGAAGGCCCCACCGTATTGTTTGGCTCCTCAGCTCCTGGGTCTGCCTTTCCCTCCCCCAGCTCTTGTAGAGACTTCTGGGGAGAGGTGACAGAAAGTTCAAATACATTCCTGTCCCCAGATCACTATGACACTGTGAATACAAGGCTGTGTGCTTAGGTAAGGAGTCAGTTCAGTTCAGTTCAGTTCAGTCTCTCAGTCGTGTCTGACTCTTTGCGACCCCATGAATTGCAGCACGCCAGGCCTCCCTGTCCATCACCAACTCCCGGAGTTCACCCAAACTCATGTCCATCTAGTCGGTGATGCCATCCAGCCATCTCATCCTCTCTCGTCCCCTTCTCCTCCTGCCCCCAATCCCTCCAAGCATCAGAGTCTTTTCCAGTGAGTCAGCACTTCACATGAGGTGGCCAAAGTATTGGAGTTTCAGCTTCAGCATCAGTCCTCCCAATGAACACCCAGGACTGATCTCTTTTAGGGTGGACTGGTTGGATTGCCTTGCAGTCCAAGGGACTCTCAAGAGTCTTCTCCAACACCACAGTTCAAAAGCATCAATTATTCGGCGTTCAGCTTTCTTCACAGTCCAACTCTCACATCCATACATTACCACTGGAAAAACCATAGCCTTGACTAGATGGACCTTTGTTGGCAAAGTAATATCTCTGCTTTTGAATATGCTATCTAGGTTGGTCATGACTTTCCTTCCAAGGAGTAAGCGTCTTTTAATTTCATGGCTGCAGTCACCATCTGCAGTGGTTTTGGAACCCCAAAAAATAAAGTCTGACACTGTTTCCACTGTTTCCCCATCTATTTGCCATGAAGTGATGGGACCAGATGCCATGATCTTCGTTTTCTGAATGTTGAGCTTTAAGCCAACTTTTTCACTCTCCTCTTTCACTTTCATCAAGAGGCTTTTTAGTTCCTTTTCACTTTCTGCCATTAGAGTAGTGTCATCTGCATATCTGAAGTTATTGATATTTCTCCCGGCAATCTTGATTCCAGCTTGTGCTTCTTCCAGACCAGCGTTTCTAATGATGTACTCTGCATATAAGTTAAATAAGCAGGGTGACAATATACAGCCTTGACGAACTCCTTTTCCTATTTGGAACCAGTCTGTTGTTCCATGTCCAGTTCTAACTGTTGCTTCCTGACCTGCATATAGGTTTCTCAAGAGGCAGGTCAGGTGGTCTGGTATTCCCATCCCTTTTAGGATTTTCCACAGTTTATTGTGATCCACACAGTCAAAGGCTTTGGCATAGTCAATAAAGCAAAAATAGATGTTTTTCTGGAACTCTCTTTCTTTTTCAATGATCCAGTGGATGTTGGCAATTTGATCTCTGGTTCCTCTGCCTTTTGCCTTCCAGCTTGAACATCTGGAAGTTCATGGTACACGTACTGCTGAAGCCTGGCTTGGAGAATTTTTGAGCATTATTTTGCTAGCGTGTGAGATGAGTGCAATTTTGCAGTAGTCTGAACATTCTTTGGCATTGCCTTTCTTTGGGGTTGGAATGAAAACTGACTTTTTCCAGTCCTGTGGCTACTGCTGAGTTTTCCAAATTTGCTGGCATATTGAGTGCAGCACTTTCACAACATCATCTATCAGGATTTGAAATAGCTCAACTGGAATTCCATCACCTCCACTAGCTTTGTTTGTAGTGATGCTTTCTAAGGCCCACTTGACTTCACATTCCAGGATGTCTGGCTGTAGGTCAGTGATCACACCATCATGATTATCTGGGTCATGAAGCTCTTTTTTTGTACAGTTCTTCTGTATATTCTTTCCACCTCTTCTTAATATCTTCTGCTTCTGTTAGGTCCATACCATTTCTGTCCTTTATTTAGCCCATCTTTGCATGAAATGTCCCCTTGGGATCTCTAATTTTCTTGAAAAGATCTTTAGTCTTTCCCATTCTGACATTTTCCTCTATTTCTTTGCATTGATCACTGAGGAAGGCTTTCTTTCTCTCCTTGCTATTCTTTGGAACTCTGCATTCAGATGCTTATATCTTTCCGTTTCTCCTTTGCTTTTCACTTCTCTTCTTTTCACAGCTATTTGTAAGGCCTCCTCAGACAGCCATTTTGTGTTTTTTTGCATTTTTTTTCCATGGGGGTGGTCTTGATCCCTGTCTCCTGTACAATGTCACGAACCTCATTCCATAGTTCATCAGGCACTCTGTCTATCAGATCTAGTCCCTTAAATCTATTTCCCACTTTCACTGTATAATCATAAGGGATTTGATTTAGGTCATACCTGAATGGTCTAGTGGTTTTCCCCACTTTCTTCAATTTAAATCTGAATCTGGCTATAAGGAGTTCATGATCTGAGCCACAGTCAGCTCCTAGTCTTATTTTTGCTGACTGTATAGAGTTTCTCCATCTTTGGCTGCAAAGAATATAATCAATCTGATTTCGGTATTGACCATCTGGTGATGTCCATGTCTAGAGTCTTCTCTTGTGTTTTTGGAAGAGAGTGTTTGCTATGACCAGTGCGTTCTCTTGGCAAAACTATATTAGCCTTTGCCCTGCTTCATTCCGTACTCCAAGGCCAAATTTGCCTGTTACTCCAGGTGTTTATTGACTTCCTACTTTTGCATTCCAGTCCCCTATAACCCAAGTAAGATGGTAGGTGTTGCAAGAGGGCATCAGAGGGCAGACACACTGAAACCATAATCACAGAAAACTAGCCAATCTGATCACACGGGCCACAGCCATGTCTAACTCAATGAAACTAAGCCATGCCATGTGGGGCCACCCCAGACAGGAGGGTCATGGTGGAGAGGTCTGACAGAATGTGGTCCGCTGGAAAAGGGAATGGGGTTTTTGAGAACCCCATGAACAGTGTGAAAAGGCAAAATGATAGGATACTGAAAGAGGAACTCCCAAGGTCGGTAGTGCCCAATATGCTACTGGAGATCAGTGGAGAAATAACTCCAGAAAGAATGAAGAGATGAGCCAAAGCAAAAATAATACTCAGTTGTGGATGTGACTGGTAATAGAAGCAAGGTCTGATGCTGTAAAGAGCAATATTGCATAGGAACCTGGAATGTTAGGTCCATGAATCAAGGCAAATTGGAAGTGGTCAAACAAGAGATGGCAAGAGTGAACGTCGACATTCTAGGAATCAGCAAACTAAAATGGACTGGAATGGGTGAATTTAACTCAGATGACCATTATATCTACTACTGCGGGCAGGGATCCCTTAGAAGAAATGGAGTAGCCATCATGGTCAACAATAGAGTCCGAAATGCAGTACTTGGACGCAATCTCAAAAACAACAGAATGATCTCTGTTCGTTTCCAAGGCAAATCATTCAATATCACAGTAATCCAAGCCTATGCCCCAACCAATAACGCTGAAGAAGCTGAAGTTGAATGGTTCTATGAAGACCTACAAGACCTTTTAGAACTAACACCCAAAAGGAGTCCAAGTGGGACACTTTGGAGAGTGAAGCAGACGCTGTTAGCAGTTATACCAGGACGTCATACAGACACAAAGTGGCAGTTCCAGGCAAGCTGAGATGAGCGGTCACCTTAGTACTGGAGGCATTTCCTGAAGGTTTGTGGACAACAGGAGGGAAAAACAGGGCAAGTGACAGCTTGAACTCGACTGTCACTCACTTATGGTCTTCTGGAAAGCTCCTCAGTGTCCCTACTCTAGGAGCTTCCTGGTTTCCTCAGACTGCACCCTGTTGTTCATGGCTCAGGTTTGGGTAGGAGGAGGGATAGATGTGAAGGGTCCTGTTTCCTGCAATGTCCATTAGGGTAGCCATTGGTCACATTTGGAAATTTAAATTTAAACTAACTAAATAAAAAGATTCAGTTCCCTGGTAATGTCACCACCTTTCAAGAATTCACAGGCTAACATGGCTAGTGGCTATCATGTTGGCTGGCATAGATGTAGAGCATTTTCATTATCTCAGAAAGTCCTGTTGGACAGCATTATTTTTTCCTCTAATCTCCCCACTTCCATTTCTAGTCCCGGGTCCTTTATTATTTCCTCCTTCCATACACACACACACACACACACACAAGTTCAACTGTGCAGATAACATCTGTTTATTATGTGGCCTTCCCAGATGGTGCTAGTGGTAAAGAACCTGTCTGCCAATGCAGGATAGGTGCCTGCATAAGAGACTCGGGTTTGATCCCTAGGTCGGGGAGATTCCCTGGAGAGGAGGGCAGAGCAACCCACTCCAATGTTCTTGTCTGGGAAATTCCATGGACAGAAGAGCCTGGTGGGCTACACTCCATAAGGTCACAAAGAGTCAGACACAATCAAAACAACTTAGCATGCACATTATGTAGACAAATTGGCTACTCAGTCTTGCCCAAAGGGTCTCTTCTTTCTACTAAAAAGAACTATCAATGTTCCCCAAGGTGTTTTCCTCAAAACTAAAGATCCCTCTAGCTAGAGATGAATGATCCCTCTCTGCCAGAAGGCAGAAATATCTACAGTTGGTTCTGGTTTCTTTAAAGTTATGACACTGATTTTCGAACGTGACATTTGGAAGCATTTTTATTACTTTATCATTGTATGGTGAAGAAAGAAGTAGAAGAAGTTCTAAATCAAATACTTTGTTTATTTGGCTATAAAAAGTAAAGAGAAGAAAATGAAAAAGAATTACAGCTCAGCCTTCGGCACAACGTCAACTTTTAAATAGAAGACATTTGACTTGTACTGGGGAAAAGTCTGTACTATGTTAAATAATCTTGCCAGATGGCCGTCCAAACAAATAAAGTGAAGCCAAACAGGCCAGATTTACAGTTTCAGTGCAGTCAAAAATAACTTTTCTATTATTGCTGTTCAGTCACTAAGTCACGTCCAAGTCTTTGCGACCCCATGGACCGCAACTTCAACATCTCCTGGAGCTTGCTTAAACTCATGTCCATTGTGTTGGTGATGCCATCCAACCGTCTCATCCTTTGTCATTCCCTTCTCCTCCTGCCCTCAATTTTTCCCAGCCTTAGGGTCTTTCCAGTGAGTCAGCTCTTTGCATCAGGTGGCCAAAGTATTGGAGCTTCAGCTTCAGCATCAGTTCTTCCGATGAATATTCTGGATTGATTTTCTTTAGGATTGACTGGTTGGATCTCCTTGCTGTCCAAGGGACTCTCAAAAGTTTTCTATTATTAAAAGTAAATAATTTCATGTTAAGGTGTTGCGGTTTACATAACAATTTGGGGTTGTGAGACATGCTAGAAAATAGCTATATTGCACAAAATGGCAAACATATGCCCAAGAAAGAGGCTATTCCCTTTGTCTAGGCAATTCCAAGGGTGCAAGCTTATAATCCAGTTTTTCCAAATGATTATCAGATTGTTAAACTTTTAGGGTTTAAGCTTCTGTTCAGAAACATTTGTTGCTTGTATCTTCTCAGAAAACCACCTTCCTTTCATTGCTATCCCCTCAAAAAACTTAAAATAGAACAGTCTTTTGGACTCTCTGGGAGAGGGCGAGGGTGGGATGATTTGGGAGAATGGCAATGAAACATGTATATCATATATGAAACGAATCGCCAGTCCAGGTTTGATGCCGGATACAGGATGCTTGGGGCTGGTGCACTGGGATGACCCAGAGGGATGGTATGGGGAGGGAGGAGGGTGGGGGGTTCAGGATGGGAAACATGTGTATACCCGTGGCGGATTCATGTTGATGTATGGCAAAACCAATACAATATTGTAAAGTAATTAACCTCCAATTAAAATAAAAAAATTTATAAAAAAAATTAAAATAAACAAATTTATTAAAAAAAAAACAGAGATGCTGCTCTTCATTTTTTTTTTTTGTAACTCATTGTTTTGAGAGAAGATCTGACTCCATGTGACTGAAGTAGCCTTGCAGTTTTATTCTGTTTATTCATTTAATAAACTTTCAAGTGCATTTTGATGGCTCTTCCTCCCAAGTTTGTTTGGAATTTAGGCTTCCATTTCTGCCTTTGGTAGGCTAGATAGACAGAGGCTATGACATTATGTACAAGGAAAGGGATGTGCCCAAGTCACTACTGGAAATTTGGATCAACCACCAGCTGAATGTGATAAACTAAGGTGCATGAGTTTGGAAAATAATACGTAAGAAAAGATGATCAATATTGAGTACAGTAAATCTACATACAAACCTTGAAGTTGCAAAGATGTGAACTTTCAAAGATGTGAACGTGTGTTCTCATGTCCAATCACATAGGTAAATTCACTGTTCTGGCACACATTGTCACACCCTTGCATCCTCTACAAGTGGTTGTGCTTTTGTGCACTTTATGATACAGTACTGTATAGAGTACAGTAGTCCAGGGTCTTTATTTCAAGCCCAGGATGTCCAGTGAAAGTGAAGTGAAAGTGAAGTTGTTCAGTTGTGTCTGACCCTTAGCGACCCCATGGACCACAGCCCACCAGGCTCCTCCATCCATGGGATTTTCCAGGCAAGAGTACTGGAGTGGGGTGCCATCACCTTCTCCCAGGAAGTCCAGAAGCAAGTGCAAAAACAGTGGTGATTTAGCCAGTAGTGCTAAGAAGGGCCAGCTGTTGTTCTGGACTACTGTCCATTTCAAGGTACTGTTCTGTAAGATTAGAAATCTTTTCTTTATATCTTGTGCTTGTTTTTATGCATTATTTGTGTGAAAAGTATTATATGGTACTATATAACTGATTTGGCTTCTCTGGTGGCTCAGCAGTTAAGAATCCACCTGCAATGCAGGAGCCACAGGAGACCTGGGTTCGATCCCTAGGTTGGGAAGATCCCCTGGAGGAGGGCATGACAACCCACTCCAGTATTCTTGCCTGGAGAATCCCGTGGACAGAGGAGCCTGGCAGGTTACAGTCCATGAGGTCTCAAAGAGTTGAACACAACTGAAACGATTTAGCATCCACATATAACTGATTGTGTTAGTTGGGTACCTAGACTAACTTTGTTGGATTTGAAAAAATTGGGCTTATGAACGCTCGGTTGGAAGAGATCATGTTTGTATGTAGGCGTTTTACTGTACAAACACTCTGGGTACCTAAGATTTAGTTCCTGTTTCCTACTTGGATCTCCTTCCTTTGTATTCATTCATTCATGACCCATTGTATGCTATGTACTAGAGAAGCAGCAAGTAAGATCAGCATACTCCCTGCCTTTACAGAGCTCTCGGGCTGTGACTGAGAGAAACCTCACCTCTGGCAGGGGCAGAAGGCTTCTCTGAGGAGGAGGTGAGGAATTAGCCAGATGAGGGGGTGGGGGTGGACGTGAGGGCAGGGAAAAGGACAGTAAAATGCAGAGAGAGCTCTCTAGGCAGAAGGAAAAACAAGGACTAACGCCGGAAGGGAGACAGGATGTGTGTGTAAGGGGCTGGAGGGTCAGCAGGTGTCATGGGGCGGGTGCCTTTGAACATAGCTGAAGTGGGCAGGGACTCATATATGCCAGCCTGGGCTGGATCCAGGTGGAACTAGTGGTAAAGAACCCATCTGCCAATGCAGAAGATATAAGAGACTAAGGATCGATCCCTGGGTTGGGAAGATCCCCTGCAGGAGACCATGGCAACCCACTCCAGTATTCTTGCCTGGAGAATCCCAGGGACAGAGGGGCCTGGAAGGCTATAGTCCATAGGGTTGCAAAGAGTCAGTCACAACTGAAGGGACTTAGCATACACGCACAGGTAGGATCTGGAGTTGTATCCTAAGAGCAAAGGAAATTTGCCAAAGTACACAAAATAGGAGTTACACATCAGATTTCTGTTTTTAAGATCTCAGTGGCTTCTGTGAGGAGAGTGCTTTGAAAGGATGCAAAAGTGGCCAAGGGAGATCTGAGGAAGTACAGGTCATAGATGATGAGGGCTTCCACCTCGGTAAGCAGAGGAAACAAAATTGAGTACATTTAAGAGATATTTGAGGAGGGCATGGCTACCCACCCCAATATTCTTGCCTGGAGAATCCCATGGACAGAGGAGCCTGGCAGGCTACAGCTGATGGAGTCACAAAGAGTTGAACACGACTGAAGCAACTTAGCACGCACGCATGAGATATATAGGAGGTAAAATCCAATGGACTTGGTAAAATCCAATAGATTTGTGACGAGAAGAAAAGGAGAAGGTGGGGTCAAAGATGACACTGGGCTGGGAGAAGTATAGGATGCTATAAGGTAAAAATTAACTGGGGAAGGGAAGGAGGAATTCCAAAGAGGCAGAAAGGACAGTGAGGAGCAAAGCTCGGGCCTGGTCTCACCAGAGGTCCTGCAGGAGCAGGAGGTGTGAGCAGTGCCAGTACATTTAGGGTGGGCCTGAATACAGTCAAGTGGGCCTGTGCCCTGATCTCCAGTGGATGCTGCAGACAGTGGCCATCTTGGCACCAGAGAGTCCATGCAAGCGAGATGGTATGGCAAAGCCCTCCAGGAGGGAGGGCGAAGCGTTGAGACAGACCAGGAGGCTGAAAGAGTCCTAGAGGGAGTAACATGGGACATTATCAGAAGTTAACCATGGACTGTGCCAGCTAGAGACCATAGCAGAGTCACGATGGATGATGAGTCAAGAGCGGATGATGGTCAAAAAGAATGAAATAATGCCATTTGGAAGCTACATGGATGGAGCTAGAGATGATCATACTCAGCAAAGTAAGTCAGAAAGAGAAAGACAAATATCATATGATATCACTTATACATGGAGTCTAAAATACAACACAAATCAACATATCTATAAAACAAAAATAGACTCACGGACATAGAACATAGAACAGACTTGTGGTTGCCGAGGGCTGGTGGGATGGGGTGGGAAGGACTGGGAGTTTGGGATTAGCATAGGCAAACTGTTAAATATAGGGTGGATAAACAACAAGGTCTTACTGTATAGCACAGGAAACTATATTCAATATCTTATAACTAAATGAAAAAGAATATCTGTATTAAAAAAAGAATGGATGATGGGATGGTAGAGAGAGGAATCCAAAGACCAGGTGGAATTAAGTTCACCTTAGATGGAAACACATGACTTTCTGGGACCAAAGACTGTTCCATGTTACTATCTCCATGCCCACTTGCATGCTCAGTCGCTCCGTCCTGTCTTATTCTTTTGAGACCCCATGGACTGTAGCCCTCCAGGCTTTGCTATCCTTGGGATTATCCCAGCAAGAAGACTGCAGTGGATTGCCATTTTCTCCTCCCGGGGATCTTCCTGACCCAGGGATAGAACCTGCGCCCCCTGCATTGGCAGGTGGATTCTTTACCACTGAGCCACATGGGAAGCCCTAGTTCCATGCTTGATCAGGTGCAAATGCCCAGAGAAAAAGGAGGCAGGGATAACTTGGGTTAACTGAGTTTAATCAGGAAAAAAAGAGCCTTGAGACGATCCATAATTTTATAACAATTCAGTAACTAATGGTAATCAATTCTGGAAAATGGCTGAGTTAATTGTAAATGAGATTGAGACAATTAGCTAGCTATTTGGGAAGAAAAAATACATTTTAAACTTTACCTATATCAAAATACTCTAGATAGAAAAAAAAAAAAAAAAACACCGTAAGTAAAACCTGAAAGAAAATATAAGGGAGTATTTCCTGATACTTAAATGTTAGGGGCTCATCTAAGCTATAAGTAAGATGTGAAATTAAAAAAAAATTGGCAGACAATGATAAAAAGATTTTAAAATTTGCATGCAAAAATGTCTGATGACTGCATTTAAAATGTACACAAATTGGGTA
Source organism: Bison bison bison (assembly GCF_000754665.1). NCBI lineage: Eukaryota > Metazoa > Chordata > Mammalia > Artiodactyla > Bovidae > Bison > Bison bison. The sequence continues at coordinate 1,405,316 of NW_011495050.1, forward strand.
CTACTTAGCCATAAAAAATGAAATATTGCCATTTTTAGCAATGTGGATGGGCCTAGAGAACATTATGCTTAGTGAAATAAGTCAGAGAAAGACACACTATAATTACTTATATGTGGAATCTAAAAAATAATACAAATGAATGCATATGCAAAAGAGAAACATATATGCAAAATCAGAAAATAAATTTGTGATTATCAAAGGGAAGAAGGAAGTAGGGAGGGACAAAATTAGGTGTATGGGATTAACTTTGCTGGAGAGCTCTTTACCATCTGAGCCACCAGGGAAGCCCATATAGAAAACAGATGAGATTAATTCTTTGTCAGTTGCTTCATTTGCTATTATTTTCTCCCATTCTGAAGGCTGTCTTTTCACCTGGCTTATAGTTTCCTTTGTTGTGCAGAAGATTTTAATTTTAATTAGGTCCCATTTGTTTATTTTTGCTTTTATTTCCAATATTCTGGGAGGTGGGTCATAGAGGATCCTGCTGTGATTTATGTCGGAGAGTGTTTTGCCTATGTTTTCCTCTAGGAGTTTTATAGTTTCTGGTCTTACGTTTAGATCTTTAATCCATTTTGAGTTTATTTTTGTGTATGGTGTTAGAAAGTGTTCTAGTTTCATTCTTTTACAAGTGGTTGACTTCAGTTCAGTTCAGTCGCTCAGTTGTGTCCGACTCTTTGCGACCCCATGAATCACAGCAAGCCAGGCCTCCCTGTCCATCACAAACTCCTGGAGTTCACTCAGACTCATGTCCATCGAGTCAGTGATGCCAT
>NW_011495050.1:1406500-1415046 GCF_000754665.1 Bison bison bison
TTCTTCACAGTCCAACTCTCACATCCATACATGACCACAGGAAAAACCATAGCCTTGACTAGACGGACCTTTGTTGGTGAAGTGATGTCTCTGCTTTTGAATATGCTATCTAGGTTGGACATAACTTTCCTTCCAAGGAGTAATAGTTTTCCCAAAAACATACAAGCAACTCCTGCAGCTCAATTCCAGAAAAATAAATGACCCAATCAAAAAACGGGCCAAAGAACTAAACAGTCATTTCTCCAAAGAAGACATACAGATGGCTAACAAACACATGAAAAGGTGCTCAACATCACTCATTATCAGAGAAATGCAAATCAAAACCACAATGAGGTACCATTTCATGCCAGTCAGAATGGCTGCTATCCAAAAGTCTACAAGCAATAAATGCTGGAGAGGGTGTGGAGAAAAGGGAACCCCCTTACACTGTTGGTGGGAATGCAAACTAGTACAGCCACTATGGAGAACAGTGTGGAGATTCCTTAAAAAATTGGAAATAGAACTGCCTTATGACCCAGCAATCCCACTGCTGGGCATACACACTGAAGAAACCAGAATTGAAAGAGACATGTGTGCCCTGATGCTCATTGCAGCACTGTTTATAATAGCCAGGACATGGAAGCAACCTAGATGTCCATCAGCAGATGAATGGATAAGAAAGCTGTGGTACATATACAAAATGGAATATTACTCAGCCATTAAAAAGAATATATTTGAATCAGTTCTAATGAGGTGGATGAAACTGGAGCCTATTATACAGAGTGAAGTAAGCCAGAAAGAAAAACACTAATACAGTATACTAACGCATATATATGGAATTTAGAAAGATGGTAACGATAACCCTGTATGCGAGATAGCAAAAGAGACACTGATGTATAGAACAGTCTTTTGGACTCTGTGGGAGAGGGAGAGGGTGGGATGATTTGGGGGAATGGCATTGAAACATGTAAAATATCATATAAGAAACGAATCGCCAGTCCAGATTTGATACACGATGCTTGGGGCTGGTGCACTGGGATGATCCGGAGGGATGGTATGGGGAGGGAGGTGGGAGGGGGGATCAGGATGGGGAACATGTGTACGCCTGTGGCAGATTCATGCTGATGTGTGGCAGAACCAATACAGTATTGTAAAGTAATTAGCCTCCAGTTAAAATGAATAAATTTAAATTAAAAAAAAAAAAGAAAACAGATGAGCAAAAGGATGTACTCTATATCACAGGGAATTGTATCCATTATAACAACCTATAACGGAATACAATCTGCAAAACTACTGAATCTCTACGCTGTACGTTTGAAATTAACACAATATTGTAAATCAACTATAGCTCAATCAAAAAATGCACATAAATTGAGATAATTATTATAGCAAATAAGGCAGAAATTTAAAGCCTAACAATCTACAGAATACCTACTAATACATAAGGGTAAGGTTTCAAATGGTAAATAGGCAAAGGACGTGAATTGACATGTTGTCAATAGAAATTATACATGGTTGACCTAGAAAAATGTTTAATACCATCAGTTAATATTCAAGAAATATAATTTATTTCTTTAAATTTTATTTTTTCAATTAAAAAAATTTTTTTTGGCCATCCTGTGTGGCATGCGGAATCTTAGTTCCCCAACCTGGGATGGAACCTCTTCTCCTGTAGTGGAATCATGGAGTCTTAACAACTGGATCATCAGGGAAGTCCAAGAAATATAATTTAAAAGAAGAATGATGTGCCTTTTAATATATATCAACTTAGGAATGATTTTAAAAATGATAACACTCATCTCAGTTGAGCATACAGGAAAACATCCATTTTGCTGATGGGAGAGAAAATTGAGCCAGATCATTTGGAGAGTAATTTGGCAATCTGGATTAAGGGTTTTAAAGAGTTTAAAATTGGAAATAACCTATGTTTTCCAAATAGGGGACTATTTTAAGAAATCAGTATATATCTGCATACTGTACTATTACCCAGCCATTAAGATAGCTACCGGCATTTGAAAATATTTAATGACATGAGAAAAATGCATATGCTATAACATTAAGTGGTTAAGAGCAATGTACTGAATTATATAAACAGTGTGATCACAACTATGCAAATAAAAATGCACAGAAATAGTTTGAAAAAAAAAAGGCAGCAATGTACCCATGCTTATTTTTGAGTGTTGTAGTTATCAGTGATTTTATTTTCTTTCTACTTTTCTGCACTTGTATTGTGTGGAAGAATTCTAAATTGGAAAAAATTAGAAAATAATCTTTGTTAGAAGTAAATATATACTCCTAGCTTTTACGTAACTTAACTAATGGCTCCTTGTTCTAATAGTTTCCAGATGATTTTGCTGACTAATGCATTTGTCTCAGGGTATTTAAGTGATGACACTATTGATGACTCATAAACTTTTATGGCCCTCAATCTATGTCAGGCAAAATTTAAAATAATTTTCACTTATTAACTCATTTAGAACTCACATTACTCATATGAGGTAGGTCATATTAATACCACATTTTATGGTGCAGGAAATTGAAGCACAGAGAGGTTAACTAATCTTCCGAAGGTCACATTGCTAGTAAATGGTGGAGCTGAAGTTTGAACTCAGGTAGTGTCACTTCAGTGGTCCTACCCTCTGAACTCCTCCCAGAGAATAAATAACCTTGTCTTTCAGAAAGCTAGCCAACAATAAAGGCTTATGAAAACAAGTTAGCATCAGATAACATTGTTGCTGCTGTTCAGTCACTTAACCGTTGGGTCTGACTCTTTGTGACCCCATGGACTGCAGCACGCCAGACTTCCCTGTCCTTCACTATATCCCAGAGTTTGCTCAGACTCATGTCCGTTGAGTTGATGATGCCCTCCAACCATCTCATCCTCTGCCGCCCCCTTCTCCTCCTGCCCTCAGTCTTTCCCAGCATCAGGTCGGCTCTTCTCATCAGGTGGCCAGAGGATTGGAGCTTCAGCTTCAGGATCAGTCTTTCCAATGAATATTCAGAGTTGATTTCTTTTAGGATTGACTGGTTGGATCTCCTTGCAGTCCAAGGGACTCTCAAGAATCTCCTCCAGTACCACATTTCAAAAGCATCAATTCTTTGGTGCTCAGCGTTCTTTAAGGTCCAACTCTCACATCCAAACAACATTAATAAATATAAAAGGACATTCTTGGGTCATGAATCTTATCCATGAAATAAGAGAGTTAAACTAGATGATCTTTAATATCCCTCAGATGTAAATTCTGTAATTATATTTATTAGCAATAAAAACGGACTTTCATTTACTATACTAGGCATGACAGCTATTTTCTCCCTCCCCATCACAGTCTTGCCAACCACACACTTTTTAAGTAGAGAGCCTCCCATGTGAACCCTGATGCCACTGAGCCCAGCTGATTGGAGCAAGGAAAGATATTTCGCCCAAGCCTAGCCAATGATTTCTGAGTTTAGGATTGGTGGTACAAAATTCTAGCACACTTTTGACCACATGTGCAGTGAATTCAACATTGGTCTCTTGTGGCCATTTTTCATCTTCTGCCCATTTTTCATCTTGTGCTAGAGAAGCAAAGATGGCAGCTATGTAGAGAGAGAAGAAAAGAAAACTACAGAGATGAGTCCTGATTCTGCCACCTCATGGAGGTGAGGGGACAGGACTGGGAAGGTGGGGAGTGTGGCTTTCTTGCTTCCTAATGGCTTTCTCAATCTTGGTTCTAGGACTCCATGATGTCTGGCAACTCTGTGTGACCTTGGATCCTTGAGAGACCCTGTGTCCTCTCAATAACCCCCCACTTGTGTTTGCTTGATCTACTTGAGTGGTTTATTACTCACTTTCAGCCATGTGAGAGACATGGGTGCAGCTGGTCCCCAGCATGTCTGGTGTGGGTAGCCAAACTGAATAGTGACCAAATTTTACACTGAGCCTTTTTGCAAAATCTGACTTGGGATGTTTTTCTGCAACAATCTGGGCTTTATCATGAAATCAGTTAAGGGACACACTAAGAACCGGAGTGACAGTGAAGATGGTGTGGGGTACTTCCACAGTGGCACAGTGGATAGGAATCCACCTGCCAGTGCAGGGGACATGGATTTGATCCCTGGTCCTGGGAGATCCCACATGCCACGGAGCAACCAAGCCTGTGGGCCACAACTACTGAGCCTGGGTACTATAACTACTGAAGCCTAGAGCCTGTGCTCTGCAAGAAGAGAAGCAACTGTAGTGAGAGGTCTGAGTACTGCAACAAAGAGTAACACCCGTTCACTGCTGCTGCTGCTAAGTCGCTTCAGTCGTGTCCGACTCTGTGCGACCCCATAGACCGCAGCCCACCAGGCTCCCCCGTCCCTGGGATTCTCCAGGCAAGAACACTGCAGTGGGTTGCCATTTCCTTCTCCAATGCATGAAAGTGAAAAGTGAAAGTGAAGTCACTCAGTCGTGTCTGACTCTTCGCGACCCCATGGACTGCAGCCTACCAGGCTCCTCCGTCCATGGGATTTTCCAGGCAAGAGTACTGGAGTGGGGTGCCATCGCCTTCTCCACCCCCACTCACTACAACAGTTCTTTGGCACTCAGCCTTCTTTATAATTCTCACATCCGTACATGACTACTGGAAAAACCATAGCTTTGACTATATGGACCTTTGTTGGTAAAGGAATGCCTGCTTTATAATATGCTGTCTAGGTTTGTCATTGCTTTTCTTCCAAAGAACAAGTGTCTTTTAATTTCATGTCTGCAGCCACCATCTGCAGTGATTTTGGAGCCCAAGAAAAGAAAATATTCTACTTTTCCCCCACCTATTTGGCATGAAATGATGGATCTGGATGCCATGATCTTACTTTTTTCAATGTAAAGTTTTAAGCCAGTTGTTTTACTCTCCTCTTTAACTCTTATCAAGAGATTCTTTAGTCTCTCTTCACTTTCTGCCGTTAGAGTGGTATCATCTGCATATCTGAGGTTGCTGATATTTCTCCCGGCAATCTTGATTCCAGCTTGTGAGTCTTCCAGTTTGGCTTTTCACATGATGTATTCTGCATATAAGTTAAATAAGCAGGGTGACAAATCAGCCTTGACGTACTCCTTTCCCAACTGTGAACCTGTTGTTCCATGTCTGGTTCTAACTGTTGCTTCTTGACCTGCATACAGGTTTCTCAGGAGACTGGTAAGGTGGTCTGGTATTCCCATCTCTTTAAGAATTTTCCACTGCAGCGGAACTTAGCTTGTGCTCCACAACCACTGAGCCTGTGCTCTAAACCGGAACTACTGAAGCCTGTGTGCCTAAAGCCGTGCTCCACAACAACAGGAGTCAGCACAATGAGAAGTCCTCGCACTGCAACTAGCGGGTAGCCCCCACTCGCTGCAACTGGAGAAAGCATGTGCAAAGCAGCGAAGACCTAGCACAGTAAAAAAAAAAAAAAAAAAAACCCAGAAAAACCACCAAAGTTGGTGTTACTGCCCAGAGTGAAATCTGTACTTATGGAGGGTTGATATAGAGCCATACCTGGTTGCTTTATCACATACAGTCTCAATGGCTGAGTGTATGGTACAAATGCAGTTGCTACTAAAACATTTACATTGAAAAAAAAAAAGAATTTTCCTCAGTTTGTCATTATCCACACAGTCAAGGGCTATAGCATAGTAAATGAAGTAAAAGTAAAATTTTTTGGAATTCTTTTGCTTTTTCTGTGATCCAGCACATGTTGGCAATTTGATCTCTGGTTCTTCTGCCTTTTCTAAACCCAGATTGTACATCTGGAAGTTCTTGGTTCACATACTGTTGAAACCTAGCTTGAAGGAATTTGACCATAATCTTGCTAGCATGTGAAATGAGTGCAATTGTACAGTAATTTGAACATTCTTTGGCATTGCCCTTCTTTGGGATTGAAATGAAAACTGACCTTTTCCAGTCCTGTGGCCACTGCTGAGTTTTCCAAATTTGCTGGTATAGTGAGTAAATCGCCTTAACAGCATCATCTTTTAGGATTTTAAATAGCTCAGCTGGAATTCCAACAATTGCATATAATTTAGAAAAAATGTAATCAAGTTAAACAGAACTGGCTGCTTCTCAAATTGTGATGAAGGGCGGAAAGGGGATGAGCAGCAGGGCTTCCTATCATCATAAGCATTTTACTGCCCTGTTTTTTTTTTTTTTTACTGTGTACATATATTACCTGGATGTGAGCAATTACTATCATATCCAGATCCTCATCGTAAAATACTGTTTATTTTTTAGTGCCAACCTAGGTTCTCTCTCCTCTGTTATTGACTCAAATCCTATTGACCTTCTTCCATTTACTCTGCATGCTTTTAATAGTACAGACCTATGCTGCAATGGATTTCATTTCAAAGCATTCATTTTTTTCACTTTTTTTCACACCTTTACTGAATTCTTGCTATGTGCACGGAATTTCTACATAAAACCAGTGGGTGTTACCGTATACTTTGTTCTATATTAAATAATTATTAGGTAATCAACAGTCATTTGGAGTTGGTGATTTTGAGAAACTTTAAAGAAACTTTAAAAATGCTACTTAGACCAAATAAATGTCTATGTGTGTGTGGGCTAAGTTGCTTCAGTCGTGTCAGACTCTGCACATCCCTATGGACTGCAGCCTGCCAGGCTCCTCTGCCCATGGGATTCTCCAGGCAAGAACACGGAAGTGGGTTTCTGTGTCCTCCTCTAGGGGATCTTCCCGACCCAGGGATCCAGGTGGGTTTTCTACCACTAGCACCACCTGGGAAGCCAATAAATGGCTATGCTAGGCTGCAAAATGTTCCTTTCCTTCTTCCCTCTTTGCTTTGTTTGGGCAACAGTAGATGGAAACAGAGAGCGTATCTACAGCCTGAAGAAATGCTCCATCCGAACAGTTTTTCATTCATTCACTTAAACATTTATTGAGCACCTAGTACATGCCAGAGTATTAAGTGTAAGGTCTTGGAGGGTATTTTTTTCAGGGAAGGTTGCTTTCTTTTTTTTTTTTAATACTAAAATAATTCATCACTGGGACTTCCATGGTGGTCCAACGGTTAAGACCCCAAGCTTCCACTGCAGGGGGCAAAGGTTCAGTCTCTGGTTGGGGAACTATGATCCTGCATGCTACGTGGAATGGCCAAAAAAAGAATCCATTACCTTGTTAGATGTTTGCTGCAGCCTCCCTTTAGGATAGTAGGCATTTGGTCAAAACTTGTTTTGCAAATATATGATTGACACATAACTTTGTAGGACAACATCTCCAGTCCAGTTTCTCAATATTTTCTCCTGTCCCCACCTGAGGGCCATGCAGCTTCCTGGAAACTCCCGAGGGAGCAGAGTTTCCTGAGACCTTGGCCAGAGGGCCTGGAAGAAGCAAGAATGTGCGGTTCGAACACCATTCATAGAGGTTGTTGCATCTATCCTTCTTCTTGGCAAGAATGTGGGCATTAAAAGGGAACTGTTTAGCTATCATCTTCGAGAGCCTTGAGGACTGAGGATGACAATGCTTTGTGGGGAAGTATGTGACATCTGATGTGGCTGCAGGCTTGGCAGACATGCTGTGGGAAGCATGGGGAGAAAGAACTCTAACTGATGGATGTGAACGCAGGGTCAAGCTTTCCCTGCAGTGTTGTTGTTGTTATTGTTGTTGTTGTTTTTATGAAATATAGGTAATTTGCTATGTTGTATTAGTTTCAAGTTCTTGGCGATGCCACAGACGTAGCTCACCAGTCTCCTCTGCCTATGAGGATTCTCTAGGCAAGAATACTGAAGTGGGCTGCCGTGCCCTCCTCCAGGGATCTTTCCAACCCAGGGATCAAACCCAGGTCTTCTGCATTGCAGGCAGATTCTTTACCATCTGAGCCACCAGGGAAGCTCAAGAATACCAGAGTGGGTAGCCTATCCCTTCTCCAGGGGATCTTCTGGACCCAGGAATTGAAACGGGGTCTCCTGCATTGCAGGTAGATTCTTTTTTTTTTGCAGGCAGATTCTTTACCAGCTGAGTTACCAGGGAAGCCCAGTCTCAAGTGCACAGCAAAGTGATTCATTTGTGTGTGTGTGTGTATTTTCTTTCTCAGATTCTTTTCCATTATAGGTCATTACAAGATACTGAATATAGTTCCCTGTGCTATACAGTAGCTCCTTATTTTTCTATTTTATTTATTTATTTTAAAAAGATTTACCTATTTTTGGCTGTGTCAGGTCTTCATCGTGGCATGCAGGGTCTTTGCTCATATGGGATCCTTGCAGATAAGACTCTAGTTGTGGCTCTCGGGCTTAATTGCCCACGTCATGTAGGATCTTTGTTCCCCAGGCAGGGATCAAAGCCAAGTCTCTGGCATCACTAGGCGGATTCTTAACCACTGGACCATCAGGGAAGTCCCCTGTTTTTCTATTTTATGTATCATAGTGTATATCTGTTTCCCTGCTGTAATATTAGATTATGGGGAGAAACTGGCAAAAGAAGTGATGGGAATGGGCAGTGTAAAGAGGAGGACAGAGTGGGGAGAGAAGGCAGCATAAGGTGAAGAGCAGCCCATACCTGGTTCAAAGGAGGAGGAAACCACGAAGCAGAGAGAAAGGAGCACTATCTTTGATTGCTCA
>NW_011495050.1:1415146-1495096 GCF_000754665.1 Bison bison bison
TGTAGACTGAAAGCCCCTAAAACTGCTGAACAGCCACTGGGTAGTGTCAGAGGTAGGGGACATCCACATCTATGTAAGCTCTGTGACCTCAGGACAGTTAGGTAACCTTTATGAAGGTCTTTCATTCTGGATAAAATGGGGTGGTGGTTCCCACACACAGCTGTTGTGACAGTCAGTCCACCTGGAAGCCTCCAGTGCTTGCTTGGCACAGAGTAGGAGCAAACTGAGTCTGGTCTCCCATCCTCCTGCTTCACAGGAAAGGTCAAAGGGCTCAGGGTCCCTGTGCCAAACACAAGGGAATCATATAGTTTCAATGACAAGGAGCTGGGCTGCGGGTAGGGCTGGTGGAAGAAAGCAATGGGTGTCCAACTGCACAAGCTTCTAGTTATCAAATAGGCTGAGCTTTAAAACTGTCTCTACCACTCAGGCTATTAATGGATGAAATAATGATGGCCAGGAGTAACCAAGAAAACATTCAGATGTGGCACATAAGCTATTTACTAAGGCTGGACATTTTTATTTTAGAAAGAAACTTCTTAAATCGAAAAGAAGAAATTCTGCAGGCACTCACGAATTTCAAGGCACTTAATCCAGATATCTGAGGGTTCCAGTATTAGAGTATTGTGGTCTCCATTTGGGAAACAGTTCTCTGTGTGTGATGACCTGTTATTCCAGGTAATTCTGACAACAGCTCCGTGAGGTAGGAGCTTCTGGGAAGCAGGCAGCAGACCATGAGTCATAGCCCTCCCCACCCCATCTATGGAGGCCTGGTCTAAGAGTAGATCAAGATATTGCCTAAGCCAGGCTAATTGGTTTTCTCTCTTCTATTATCATTCCTAATGTAAGAACAAGACTTACAAAGGTTAAATCTCATGTCCAGTTATCTATCTCACAAGAGGCAAAACTCGGATTTCTGTCCAAATCTGTTGAACTCCAAAGCCTGCTGCCTTGCTGCACAAATACATATGCTTGGTCTTTGGAGGTGAATGTCAAGTTCTAGTGGACCTGGCCTTGGCTTCAAGGAGGGTCTCCAGAGTGGCTTGGCACTAGACTGGACATTGACTTTCCCCTGTCTGTCAGCTTGTGTTCACATGACCTGGGCAACAGGATCAGCAGCACTGTATGAGAAGTTGAGGTCTCTGGGCAGTCATTGCCAAGGGAATGGGTTTGAGTTGAAATCATCCGGGCTGAACTCTAGACATGAGATGTACCTACAACATGTTTCTAAAAATAGTCTCGATGGCGAGCGGTTTGCTATGGGAAAGAGATCCCTTTGTTTTTTAAAAAAAGTGTTTTTTTTTTAAAACAACTGTAGATAAAACCTCAAATCCTCTAACCCTCGAGAGCCTTTGGGTACCAGTTAGTTATCCTTTACTCAAATCAACAGCTCTCAAATAGAAGCAGATACACAAAAACTTTTATTAAGTGGAAGTTAGACTTCATGGTAGTTAACCAGTTACAAGTGCATTTAAATGCATGTGTGTGGACACCGTAGAAGTCAGAATGGTCTTCCTGAAAGTCCAGTGTTCTGGCTCGGCACGTGCCAGTGCAACCCAAGGTAGAACCATACACACAGGAAATACAGGGCGACGATGACATCAGACTAGATTGGCAACACCATATTCATTGTTACAGCTAAGCATTACAGACGTGAAAGTCCAAAGACCAGCAGACTATTACTAAAATGATTCTTCCTATAGACCCTTACTTCTACTTAAATGCTTCCATAGGACCCAGGTAGCAAATTCTCAGCTCTGGGGGGACAGGACCATTTCTCTATTTTAAAATGGGCCACAGAAACTGTAAACAATCAGGGGTCCTTCTGATGCCCATGGCAGGTAGATGCCAGCTGTCCCCTTTGGAAAGTGCAGTTCCATTTAACTGGTGTCAACATTTGATACTGGAAATCTTGCATCTGAAAATCTGCCTTCTATTTCGATTAGCACCAGTTTATTTGAAATAGTTTTCCTGGTGTTAAATATTTAGGAAACATTTTTTTTTTAAACCAACACACAAAGTCCCAAACAATGGAAAGCGAAAAACATTCAAAAAGTTGTTTTAGAGAACAGCATTTAGAAAAACAACATCATTTAAACATTCAACAAATCTATGTACAAGGTGCCCAAAGCTGGCAAGGAGCATGGCTGAGGAACAGTCATGTAAAAGGTTTATTAACCTGAACCTCCTCAGGCTGTATTTACAGTCAGATAGGTATTCAGAAATGTAGTATCAGAACATCTGGATTTGGCTAAAAATCATATAAAAAGACACATCCCGGCCCCCAATAACTTCTAAATAGGTAGCAAACATATCCAGTATAACCACAAGTACCAGGTTTAGAAGTATATTTTTCCATATTTTACATACAAACAGCTGAGAAACTTTCTCAATGGACACAGAAGAGATCCTAAGTGGCAGAGAAATGGAGTTCTTTATGTCAACATTGTCAGATGAAGGAAAGAATTTTATTTTTCATGCCAAGTAACATAGGAAAGTACTGATTAAGGAGCAAGAATAAATTATTAGGGGAAAAGGTTTCATGGGAATACAAAATCCCCAAGAGTGCTGAAGACATGTGTGTTTATTTCATATGGACATTCCAAAAAAATATAGGTGATGATCTCTGTTTAATTTTGAAAAAAAAAGCCAATGATTTTTCTTTGCAGGACAATATTTTTATATTATTTTCTATATTCTGTTTTTATATTCTTTAAAACTATATAATCCAAACCCTTTGGAGAAGAGTTTTTTCCCCCTTAGATTGCGAATTAAACACAATAGACACAACCTATGCTATATTTATCCAAGGCAATATTCATTAACTTCATGCAGTTTTGTTTGCTTGCTAATCCAGTGTTACTAGAACATTTACCTCTAAAAAAACTGGGCCCATTTTGTAACGCCCACATTTCCCATTTCTGCTAAAGAAGTAAAATATAAACCATTTCTCCTTTAATCACCTTTGCGGCTGAAATTTGTTTAGAGCCTGAAGTTTCAATGCACTGTCTTTAAAAGTATCAGCCAGAAGTGTATAGTTGGAAGTCCTATATCCCCATAATGATATGCATTCAAGTCTGTTTTGAATAATTTGCAGTTGTGGTAAGTCTCTATGAAAAAAAAAATTGACTTGGATTGGATACAAAATAACACTACCCTTTGAAAATGCATAGCTTGTCACTTTTACATTCATTCACTAATATTAAAGACTTTTATACACAAGTACTTACCTCTAAGTAGTGGTAAGATTATATTTTGAAAGATTTCTAAAAATTGGAGAGCACTGCCTCAATGTTTTTGAACTAGTGCCTGATTCCAAGTTAACACTGTCATGTTAACACTTGCATCTCACAGGAAGGACTGAGTCTTCTTTTTTTTTTTTTTGTTAGCAGGCACTAAAAAGCAATGCTTTCTACTGATAGCATTTCCCCCAAATACCCCATTTTTAGCTATTTTATCATTTTATTTGAATAGGTTAGATTTGGTGTAGAAAACAACTTGAAAGATGGCTTAATTCTTAAAAGTAGAATGCTTTAAATCTTATCATGGATGAAGGGCAACAGAGGTTTTGTTATGACTGTGGTTCTCTCACTCCCCGGCTCCCTCATTTGAAAAAGATGACCACAGGCCACTCGGCAGTTGTATTTGATGATAGTCACGAACCCTTTGGGACCTAGCGATTTTTTCTTATCCTGAGTTCTTCCTCTAAGTATATAGATTTTGATACATGAAACACTTTGGAAACTACACTAATGTCTGGTTATTCCAGAGAGCTTATGTTTCAATGGCTGACTATCATCCAACCATTAATTATAAAAATAGGAATTTAAGGTCATGTTGTAGGAAAATATTGATTAATGGCATTTTTTTAAAAACATATATGATCTGCCTGCCTGGGTTATTTTACACCCAGGATATTTTCAGTTATTGAAGTCATGGAACAAGTATATTTGGGGGGTATTGAGTTCTTCCCTAAAAATCTAAATCTATTCTAAAGCTTTCTACCAGTGATCACAGAGGTTCCCCGAACAGCTGGGACACTTTGGAAGAAGAAGCTTTGCTATCATCACAGGGCTTGGTCAAATCACAGTCATTGCTTTCCAATTAGCAGAGTGTAAGGGAAAAGGCGTAAAAAGCAAAGCGAGGGTTTACAGTCTGCAGTGATGCATCTTTCTCTCCCCGTCTCTTTTTGGCTGCACTGCACAGCATGTGGGATCTGTTCCCCAGCTAAGGGATGGTACCCGTGTCCCCTGCATTGGAAGTATGGAGTCTTAACCGCTGGACCACCAGGGAGGTCCCCACTGTGCCTCATCTTTTTTAAATTTCCCTTGGGTGGGGTAGTTTGTGATTGCTACACCGTAGATCCCTGAGGGGTAATTCCACTGGCCCCCGAGCTCTGCCTCTTTCCTGTCTTGATCATCTGTGCCCAAAACATGGGAAGGAAGCTCCACTGGGGTGAGAGACACGTGCTTCACAACATGAGCAGACTGGAAGAGCTTTCTCTTTGCATAAATAAAAACTTAAAACAAGTATACCCCGCAGGAGCCACTTGCTTTTCACATAATAAAGGTCGGTTCCATTTTCATGCTCTGTAACCCTAGGCAGAGGTCAGGGCTCAGACCAATGAGCCAAAGTGAAGCTCTCTTCCTCTGCTCTGATCACTCCATTGGCTTTGCTCCGGAGGGGGACTCGTGGGGGTAGAGGACTTGTGAGAGAGGCTTTGAGTAAAAGTGGAAGGACTAGGTATCTGCCTTGTTATTCTTTGTCAGTGAGTCTGACTGGATCTTTTGTGATGAATATGGCAGGCTGTCTGCTGATCAACCTGCTCTCTGAATGGTCATCCCAAACTGTTGAGACAAATGGAAACGTTTCGCTGAAGGAAGAGAGGAGCCTCATCAACTCAGCCTAACATGCAAGTCCTGGTAATATTTATCCCCATGGACCTTAATTGAAGAGTGAGAAAGCAAGAGCACAGAAGCGAAAATGTTTAATCCAGGGCTTTGGGAAGCAAACATACATTAAAAACAGCATGGCCGCTGGCTCAGGCAGATTAAGGCAGAGGGGAGAGTAACATTTTGCTAGTGAATTCAAGATGGTTGCCAAAAGGGAAAAAGAGACTCCTGACTAGAATGCGGACTGTTCTTTCTCTCCCTTAAAATTCAGCTTCTTCTCCAGCTGCTGGTTTTTCCTCTTCAGTCAGAGATGTAAAGAGCATTCAGAAGGAAATAGATGAGAAACTTTTTTTTTTGTTTTTTTTAAGAAAATTTTGTTCTTTAATGACAGTGCTCTTGCCTTTTTCAGGAGTTGCTGCTCGCTCCCCGACCAATTTTCTGAATTAAAAATTTAGAGAACTGCCCCTAGTAACTATGTAAATATAACGGTTAATCAGACTTGAGAATTAATTTTTAACACTTTCATAATATAAATAGTGGGGAGCTTTCCTTTGAAAGCTGGCAGTTAATAGTTATGTGGATGGTGCTCAATAGGAAAAGAATATTTTGAAGAAAAAAGGTTTATGGCTTAAGTGTTGAAGTCATAATCTCCACCTTCTTTCAAAATCTACAGTTGTTTATCTTTTGAATGGTAGCTTTTCTCTTGTTCCCTAGAACTTGGGTCCTTTTAAGACCTGCCACTGTTTGGGCATTGGGGTTAACCATTGCAAAATGGGCTTCTTTTCCACCAGAATAGGAAAGCTCACAATTTACTCCTCTAGTACTATATTGCTTGAGAAACATAATAAAAGTATAATTTATCAAAAAGCAGGTTATGGGCCAAAATGGTTTAGGCCCATCTAGCTCCATGACTAAACTTGTGAGTGGCTTTACTCAAAACCTGTGAAACCTGTGAGCTGATGAGAGAAGAGGACAATCCATTCATGGACTGGTCAACCTGTCAATCATACGATGACAAAATATCAGGCATTGTCAATGTTATTTAAGTTGCATTCATATTTACCATGTGACATAACCATATTACCAGCTATTTCCGACTTTGAGATGACAGTATTTTTCAATTTGATCCTTACAAACTGAATTTGAGCTTATTTTCAAATTTGGGGGCATCAATACAAGTTTACATGGATAACAAAAGCTGAATGTTAGCAGCAAAATAACTTTTTTCAAAGGAGTCAAAAGTTTAACTTGGAACATTGCACTAGCTAGTCATCTCCTATAATTAACCACTTATATGGCTGGAATTTAGGGGATGGGGGCCTGGGAGGTAGGCTAAAGGGATAAATTTCAGAGTGAGTCTGCATTTGATACTGTGATGAGGGTTCTTTACTTTTATGCTGAAATACTTGGATTGTAAGTATGGGTAAAGAACATGGGTCCCTGGGGTCTTCTCAGGTCTAGAGTCATTCTGGAAGATTGAGGTCTAAGCCAGCTCTTTCACTTGCTCTTTCCCTCCTCCCTGGACATAGTAATGAGGCTGACTCAGGTTCAAGACCACTTGTACCAGGTTTGGCTTTGGAGGTGGTGGTAGTAATTTTAAATATTCTCATTTTATGCTAAGTACTAGGGAGGGTCAAAGGAAGTCATGTATCTGAAAGAGACACACTTTCTTATATATCTGAAAGGGTTAGTGATTATCCTAATACTATCAGGACTCTGGGCTAAGACACACTCTAAAATTACCTAGTTTATCCAAATGAAGGAAGCAACTTCTAATTTTTTCTGTGACACATTTATTCCTATTTTGTCTTTGCCCTCAGGGAAAGATGTTAAGGTTTTCTACATGGAAAAACTCCATTTTGAGGTTAGTGGACACTCTAAAATACCTAAGTACCTACCAGTTATGAAGCAAGGATTTTGCCGTGTCAGAGGTGGAACAACAGAGCTTTTATCCTGGGATGAAAACTCACAAGGCGGGATGGAGTGGGAAGGGATGTGGAGGGGTTGGCAAAGGGCTTTGGCACGAGGAGGCAACGTGTGCTATCTGAAACTGCAGGGGCTCCTGGCTGCCTTCGCTGAAGGCACAAGGCTGCTCTTTGCCAGCCCCTCATCACAGTGGTCACGGCAGTGAAAACAGTAAGGAAGTGAGGATTACAGTCATTCAATGCTTTGGGGCCCGGCCTGGGCATGCCACGAGGCAGAGTGAGAGCTGAATAATACCTCGGTATATTTTGATCAGAGGCAAGGCTAGTTTAAGGATGTTGTATTTTTATACTCAAATCTTCCATGAGAGTGATTTTTGGGGAGAACTGACTTCTCTCCCTTTAATTTTAGTTGCCCAGATAGTGCCAATTTGTGAGTTGGGGGCGCTGCTTGAAGAACTTGACTTGATGGCTATGGAAGGTGAAATCTGCTTTTTCCCAACAGTTGAAACCAGTGCCCAAAGGCTGCATCTGTCCATATACAGGTTCTCTTTGGTCTGCACACTGCTGGCCAAGAATTTGAGTTTTGATTAAGTGTCAGGTAACATCATATTTCCAAGTCAGAAGGTCTAGCGCCCCAGGCCTGATTTCTGCATGGTTCTGATTGTCTACAGCTGGGGTCCCCCTTCAACGGGGACACATGTCCTCTGGTTCACTGTGATCTCTGTCATTCTCTAGTGTCCTTCCTTTGCCTGATTTGAATCATTCGTTTACACAATTTGCCTGTTCTTTCTAAGCCTCTGCTATGTACCATTAGGAGGCTTCTATTTAAGTACGAAGCAAGACTCATTTGATCAAAAACCATGCAGCAATGAACACTTCTTGGGAAACTGTAATGCCAACATTAGAGATTTTCCAAGAGAATGAAGAGAGGCATTGGACTGCCTCATCTCAGAGATGAAGCTGTACATGTCTTCCCCTAAGCCCGTGCATTTCTAGTCCTCATGTGTGCAGATTCTGAAGCCTGTTTGAAAGCAGAGTCTGAGTGACCCTTTGACCACCTCACAGGGGTTGCCTAATGGGTAAGACTGCTCTGTCCTAGCTTTTCTTTTGATGTTATCTGCATACTTGACTAATTAGTCTAGCTTTTGAATTACTAAAATCTTAGAAAGAAAAGATGTTTTCTTGCTTAACAGTGAGTGGGCTAGAAAAAACTAATGCATTATGAAATGGTTTTGGCAAAGCTCAGAATTATTTGTGTGGTTAATCAACTCTCCATGGTAGCCTTCCTTGTTCCCTGACTCTTGGGAATATAGTGACTTTCTGATCTCAAACTTGCCTGTCTGTGAACTCATGTGAAAAATCAAGCACTTGTTCTGATAAGGAAATGAAAGTTGTTTAGTTAGTGGAGAGCACAAAATTATTTTAAACAACACCAATCAGCTAAGAATTGTATCTTTGGGCTTATACACTATGATTTTAGAAATTACCATCAAATGACACTTGCTAGTAAAATGCAGCTTTGTGGTTCTGGTAGGCTGAGCACTAAGCTTGTCCTTGTGACAGAAATCTATCACAGTACATGACAGAATTTACAAGTTTATTTCTCTCATTGCCTATAAGCATATCTATTAATATTTTAAAGATTTCAGATATACGATTCTTAAAATGTTTTCTTTTCCCCAAATACTTTGAAAAAACACTGGTAAAGATAATAGGAGTAGCTGTTGTAATAATCTTTCCATCTGATCTGCATTTGTACTCTTGCTGCAGAGGGTTGATTGAAAAGATATGCATCAAAATGCTTGCTTAAAAGAGGCATAGCCCTTTGTTTGGAGAGCAGGAATTGCTTATAATATTAACACTTTCTGTTTGGTAAAATATTGTATTTTAAAAAATAAGCTACAATGTATAAAACGAAGGTCATTTCCCACAAAATGTTCATGTTCTTTATGATTACAAAACGCTGCATCTTGTAAAATATTTCCAGTTCTGTTAACTTGAGAAGTTAAGTACTAATGCTTATTATAAAAATGTCACATCTTTCAGAAATTGTAGAAGCCTACGCAGTGTTTTTCTTGCCTTATTTGGAAAATTAAGTTATAATTATTATTGTCTTTAAGATCACATTTTGACACAACACATTACCATTGTGATTCTCAGACTCACAAGAAAAGTTATAAAACATGAGATTGTCTTCAATTAAAAAAAAAGGAACTATTTACAAAACAGGACCAGAAGTAAAATTCCCCTTTTGATTTCTAGTCCTATGATAGATACACCTTTTAAAGCACATGTGTCATTGGATCTGGGCTTTTACAGTTAGTCATGGTAAGCAAACCAGTCGGTCTTAAATACATTTTATACTTTCTTGCTCTACTGGTATGCATTACTTAGTGATACAATTGGTACCTAAAAGTGCTTATAAGCTCACTAGTTACGATGTGAAAGAAGCAAACAGTTCCGCTCTGGAGGAAGCCCCACAGGTATGGGGAACAGGGAGAGCAGTGTGTGCTGCTGGCTGGGTTATTTTCTAAGAGAAACGAAAATTCCAGTTGACCCGTGTGCCCAGCACTTTCTCCAAAATGATCCGCATCCTCATCCATATTCATGAATCCTGCTCTTGTTTCCACTCATTTGTATGCACAAATTCTCCCCTGCGTTCATACAGATCAGAGCTACAGTTGATGTGGTCAATAGAAATTCTACAGGGTCATGAGAAAAAGCAGCACCTTGTCCACAAAAGTCCATGGAAGTTTGCTCCTTAACCTGTCATTAAAGCAAAATGCACAACTTTCACATCCCTCCCCTACAGAATTCTTGCGTACAGCTAATAATCAGTTCTCCAACCAGCTGATTATAAAAAGGAACACCAAGGCGTCATATTCATAATTACATTCAGAAACAGCCTTATATGAGTCTGTGAAAACCCACCAGGGACTGCGCTGTGGTTCAGACATCAGCCTTAGAATGCAGGTCTAAGAAACAAAGAAACTGCTCTGTTTCATAGAGCATTCCTCCACAACTCAAAAAGTTAGTACTGTCTAGTTCATGGAAATTGGTCATGAAATGGTATGTTCATTAAAAAACAAACAAATTATTCTGACCAGAAAAGATGCTGGAGATAATAGAAAACCTTTCTAGTCTTAAAATTCTCCAGATCTACATTTACATACCCTTTAGTTTTCCCTGAGGAAATGAAATTTTTTTTTTTTTTTACAGTATTTTGCTACTATTCTCAGGGTATTCTCTCCCATATGTACAGTGTGTGCCAGTTTCCCCTAAATTTTCCCAAATGAGTGCTGCGTTTTCCTTTTCCAATGAAGTCAGATGGAGGTGGACATGGGTTGAGCAGTCCTGGCTAATTCAGAACTGCTTTTGAGTGTGGCTTAGTGTGACACCAGCAACACTGGACTTCAAGTGATCTTGAAATTTGATAGAGGGCATGTTAATTTCAGACACTTTTTACAACATACATGTAACTTTGTAAAAAAAACTTTGTTGGAAAGTCCAAAAACTGTAACGTGCCTCTTTCTCTATTGAAAAGTTTTCATCTGCAACAAGGTTATGACTGGACAAAGACTCCTCTCACCAAGGGCACCCACCCTGTTGGGGCATGGAGTTGCTGACAGGCACGCACATTCCTGCTCAGAAACCCACTGCCCTCTTCCTGACACTGGCTTTCACCAAACAACAGAGGGGACTTTTTAGCAAGTGAGGAGGAGAGTAGTATGTGCCCACTGGGGATGCGCACGGGGCATGCTGCATCCCTGCCCTGCGTGCTTCCCATGAAGGAGCTGTCTCTAGGCGTTAAGCAGCGGCTCCTCGAATGGGAACACGGCAGCTCCCTCGGAGATGCCCAGGGACAGTCACCACCAGCTGATCATCGCTAGGATGGTGAACCCCAGTCAGGTGTCCACAGCCCCCTTGTATCCTCTCTCTGGCTTCCCACCCACTTGCTCCCGGATGTTTCCTCCAGGCGGTCACACTGCCTTCCACTCACTGGTTGCACATCCTCTGAGAAGAACTGAGACTTAAAATGACTGCTCTCTGTTGTGCAGCTATCTGGAGAAGCCTGTCCATCACCAGGAAGTGCCTTCTTTGGAGAGAGATGAGAAATCTGTTCTGCAGGAAGGGGCACTGGGGAGAGAAAAGTCAAAGGCTACCACATGCCTTCTTTAGAAAGACTTTGGGACCAGAACGCATTGCCTTTGCTGTTCCTGTTGCACGTTCTCGGAGTTGCCCATGGTGGAGGGCACTCCCATTAAGCAGCCAAGTGCCCTGGGACTTCCTTCTCACCTGTCTCCCTCCTCCCCCTGACAAATGAAGACAGAAAAGAACATGGTACCAGAGAAGCCATAAAATAAATCCTGGGCTTAATTTGGCACATCATGTAGTTCCATAATATAACAAAATAGCTCTACATTTTTTTTTAAGTTTTAGCATTTACCATCAGTGCTGTATATATTACAATTTGTAGCTTTCTGGGTGGCTTGAAAGAAATCTTATCCCTTTTCTTCAAGGCCAGCCAGGTGAAGCTTGGTAGTTCCCCAGTCATTACATGCCTTAGTGCAGAGAATAGGTGTCTGTGTGCAGGAAGTACTGAGGGTCTGTGCCCACCTTGGAGTTGGAGCAGCGCCCCGGGCTGGCCTGAAGAAAGGAGCCCCGCATGGGTGAGTGTGTGTGAAGAAGGTTTCAGAAAGGAGAAGAAATCCTAGGGAAGCTGCGTTCAGGTCTATGCTTTTGCTTACACCTGTGCATCAGCTAATATTCAGGTAAGGACTGAGCTTGCCTCAGCCAGGCCAGAGCCCAGAACTAGTCATGGGCTGTCCTTCTGGGGCAGAATCACAGAGCCTCACTCCAGGACTGTCCATAGACATCATCTCTCCCAAAGTTCTGGGAGTCGGGGGATGGATTTAACCCCTTGCCTTTTTAATCTCTTTTGATTAGTGATTTAATCCAAGGATCAAGGGCCATGGAATCTTGCTGAAGAGAAAATCCTGTCCTCCAGGGTTACACCCAACAGCACTGAAGTTCACAGTGAGCCTGCTCAAATGGCTGACCAATCTGGGACTCACCAGTGGGCACTGTGGCTGCTGGGCAGTCCAGTCACAGTGCAGGGCTTCCTGGTTCAGGCCAGAGCATCACCTTCTAGCCAAGATGCCAGTGGGTGAAGCAGCAGGATACCACGGAGAAAAAAGACAGGCTGGGATAGAGGGTGCAAATACGTTTCCTGGCTGACCTCGTCAGTGCTAAAACATACATTATAGCTGGTTCTGTAGTGATTGGTAATCACAATGTGATATTAAACGAAGCTCTTTCTCTGATCTCTTAAGCATTTTTAAAGATAAATGAAGGAGGAAAACAGGATCTCTTTTAAGGAATAATGTTTCAAATGTCATATGAGAGTTTAAAAAATAAAATTGCCAAAATATATGAACGCACAGATTGTTACACTGTAGAATCTCCTTTTTCCCCTTGCGTATTAAAAAAACAAGGATATCTGTTATGACTAGATGATTTCTTTCTACTCTTTAAAAAAAAGTGTATGTACAACCTCTAAATATATTAAACTTTGCTCTGTGCAATTTCATTCAACATTCCTATGGCTGATCCTAGGCCCCCGTTCCAACACAGTGCATCCTATAAGGTGCTCTTGCGTCTTTGCATAGGTACAGGACGAGTAACTCGAGCAGGGCGATCAAGAGGAGGGTAGACAGAGAATGAGCTTATTTATAGGGCTTGACAACTACCCCTGTCCTGGCACCACCACTAGCAAGACGGACGGACAAACACACACCGGGCTAGAAAGTCTAATAAATGGAACACAGTGCAAGCCCTGGTCCTATTGAATTGAGAGATTCCTATACCAACACGCAATTTCCTTTTGGTGTTTCGTACATTCCCTTCTGAGCGAGTTCTTAATGAATAGCTCCAATATTCTGATAAGAAAAATAAAGGTTTGGACCTTCCCTTTCCCCATATAATCTTTATAGTGTTCATGAACCCATCTCCCAGACGCGCTAAAGCCTAAAACCTATAAAAGTGCACTCAGAATGGATTTGACCTCACATGACTTTCTGAACACATGGAAGCTGTGCTCTGTGTGGTCTGAAGCAACCTGCTGGGATGGTCTGAGTTCTCTACCTTTTCTGAAACCAGTCTGCTGTGGCGTCTTGAGGGAAGGAAGGCCTGATATGCCACTGACCCGGCAACAACCGTCAGATGAGCAGTGATGAACAGATCTGAGCTGGGGTTGGCATCGCATCACTGAAGGAAGCTTCGAGGCTTACCTAGATGGCGACACATCAGGTCTTGAGTGCACTGTAGCCAGGAGAGAGTGGGTGGGGCCAACTCTCAGGGTGGGGCTTCTGAGGAAGACCCCCAGATGTTTTCCAACAGTGATGCGGGATGTCCTGAACTCAGCTGGGGCTGAAATCTGCTGGTGATGTCCACTATCAATCTCTTTTCGGGCTTATGCCCTCCAGGGCCCTTCAAGCTAACAGCTCTACCGTGGTTCAGTTTGGGGCCATTCTTCAAAACAAAACAAAACAAACAAAAAGACATAGAAAAGATACCCAGAGTGCTGCCACTTCCTGGCAACACATCATGATGTGAACTGCTCCCAGAAGTCCGATGGGACAGGGAAAAGACTTCACAATGAAAACAGGTATTGTTCTTTATACAAATGCTACGGAATAACTTGTAGCTTCTTAAGTGTCAAAAAAAAAAATCTCAGAAATGGTATTATCGAGAAAGTTTATCAAAATAGGCCTCCTTTCTAGGAAAAATGGGCTTGGTTGGTTCGATTGCTACAGAAGTCCACAGTTTTCAGACCTAGACCTACAGCAAAAAAAAAAAAAAAAGTTGACTTTTCTCTTTAAGGAAAAGAATAGTTACAGCTGCTCTCAGCTGGGTTCTCAGCAAGAACAGGGAAGGTTGTGACCTTTTTTGTTTTTTTGCTGTGATTTCACCAAGGTTCCTAGAAGTGCTTTCCCTGGGCTTCAAGTGGGTTTGGTACGGAAGGAAAAGCACTTTCCAACACCCTCGGAGGAAAAGGAGGGCAGGAGTGTCTG
This sequence comes from Bison bison bison, assembly GCF_000754665.1. Classification (NCBI taxonomy): domain Eukaryota; kingdom Metazoa; phylum Chordata; class Mammalia; order Artiodactyla; family Bovidae; genus Bison; species Bison bison. The sequence goes on from NW_011495050.1 coordinate 1,429,034, forward strand.
GGGCGAGTTAGGGGCCCGCACATCAGTCAGTGAAGCGCTGGCAGGCCTTCTTCCAGCGGCAGGCCGTGCACCACATGTCCCGATTCTCCATGCCGTACACCTTCCGGCACTTCTTGCCCTCTCCCCGGGGCTTCCTGTAAGACAGGCCAGGAAACAGCAGTCAGTGCGAATGATTCTATGGGCATTCTTTGCAGACCTCAAAGTCCCTGGAAAGCTCTAGAAAAAGTTAGGACACACAGCAGGGGGTCTCTCTAGGTACAGAGGTTAACCTGTGTGGGATGTTTTCACCACACTTCATCACTCACCTGCGCTCAGTCTTGTCCAACTCTTTGCGACCCCTTGGGCTATAGCCGGTCAGGCTGTCCATGGAATTCTCCAGCAAGAATACTGGAGGCGTTGCCATTTTCTACTCCATGGAATCTTCCTGACCCAGGGATGGAACCTGCATTGGCAGGCCTATTCTTTACCACGAGCCAGGTGGGAAGTCCTTCACTGAATTGTTAAAATTCGCTACTTTTAAGAGTACTTATAGCCTTCTTAGCTTCTACATGTCCATTTAGAGACATGTCCATTGGGACATCTTCATTACACTGAATTACATGAGCAAATACAAGAAATAACAGCAGTGAGCACTACTCTTTCAAGTTTTTTTTTTTTTTTTTTTAATATTCAGGTTGATTTACTTTATTTTTTTTATTTTTTAACCATTTATTATTTATTATTATTTTAAATATGTACTTTCAAGTGGTCTCTTGCTTCTCAAATGTCTAGCGTTCTGGTCAAGGGAATCCTGGGGAGGTCCTCCTTGATCTAGGTTAAAAACTAAAATTCATATCATACCGAGGTTAATGCAACATGCATTTAAAGAGACCCAATAATCAGCATTACCTATTCTGCAAGAGAACTAACCATGAACTGTTACCCCGGAAATGAAAAATGTTTATTAATAGTTAATGGATGGGGGGAACCATGGGAACAAAAGAATGGGTGTTTCGTCCATCTCAGGGGAATTTTATGGAAGATTGTATCTCTGGTTTCTCTCTTCCTCGTGGTTCTATTTTTTGGCTAATTCTGTAGAGAGGAGGCATGTGGGGTTTCAAGAACTCATACCTTAGGCTGACCGTCCCTCTTGGGGGGGAGGACAGGACGGTGTGAGTGTGCGGTCTCTGCTCTCCTGTGCCCACTGGGTGGCTGTGGGTTGGTGACACCTGTAAACACATGGTAAACAAAGTTGACGGGGCAGGCTCTCCTCACCATGCATTTCCTTAGCCTCTGCCACGTGGGCAGTGGTATCTGACCATTAGACACAGAGAGGCAGTGCTTCGTTCACAGAGACCACAGGTTAAAATGGATGGGGTGATGCTCCTGGTGGAATTTAAATGCATCCGCCAACAGAAAAGACCCGGCAACAATGAATACTTCAGAAATCTTCATGACTTCACATCTCTGCATTCCAAATTGCTCATTTTCACTTGAATAATATTTTAAACCTTAAAGGATATTCTTCTTCCAAGCCTCAATCATCTCTCTTTTAAAGAAGAAAAGAGGTTAAGAAAGTTTTCTGTAATTATACAGCTACTCAGTGGCAACACACAGTGCGGACCTTGACCTTCTGTTTATTCAATTAGGTTATTCACAGTCAATAAATACATGGCTTCTTGCATTAGACGGCCACATGGCAGATTCTGGGTCCGAACAGGAACAGAGGCAAGCAGCAAAGAGCCTGAGCAAAGCAAGAACGAATGTCAACCTTGTAGAACTTCTGAGCACCCACTTTGTGCCAGGGTCCCTGACAACAGCTCTACTTTCACAACTACCCCATGTGATAAGTATTCATCGTTCCCATTTGACAGATGAGGAAACCAAGCACAGGGGGGTTAAATAACTTGCCCAGGGTTGTGGGACCTGTAATGGCCAGAGTCGAGCTCTCCCTGATGCCAGACCATGTGTTTAACCTCCTCATGCTCTTGTCTCTCAGCTGCGATGATGGGAGAGTTCCCTTTGCTCTCCATTCCTCTTGCATTTCTCACTTATTCTCTTTGCATCACCTGCTCACGTAACATTAAATATCTCCCAGCAAATGGGATTCTCAGAAGCTCCAAAAAAACTAACAAAACATAAATGATGTGTCATGTAAATATACAAGATTGTCATACACAAAAGAGCAAACATTTAATAAACTTAAAAACATAATCACTGAGAAGCCAGCATGACCACAAGAATACCAGTACTGACCAACAGTCATGGGACCATCCCTAAGCACACTTAGAGAACTGACTTTCTCTAGTATAGGGATCTGGACTTTTTTTTTTTTTTTCATTTAAAAAATGAATGTAAAAGAATGGACATATAAGTGCTATTTTCCCAGTTATAAATTAAAAAAAATTAAACACGTAAGAAAAAAAACTAATATTTTAAACCATTGTTGCTATAAGTCTGATTTATTCTGTACCATTGGTCTTCACTTTTCTTTTTAAAAAAACTTTATTTTATTGTAGTAAGAATACCTAACATGAGGTCTACACTGTTAACAATTTTTTATGTGCACAATACAACACTGTTGACTCTAGATATAATGTACAGCGGATCTCTAAAGCTTATTCATCTTGCTTAATGGAAACTTCACGTCCATTGATTAGTAACTCTCATTTATCCCCTCCCCCTACCCCTGTGGGCTTCCCTGGTGGCTCAAACCATAAAGTATCTGTCGGCAATGCTGGAGATGCAGTTTTGATCCCTGGAGAAGGGAATGGTAACCCACTCCAGTGTTCTTCCCTGAAAGTGAAAGTTGCTCAGTCGTGTCTGACTCTTTGCGACCCCATGAACTATACAGTCCATGCAATTCTCTAGGCCAGAATACCTACTCCAGTGGGTAGCCTATCCCTTCTCCAGGGGATCTTCCTGACCCTGAAATCAAACCAGGGTCTCCTGCACTGCAGGCAGATTCTTTACCAACTGAGCTATCAGGGAGGCCCCATTCTTCTTGCCCGGAGAATCCCATGGACACAGGAGTCTGGTAGGCTATAGTCCATGGGGTGACAAAGAGTTGGACACAACTGAGCAACTAATGCTTTTTCACTTTCCTAATCCCTAGCAACTACCATTCTACTTTTTGATTTTATGAATCTGACTATTTTAGATATACTGTAAATGAAATCACACAATATCATACAGTATTTGCCTTTTGGTGACTGATTCATTTCACTTAGCATAATGTCCCTGGGGTTTATCCACATCAGCATGTGTTTTAGAATTTTCTTCTCTCTCAAGTCTTGAATATTATTTTACTGTATGGAATACACTAGGTTGCTTTTTAAGCATTCAGATTCCTAAGTACCAGTCCAGATGTACTGAGAAAATGTCTTGGGATGGGTTTCAGGAATTTACATTTAAAATCTTTCCCCAAATTCTCATGAAAGTGAAAGTCACTCAGTCGTGTCTGACTCTTCGCAACCCCATGGACCTGTAGCCTGCCAGATTCCTCTGTCCATGGGATTTTCCAGGGAAGAATACTGGAGTGCATTGCCATGCCCTCCTCCAGGGGATCTTCCTGTCCCAGGGATCGAACCCTGGTCTCCTGCATTGCAGGCAAATTTTTACCATTGGAGCCACCATGGAAGCCAAATTCTCATGCTTATTTACTTTTGAGAACTACTAATTAACACCATGAGAAATACTCTGCTTGTTGAGATCATTAAAAACTCCAAATTTATCTGATACGGTGCAAATAATTACTGGAGGAATACATGAATATGTTAAATAGGGAAGAGCAAAGATGAAAGGGCATTTCAGAGTTCAAAGTCTACAGCAATGGTGTCTTCAGGGAATGACTAGTGGCCAGTATATCTGGTTCTGTCTTGTCCTTGAAATACCAGAATATCATTTTCCTTTTCTTTTTTGTATCAGAATGAGAATTAATTTTCCATTAAAGAATTAATTAACTGACTCTTTACTTTTTGCTAAAGCTGAGGGGATTGAGGGCCAACAGAGGTGAGTAACATACATACTTTTTTTCATAAAATGAAAGCTTTGGAGTTCAGTGTATGCATTTGATGTGGATGGGCATGTTTTTCCAGAAGCAGAATCCCCACACATCCCCCAACCCGTTGGGATCAGGATGCATGCCTGTGTGCTCAGTCGCTTCAGTTGTGTCAGGCTCTTAGCGACCCTATGGACTGTAGCCTCTAGGCTCCTCTGTCCATGGGATTCTCCAGGCAAGAATCGAACTCCAGGTGGGATCGAACTCCCACCTGTTATGTCTCCTGCATTGAAGGTGGGTTCTTTACCACTAGCGGATCAGGATGCATATTAGCAAACCAGAGGGAGTGAAGGCTTCAGAGTTTATCCCCACTGTAGATAATCTTACTCCACTCCTCTGCAGTCCACAGGGTTGCTAAGAGTCAGACACGACTGACCGACTTCTTTCACTTTTCACTTTCATGCACTGGAGAAGGAAATGGCAACCCACTCCAGTGTTCTTGCCTGGAGAATCCCAGGGATCGGGGAGCCTGGTAGGCTGCCATCTATGGGGTCGCACAGAGTCGGACACGACTGAAGTGACTTAGCAGCAGCAGTACAGCAGTAGATAATCTAGAATGTGCTGATATGAATTAAGTGCTCAGGACAATGAAACAAAATTTTTTTTAAAATTATTGTAGAACTTGTAGAATCCCAAGAATACCTCCTTATTCAGTCAGAGAACTGGAAATGTTTAGGTGACATGCCAGGGACACTATTTCCATCAGCTGGGGATAATGTGGAAGGTTCTAAATTTTGCAAAATGGCCATACCCTTTTGGTGTGGGCTGGTGTGAGATGGTAAAATGCTCTTCATTCACATATATTTATTAGGTTCTCACCATGCCCAGGTGGCTCTAGTGGTAAAGAACCTGTCTGCCAGTGCTGGAGACATAGGAGACTCGGGTTCGATCCCCAGGTCGGGAAGGTCCCCCAGAGGAGGGCACGACAACTCACTCCAGTATTCTTGCCTGGAGAATCCCATGAACAGAGGAGTCTGGCAGGCTACTGTCCATGGGTTGCAAAGATTGAAGCGATTGAGCACCCACGCATGCATGCCCTAGGCAGTGTTGTAGATTGTGGGAATACAGCACTGAACAAGATAAAATCTCTGCCCCCATAGAGTATACCTTCTAATGGGGAGAGAGACAATAAGCACAAAAGAAGTAAGGGCATTTTAGTGATAAGTGCATGAAGAAACTAGAACAGGCTACCAGACCAAGGGTGATGGAAAGCGTATTTGTTTAGGGTGGCGAGGGAAGGCCTCTTGCACTGGCTACCTTTGACCTACAGGGCAGTCTGGGGAAAGGGGAAGGTGAGGGCCAAGACCTCACAGGTGCAGAGGCCAGTGGGGCTGGAAGTGCAGCTGGGGGAGGCAGCAGGTAGGAGGATAGGAGGTGGTGGAGTCAGGTCAGCCCTTGAAGCTGTGATGAGGAATTTCAGTGCCTTTCTAAGTACAAGCGAAGCCAGTGGAGCATTTTAGTAAAGTGAGACATCTGATTAATGCTTTAGAAAGATCACTCTGGCTCCTTGGAGAATGAATTGGAGATAGCCCTGGACAGGGCTAAAGACTACTTAAGAGGCTTTTGTACTAATTTAGGAGGAAAATGCACTGGTGATTTAGATGGCGGTGTGACCGTGGTGGGGAGAAGTGGTTGGATTCATATCCTGTAGAGGCAGAGTCTGGACCCTGATGACAGATGGGCTACAGGACAGGAAATATGAAGACAAATCTTTAGATGAGTCAGGGATGAATCAAGAGGAGTCAAGGATACATCCTAGGTTCTGGCCTGAGAGGATGAAGGGATATGGGTGCCATTTACTGAAATTAAAAAACTGGTGACCTGCTGGGCTTCCGAGAGGATGAGGACCAGATTTGGATGTACTCCAGGAAGAGCCCTTCTCTATGGTTTTTATTTCTGCTAATGGCTTTTTTAACTCTGGAGTTGAGGGCGTACCTGTTTTGTGTTTAGTCCTGTCCGATGGCAGCCCCTCCCGTTTCACAACAGACCTGGGGTTTCTACAGCCTTCAGTGTAGCAGAAGCCAGGACTCACTTCACATACCAGCGTGTGGCTCAGTTCTATGGGAGGATGAATACAACCTAACTCATGAGCTTTCCTGGAGACCTTTAACATCAAGACGATCATGTTTTGGTGTCTTATGTTAACTGGGGCTGAGGGTGGGAAAATCAAAGGGAGAGACTGGCAGAGGGAGTCTGCCAGCATTTATTCAGTGCTTGCAAATGTGAAAGATGGGCCACTGGGTTATTTATAATCTCGTTTAATCTTCAGCAAAAAGCCTGAAAAATAAGCACTATCTGCATTTTGTAGGTAAAATAATTTAGGCTTGGAGCAGGGAATTGGCTTACACGGATCTCAGAGTTAAAAGCAGCAGCAGTAATTTTCTAAGAACTTGTTAAGCTAAGTACCTTCCCCCATGTTATCTACATAATGACCCTGGATAAGCAATGCTATCACTTCCACTTTATAGACAAGGAGATGGAGAGGGTAAGGAAGTGGCTGAGGCCACGCAGTTAGTAAACAGTGGAGCACTGGCTGTCTGACACTCGGGGATCTTGGTATTTGGTTCTGAATGGTGCTAATGCCCTGTTTTCTGGTGTCTTCCAACCTGCCTCATCAATGATGACAATAATGTGTGCCCTGGAAAACATGATTTCAGCTCTCTTTCCCAATGGCTTCCATATTCTGTATTTATTTGTTTTATATCTTAACTTTTAATGTTCTATTTGGGGATTTGTTTTATAAAAGTTGGAGAGAGTACTATGTGGTATTACTTCTAAATTAACAAAATGGGCTACATGCCTATAATCTGTCTCCTGATTAGGTGTGATTTCAGGAGAGTTTGAGTTCAGTTCGGTTCAGTCGCTCAGTTGTGTCTGACTCTTTGCTACCCCCATGAATCGCAGCAAGCCAGGCCTCCCTGTCCATCACCATCTCCCAGAGTTCACCCAGACTCATGTGCATCGAGTCGGTGATGGCATCCAGCCATCTCATCCTCTGTCGTCCCCTTCTCCTCCTGCCCCCAATCCCTCCCAGCATCAGGGTCTTTTCCAATGAGTCAACTCTTTGCATGAGGTGGCCAAAGTATTGGAGTTTCAGCTTCAGCATCAGTCCTTCCGATAAAGAACTCTAAATTACAGTCTGCAAAAATTATGGCTGATTTCTCCCATATGTTGAGTATATCTGTGTTATATGAGTCAGTCCCAATAAGGAGAATCCACTTTCTCTGCCCTCTGTTTAATAGCAATGAGATACATCACAGATAACAACACTAGTAAGTTCTCAACGTCAACCAGTGCCAAGCACTGTGCTTGAAAATGCAGCAATACGAGGCAGTGGTTGTACAGCTAAGTTGAAGGCATTGCTTAAGAGAGGTTCTGTGACTGACTGGCTAGATGTCACAGCTTGTAAATGCCAGAGTTAGTATTTGCCTCAAATCAGTTCAGTAATGGGCTTCCCCAGTGGCTCAGTGATAAAGAATTTGCCTGTAATGCAGGAGATGCCGTCAGGAGATGTGGGTTTGAACCCTGGGTCAGAAAGATCCTCTGGAGAAAGGAGATGGCAACTCTCTCCAGTATTCTTGCCTGGAAAATCCCATGGACGGAGGAGCCTTGTAGGCTCCAGTCCATGGGGTCGCTAAGAGTTGGGCATGACTGAGCTACTTCCCTTTCACTTTTCACTTACATGCATTGGAGCAGGAAATGGCAACCCATTCCAGTATTCTTGCCTGGAGAATCCCAGGGACGGGGGAGCCTAGTGGGCTGCCGTCTATGGGGTCGCACAGAGTCGGACACAACTGAAGTGACTTAGCAGTAGCAGTAGCAAATACGTTGGAGAAATTTCTCTGTGATTTTATATCTCTCAAATGGAAAAAAGCCTCCTGTCTTGGTTTTAATTTCTTCTAACAAACAATTTTGAATCCTCCATCCAAGTGTTTGGGGAAAAAAAAAAAACAAAAACCAGCTAAAGAGCTAATAAGCACTATTTCAGGTCTGGAGATGATTTCTTTGACCTGAAGCCTCTTGGCATGGCCCTTGGATAGCAGATTGATTAGCTTCTACTTACTTACATGGGGCCTATTATGGACCAGATTTTGTGCAGTCCAACCTTCACATATTGAAGCCCTAATTCTCACTGTGGCTGTATTTGGAGATGGAGCCTTTAAGGGAGTAATTAAAGGTATGTGCTGCCTGTGTGCTAAGCTGCTTCAGTCATGTCCAACTCTTTGTGACCGTATGAACTGTAGCCAACCAGGCTCCTCTGTCTAAGGGATTTTCCAGGCAAGATGCTGACTGGGTTGCCATGCCCTCCTCCAGGGGATCTTCCTGACCCAGGGATGGAACCTGCATCTCTTAGGTCTCCTACGCTGGCAGGCGAGTTCTTTACCACTAATGCCACCAAATGAATTCAAAAGGGTGGGACCCAACGGCTCTCTCTCCATCTCCCCGCCTCCAAAAGAAAAGGCCATGTGGGGACATATTGAGAAGGTGGCCTCTGACAAGTCAGCAGGAGGGGTCAGCTAGCACATTGGTCTGAGATTTCTGGCTTCCAGAACTGGGAGAAAATAAATGTGGGTTGTTTAAACCACCCAGTCTGCTATTACGGCAGACTAACACAGGGGCCGAGAGCTCTCAGTTTTCTGCCCTGAGAAGACAGGGAAAGAAAGGGAAATAATTAGAAGAAAAGAGGAGTCACTGGGGAAAAACAGGTCAAGAAAGCTGTAATTAACCATGGTCTTCTCCCTACCCTATGCCCATAGCCTTGGGCTAGAAAAGACTGAACCTATAGTTATGTTTGTGAATATGCAGATTGACTTTCTCAGCTATACACCTCTGGGAAGAAGTCTTACCCAGGGAACTTATTAAAGCCCCCAATTCAGGAAGTCCAGAGTAGGCAAATGAATAAATAAAATTCTGCAAACCTTGGGATTTCACAGAAGGAGATTATTTCTACTTTCTAGGAAGCATATGAAAGCATCTCCTCTTCAATACTAGGTCTCAAAGACAGGGGAGAAAAGGAAATCTTAAATGGGGTTGACAACCTCAGGGTACTTGCTTTTGAGTAAAATAAGAAATGCGTTCATTAAAGAGGATTGGCTACCCACTCCAGTATTCTTGCCTGGAGAATTCCATGGACAGAGGGCTACAGTCCATGGGGGTCACAAAGAGTTGGACACGACTGAGTAACTAACACTTTCAATAAAATAGCAACTGCTCTGTTCATCAGTTTGGATAAAGTGGAAGCCACCCCTAATACTAGTGCCTTATCATTTGAAACTTATAGAGCTTTTGTCTGAAAACCCTATTACACAAATGTAGGAGGTGGGGATTCACGTGTTCTCAGTCAGCCTGGCTCCCCATCTTCTAAGGGTGGGACTAGCAGCTGTGGAGAATTCAGGGACGGTTGCTGGCACCCAGTCAGTGGACATGGACAGTCCTATGCTAGGAGGTGTGGAGTTGTGAGATCCAGCCCCCAGTGTAAGTGGGCAGACAGCAAGCAGCTACTTTTTTACTCTTTTAAAAAAAGACATGCTTGAGAGTAGGACAACATGAAGAACACTTTGAGTAGTAAACCTTGTCATCCTTCTAGAATAAAACAAAAGCCTTGGTAAAGGGCAGCTTTCCCTACTCCCTTACCTTTATTTTTAAATAGTAATGGCAAGCTTGACTGCTAAAGCCATCTAAAATCAGATAGATTGGGAATTCTCTGGTGAAAGAATAAATTAGTAGCTCACATAGGATTTTAGTGGGCATCTACTTAACGCAGTTATTCTCCATACTTTCCGTCAAAGCTTTAGTCCAGGATGTCGCTGGTAACCAATCGAGAGTGAAGTGAGGAACTCTGAAAAATCTAGGACCTTGAGAGGAGGGCCGAGATATCCATAGTATCCATAGAGAGAAAAGTCTTAAACTTTGCTTGTTGAGAAATCAACAAGAGGAGGGAGCCTCACTGGTGTCCTGCCGTGTCAGCCGCTTAGGAGATTCAGGGGACTTAAAACTAGTGAAAACCACTCACAGTGATGTCACTTTATTTCAAAAGGAAATGATTTAATTAATAGAACAAAGGGGAAAATATTCCATTTGGGCTGATAAAAGAGGTAACTTGAAAGGAAATCTGAACTGCGATGTTCTGTCTACATGCTGTACTTATTTTTTCACCAGATGAGCAATGTGGGGTATGTTTCTGAAAATTCAGCTCTAATCAAAGACAGGACTGAACAGAATTCAGAAGAGTAGGTCTCTGTAATTCTATGTTTGGAGCTGCCTCTCTGAGTTAGAAGGGTAGTCTCAAATGTCATATTGAGAGCCACTCTGGTCTTTTTATGTCTATCCAAAAAAAAAAAAAGTTGCCAAAAAGGCTGACACCCACCTTGGGGGAATTATTGCTCTTGCCAGAAGCAAAACTAATACCTCCACATCTAATCTCTTCTTTTTAAATGTTTGTAACAAGGTCATCCATCGTATTCTTGTTCTTTGAGAACAACCAGCAGTTCCCACTCTTCATGAAGCCGGCACCTTTCATAATTACTCCAGATCCACCATACTGCTTAAAAATCCAATTCTAGGGGTATTTTCTGGAAGCCACAAGATTTTCAAATTGCTACCAGCAGGATGCTTTTTTATTGTTGACCATTCCTCTAAGGAATTTAATAACTATTCTTTGACAGAGCACAGCATAAATGATTGAGCCACTTTCATTTTTATCAGCTCCACAGGAGGCCTTAGCATTTGCTGGAAACCTCTGGGAGTTGCCAGCGGTTGCAATAAGAAGCTTTTGTGAGGTCCTTGGGGAGGGGGTGGAGAGGAGAAAATAAGGTTAATATCTATTATCATAAGCCACTTTCTGAACCTTATCAGGAGTTGTAAACCCCTGAGCATGAGCAGTGTGGAGGGCTATGGATATTCTGTGATAAGCTGTAAAAGACTCAATATCTTCTAAATGAATAGTTAAGAATCAAGTAAATTCATGGTGAGTTTTCAGACAGTAATTATTTAATATGTCAAATCAATTCTAAAATAATCCTTAAATCCGACGGCATATTTCAATACTCATTTATTTGCAAATTACCCATCAGCATGGATTATTTAGGCTTTAGAAGAAAAAAGTTGATTTCAATTTCTACTATCTGAACTTTCAGAATGACATACCCACAAACAATAATTTCAAAGTCAAATTGTATATAGTTGAAAGAAAAAGTGAAAGTGTTAGTCGCTCAGTTGTGTCCGACTCTTTGTGACCCCATGGACTGTAGTTCACCAGGCTCCTCTGTCCATGGAATTCTCCAGGCAAGAATACTGGAATGAGTAGCCATTCTCTTCTCCAGGGGATCTTTCTGACCAAGAGATAGAACCCAGGCAGATTGCAGGCAGATTCTTTACCATCTGAGCCACCAGAGAGCTCATAATGATACACGCCATTTACCTGTAGAGTCTCTTCCTTTTATCTTTGGGGTCTGAGTTCAACTATTAATTTTATAAAGCCTTTAGGAAACATACAAATACACCACCCATACAAAAAAATCTTGATATATTTCCAACAAGATGTTTATCAACAGATGAAACTGTCTTTTACTTTCTAAAATTCCCGTCAAAACACCTTTTCACAGAGAAGTTGGGCTAGTCTGGACCACGAGATAGCTTGGTGAGCTTACAAATATCACTTTAAAAAAAATTATTCTGGCATTCTAATTTTTGTCTTTTATTTTGCATGTTTCTACAATTTGTTCTCTAAATGTATGCTTGGCTTTGACCAGATTTCTGGCTTTTTGCTCTTCTACTTACTGGAATGCCTGTGAAGGTAACTGGAGGAGACTGCCAAGAAATGCTGAAGCTGCTGCCGTTGGGGGTGAACTTGGCTGCTCCTGGAATGGTCACGGGGGGTGTGGCCTATCAAATAGAAAACAGAGAAAGTTGTTTTGAAAGAATATTTCTCCTTGGAGTCTTAAGCTGTCATTACCAAAATAAGGCTTCAGAAATAATCTCAGCTTTATTAATGACAAAATTATAATAGGAGGAGATTAAGCATGGTTAAAGAAAGTAGCTAAACTTTTTATACATCTAAAGCAATCTAAGGTATAGGAGGAGAAGGTTTTTGGCTGCTGATTTCTGAATAGAAATTTGATTATACATACACATACCTATCTTAGGACATCTGTGAGATACAATTCCTTGTTATCAAGTTGGGAGAGATGGTAGGTTGACAATTACATTTTGGGAAGGTAATTTGGCAATACATGTCAAAATTCTTAGTGTTCTGTACACTAGCTATTCCACTTCTAGAATTTATTCTAAAGAAATGGACACAAGGATGTTCATTGCATAACTATGTATTATATTTTTAAAAAAAAAACTGGAAACACATAGGGAAAATGATGCTGAAGAACACTCGTTGGCATGGGAAAATGTTCATGAGATATCAAGTGGAGACAACAAAGCACAGAGAAAACAGTACTGTAATAGACTCCATTTTTAAAAGGCACACGTAGAACAGTCCTGAAGGACCATATGAACCAAGGGCCTTCCTTGTTGTTGGGACTTGGGATGGATTTTCTTTCTTTGCTCACGTTTTTAATATCTTTATGTTGAACACTTATAACTATAAACAGAAAAATCCCAATGCTGTGAATCTATAGTTTGGGAAGGAACTTCTAGATCCCTTAGTGTATGTTCCAACTCTCATTAAATACATAAGAAAAATAATTTAAGTTGGTTCAAGCCCATGATTTTGGACCTAAATGCAATATTGACAAACAAGAACTAAGGGATGAATTATCCTTTTTGAATAGAAGAGTCAGGAATGAAAGTTGCTGCATCAACTAATTTAATAATTAGCGCTATTCCATTGCTCTTGAGTTGAAGTCTACTTAATAAATGGCTGAATGACTTCTCTTCAGGGTTAGTTTTACTACTTTTATAGATATAGTTGCTAGTGGCAGTGGTTTTGTAACTGGCACCGTTGGAAAATATTTTGGCAATACATAGCTGTTCATGCTGTATCCTAAGACTCAGTAATTACTCTTCTGGAAATTCAATGGGGAGAAAAAACAACTACTGGCACAGAAGTGTCCTCACTAGCCTTATTGATGATAATTAAAAAGTAGATACCTAACATAAGAGAAAGAAACAACTTGATGTTTTGATTTAATTGAATTCAGTCATATATTCAGTTCTACGGAGAGTGTTTATAAACAGGAGTGGAAGAACACAAATTACAAATATGTACAGGAGAGTTTTCTTTTAAAAAGTTACATAAAGTAGTTGAAAATTATGGGAAAACTGTTTTTTTTTTTTTTTCTTTATTTGAGCGTATTGAAATTTTATTAATCGACACTTAAAAGAGTTCAGAATTGCTGGGGGAGGAAGGAGTTTTAGCTGTGTCCTGTATTTGCAGGATTTGTCTCTAAGGCCTTAACAGACTTTAGAGTGAGGCAGAATCACCTGGAGGGTTTGTTAAACACAGACTGCTCGGCCTCACCCCTCGCTTCTGGTCTGCAGGTCTGGGAATGTGAATTTCTAACAAATTCCCAGGTGACGCTGACACTGTTGATCTACTGAACACTGACAACCATGGCTCCAGCCTAACTAACTCCAGAGAGTTAGTTACCAATTCAGAGAGTCGGGGCACAAAGTCCTGGATCTGCAGTACAGGATGAGGCTGTCATTGTGCCAACGCTTTTCAAAGTTCATCTTTTAATTTATATAATTTTTTTTATCTAACAAGTACTCACATCATGTGCCAGGCACCCTCCTGAGAGTGTTCCAATATTAAGGATTTTAATCCTCATAACAACTTCTCAGGGATCAGATCTTCAGTCAGTTTTGGGAAGTTCAAGAACACCCTAGGGTCCAATCTGCTTGAGATTCTGTCTTTAAAAGGAGAAAAAAGGCAAACTCTGCTACTGGGCTCTCCTGGATGCTGTTCTTCCACTGAGCTATCCTTTACTCACCCTGGAATAGGAAATGGCAACTCACTCCAGTATTCTTGCCTGGGGAATCCCATGGATAGAAGAGCCTGATGAGCTACAGTCCATGGTGTTACAAAGAGTCAGACACAACAGTAACAATCCTTAACTCACAGGTCAGAATGCTACTGCTTTTGGTTAGGAGTAAAGTGATTGCTCTCATGATCCCTGGCCAGTCACCTGGTAAGCGTGGTCAGTATGCACGAGGTAGAGGGTGGTGGGAGCAGAGCGGCTCAAGGGTGTCATCAGTTTTGTCTCGGTTTTGGCACAAGGAGTTTCTGTTCGGCTGGAATCTGGGATGGGAAAAGTAGGAGGCGAAGCCAGGGATTGGGAGGGCGAAACTGGGGCCAGGCTGCTCAGACCGTCTGCCACGGAGTCTGTGTTGAGCTTGATCTCAGTGTAGTAAAAGTCTTCTTCTCCATCACTGTAGTCAGACTCCCCAACACGCCTAATGCAAAAGAGAGCAAAGCAATCCTACTCACCCACACTGCTTTCTTGCCTTGAGATCTTGTACATGCTGTTCCTTCTGTCTGGAATGCTTTTCCTCTGTCCTGTCTGCTTGGCAAACTTCTACTTATCCTGCAACTGTCCACTTCCGGGGGAAGCCTTCCTTGATATCTTAAAGCAATTGACTCAACTAATCAACCAATCAATCAATTATTCAAAAAAAATTTATTGAGAGTCTACTATGTCCAGGCACTTTTTTAGGAACCCAATGTTAGAGTGAACAAAACAGATTCTGCCCTGATGGAACATACAGTCTAGTGGAAGAGGCAGACAAGAAACTTGTAACAGAATGCATCAAAAATAAATAATAATATCCCTAGGAACAAACCTGCCTGAGGAGGTAAAAGACCTGCATTTGGAAAACTATCTGACACTGATGAAAGAAATTGAAGACAACACAAACAGATGGAAAAATACACCACGTTATTGGATAGGAAGAATTAATATTGTTAAAATGACCACACTCTCCAAGGCAATCTACAGAGTCAATGCAATTCCTATTAAAATACCAATGACATTTTTCATTGAACTAGAACAAATAATTTAAAAAGTTGTCTGAAAACACATAAGACTCCAAATAGCTAAAACAATCTTGAGAAAGAACAGAGCTGGAAGAATCATGCTCCCTGACTTCTGACTATACTGTAAAATTACAGTAAACAAAACAGTAGGGTACTGGCATAAAGGGGATTCCCAGGTGGCTCAGTGGGTAAAGAATCCACCTGCAATGAAGGAGATACAGCAGCCACAGGTTTGATTCCTGTGTCAGGAAGATCCCCTGGATGAGGGCATGGCAATCCACTCCAGCATTTTAGATTGGAGAATCCCATGGACAGAGGAGCATGGCAGGTTACAGTCTGTAGGGTCTCAAAGAGTTAGACACGACTGAAGTGACTGAGCGTGCATGCACTGGCATAAGAACATATTTATAGATTGATGGAACAGAATAGAGAGCCCAGAAATAGACTTACACACTTATGGTCCATTAATCTATGACAAAGGAGGCTAGAATATACAATGGAAAAACAGTAGTCTCTTCCACACATGTTGCTGGGAAAACTGGACAGCCACATGTAAATGAATGAAATTAGAACATTCTTTAACACCATATACAAAAATAAACTCAAAATGGATTATTAAAGACCTAAACGTAAGACATTACACCACAAAACTGCTAAAAGAAAACA
Organism: Bison bison bison; assembly: GCF_000754665.1. Taxonomy (NCBI): domain Eukaryota; kingdom Metazoa; phylum Chordata; class Mammalia; order Artiodactyla; family Bovidae; genus Bison; species Bison bison. Next base: position 1,444,726 of record NW_011495050.1, read on the forward strand.
TAGGCACAGCACTCTTTGACATCTATTGTAGCAATATTTTTTTTTTCAAGTCTGTCTCCTAAAGCAAAGGAAATAGAAGCAAAAATAAGGAAATGGGACCTAATTAAACTTAAAAACTTTTGCACAGCAAAGGAAACTATCAACAAAGTGAAAAGACAAACTAATGATTGGGAGTAAATATTTTCAGAGGACATGACCGATAAGGGGTTAATATTCAAAATATATAAATAGCTCATTAACTCAACATTAAAAAAACAAACAATTCTATTTAAAAAATGAGCAGAAGAACTAAATAGACTTTTTCCCAAAGAGGACATGCAGGTGGCCAAAAAAGATGAAAAGATGCTAATTATTAGGGAAATGGAAATCAAACCAATAATACCAACAATGAAATGTTACCTTACACCTGTCAGAATGGCTATCATCAAAAAGAACACAACAAATGTTGGTGAGAAGGTGGAGAAAAGGCAGCTCTCATACACTGTTGGTGGGAAGGTAAACTGGTGCAGTCACTATGGAAAATAGTATGGAGGTTTCTTAAAAATCTAAAAATAGAACTATCATATGACCTAGCAATTCCACTCCTGGGTATATATCTGAAAAAAAAAAAAATCAGAAACATCAATTCGAAAAGATACATGCACCCTGATGTTCATAGCAGCATTATTTATAATTGCCAAGATATGGAAGCAACCTAAATGTCCATCAACATACAATTAGATAAAGAAGACACTACATACACACACACTCACACACACACTGGTGGCTCAGATGGTAAAGAATTCGCCAGCAATGCAGAAGACCCGAATTTGATCCCTGGGTTGGGAAGATCTCTTGTAGAAGGAAATAGAAACCCACTCCAGTATTCTTGCCTGGAGAGTTCCATGGACAGAGGAGCCTGGCGGGCTATAGTCCATGGTGTTGTAAGCAGTCTGACACTATTGAGCTACTCTCACACACACACACACACACACACTCATACTACTCATGCATAAAGAATGAAATTTTGCCATTGTAACAACATGAATGGACTTAGAGGGTATTATGCCAAGTGAGATAAATCAGACAGAGAAAGACAAATACTATGATATTACTTGTATGTGGAATCTAAAAAATACAAAAAACTAGTGAATATGACAAAAAAGAAACAGATATAGAGAACAAACCAGTAGTTAAGGAGGGGGAGGGGAAGTATAGGGGTAGAGGATTAAGAGGTATAAACTATTATGGATAAAATAAACTACAAGGATGTATGTATGTATGTGAAAGTTGCTCAGTTGTGTCCAACTCTTTGTGACCTCATGGACTATAGCCTGCCAGGCTCCTCTGTCCATGGTATTCTCCAGGCAAGAATACTCAAGTGGGTAGCCATTCCCTTCTCCAGCAGATCTTCTCAACCCGGGGATCAAACCCAGGTCTCCCCATTGCAGGTGAATTCTTTACTGTTGGAACCACCAGGGAAGCCCAAGAATACTGGAGTGGGTAGCCTATCCCTTCTCCAGCAGATCTTCTCAACTCAGGGATTGAACCCAGGTCTCCCCATTGCAGGCAAATTCTTTACTGTTGGAACCACCAGGGAAGCCCAAGAACACTGGAGTGGGTAGCCTATCCCTTCTCCAGTGGATCTTCCCAACCCAGGAATTGAACTGCAGTCTCCTGCATTGCAGGCGGATTCTTTACCAGCTAAGCTACAAGACTGTATTACTGTAAAACACAGGGCATATAGCCAATATTTTACAGTAAATATAAATGAACTATAATCATAAAAATTGTGAATTACCATACAGTACGTGTGCAACTTATATAATATTATTCATTAACCATAAGTCAATTTAAAAAAAGTAAACCCATAAAGAAACAGATATTTAGGTCTCCCACACTGTAGGCAGACGCTTTACCATCTGAGCCACCAGGGAAGTCCATTTAATACATTGCCGCTGCTAAGTCGCTTCAGTCGTGTCCGACTCTGTGCGACCCCATAGACGGCAGCCCACCAGGCTCCCCCGTCCCTGGGATTCTCCAGGCAAGAACACTGGAGTGTGTTGCCATTTCCTCCTCCAATGCATGGAAGTGAAAAGTGAAAGTGAAGTTGCTCAGTCGTGTCCGACTCTTAGCAACCCATGGACTGTAGTCCTCCAGGCTCCTCCGGCCATGAGATTTTCCAGGCAAGAGTACTGGAGTGGGGTGCCATTGCCTTCTCCATTTAATACATTAGGTAGTGATAAATCCCAGAAAGAAAAATTAAGCAGCATTAAGACCATCCTTAATCAGGGCAAGCGATGGGGGACATTATTTTAAATAGAGTATTCATAGGAAGACTCTGAGGAGATGACAGTTGAGCAGAGGTCTCAATGAGGTGAGGGAAAAACCCTTGTGGGAACTATGGGAGAAGAATGCACAGAACCCTGGGGTTGGCTGGCTTGTTGCTTTCTGAGAAGGACGGAGAGGTAGGTGGCTGGTGCTCAGGGCACCAGGCAAAGAGTGATGGGAGAAGAATGGGAAGGAGAGACACAATGGCACAGGGCTTTGTAGCCCTGGGGAAAATTTGGTATTTTGTTCCAAATATGATGGAAGCCTCTGGGGATTTTGAAGTATCTAAGTGACTTGTTATTTTTATTTTTTAAAATTGATGTATAGTAAGTACAGTTAATTTACAATGTTGTGTTAGTTTCAGGTGTACAGCAAAGTGCCATATGTGTGTGTGTGCATGCGTGTGTGTGTATTCTTTTTCAGGTTTGTTTCCGTTATAGGTTGCTGCTGCTGCTAAGTTGCTGCTAAGTCGCTTCAGTCATGTCCGACTCTGTGCGACCCCATAGACGGCAGCCCCCCAGGCTCCCCCGTCCCTGGGATTCTCCAGGCAAGAACACTGGAGTGGGTTGCCATTTCCTTCTCCAATGCATGAAAGTGAAAAGTGTTAAGTGAAGTCGTTCAGCCATGTCCGACTCTCAGAGACCCCATGGACTGCAGCCTACCAGGCTCCTCCACCCATGGGATTTTCCAGGCAAGAGTACTGGAGTGGGGTGCCACTGCCTTCTCCACCATTATAGGTTACCACAGGATATCGAGGATAGTTCCCTGCACTATACAGTAAGTCCTTGTGGTTTATCTGCTTTATACATAGTAGTGTGTATTTGTTCATCCCAAGCTCCTAATTTCTCTCTCCCCACTCCACCCCTTCCTCTTCTATGCCCTTTGAGAACCATAAATTTGTTCTCTAATGCCACCTAATGCCATTTGCAACATGACTGGACCTAGATATTATCACATTAAGTGAAGTAAGACAGAGAAAGACAAAGATCATATTCTATCACTTTTATATGGAATCTAAAAATAATGATACCAATGAACTTATCTACAAAACAGAAACCGACTCACAGACATAAAGTACTTTTAAAAGGCTCACCCTGGCCACTGTCTGGAGAAAGAACAGAGGATGGGAGGGCAAGAGGAACAGGAGCCAGTGAGCAGGCTGTGGAGCGGTTGACAGTGGCCGGGCGAGGGGTAGGGGAGCAAGTGACCTGAGCTCTCAAACTGGGGACTTCTTTTGAGGGACAGGCATCAGGATTTAGCTTCAAACAGTTAAATCCTCTGAGCTCCCTTTGAAGAAGTGGAAGTGAAAGACGCTCAGCGTGTCCGATTCTTTGCGATCCCCTGGAATTCTCCAGGCGGTCGCACTGGAGTGGGTAGACGTACCCTTCTCCAGGGGATGTCCCCAACCCAGGGATCAAACCCAGGTCTCCCACGTTGCAGGCAGATTCTTTACCACCTGAGCCACCAGGGAAGCCCAGGAATGCTGGAGTGGGTTGCCATTCCCTTCTCCAGGGGACCTTTCCCACCCAGGGATCGAACCCAGGTCTCCTGCATTGTAGGCAGATTCTTTACCAACTGAGCCACCACGGAATTACTTTGAAGTGTGTTCATTTCAATTCGCTTTATTTATTTAATGATTGGGTGCATTTCTGTAATTGTTTTAAACCTCTCTCGCCTCCCTAAGACAGATTCTTCAGGGCTGTGTCTTGTTCATTTTTGTTTAATAGATACCACATGTTTCAGTGCATCTAGCACACAGTAGGTGCCTGTTAAATGCTGAATGAATGAAAGAAAGAAGCCGATGCTATAGCACAGTGATTACCAACATGAATTCTGGAGTTACATTGCCGGGGTTCGAATCCTGACACCTCCCAGCTGCCTGTGTAATTTTAGCAGCCTGTGCCCTTATATAAAGCAGCATAGCACAGCTGGCCTTCCGTGTCCACCGGGAGCCTACTAAACACAGTACTTAGAGGTGTAGAGCACTCACGTGTCAGTTCAGTTCAGTCGCTCAGTCGTGTCCAACTCTTTTCGACCCCATGAATCGCAGCATGCCAGGCCTCCCTGTCCATCACCAACTCCCAGAGTTCACCCAGACTCACGTCCATCGAGTCAGTGATGCCATCCAGCCATCTCATCCTCTGTCGTCCCCTTCTCCTCCTGCCCCCAATCCCTCCCAGCATCACAGTCTTGTCCAATGAGTCAACTCTTCGCATGAGGTGGCCAAAGTACTCGAGTTTCAGCTTTAGCATCATTCCTTCCAAAGAAATCCCAGGGCTGATCTCCTTCAGAATGGACTGGTTGGATCTCCTTGCAGTCCAAGGGACTCTCAAGAGTCTTCTCCAACACCACAGTTCAAAAGCATCAATAAGCACTAAATGTTTATTAAATAAAAATAAGGCTGATGCTAGAAAGACTCAGTGTTTACTATCATCAGGAAAAGTATCTTCTGATGCTTCCTCAGGTTCTTCTGAGACACAGAAAATTGTGTTTTTCCACAGTAAGTTTTGTGGAAAAGAAAATAACTGTCAAGGGTGTGTGTGTGTGTGGGCTCAGTCGTGTCCAACTCTTTGCAATCCCATGAATTTGTAGCCTACCAGGCTCCTTTGTCCATGGGATTTTCCAGGCAGGAATACGGGAGTGGGTTGCCACGCCCTCCTCCAGGGGATCTTCCCGACCCAGGGATCAAAGCGGCATCTCTTGCATCTCTTGCATTGGTAGGCAGATTGTTTACCACTGGACCTCCTGGGAAGCCTGTCAAATAACTAATATTTGTTGGATTTGAGGATTTCTAGGGAAATGATGCACATTCTTCCAGCTGGTTTTATGGGATGGGATCTGTAAATGTTGCTTTCCTGGGGCATCTCCAAGTTTCATGACCATATCTGGCAGGAGCAGGGCACTGACTCAGAATAAACTTTTTTCCACTGACAATCCCTGCACAGAACCTAAAATACAAATCTCCCTTTCTCCTGGGCCTTGCTGTTCAGCCATATCAGCGGCTTCTCCCAGCCTGGCTCTGTTTCCCCTGAGCTCTCTGCCTGAGGCATCTAGGGAGGTGTCTGCTCCGTATCAGGTCAGGCAGGGCTTGGCTCTCCTACAAGCAAAGCATCAAAGACCCCAGAGAGTGGGCCGAAGAATGTGCATCTGTTCTATTTCTGTCCCCACTTCCTCTCCAGGAAAGGGTGAGCCGAGTCGCTACCGGCTGCCGAGTGCTACTAATAGACACGCAGGCCTGGGGAACATCGTGTGTCCTACACGGGGATAAATCAGGATCAGCCCCCGGTGTGTAAGAACGGAGTGAGAATTACGAGAAAAACAGAGCACTTCTTATGCTGGTGTGGTGTGCACTGCAGGTATATCAGATGCAAGATATGTATTTGGGGGCTTGGGCTAAGCTACCTTCTTCACAAGCCAATCAACACTCATTAAAAACTGCCCCATCCTCCTATAGGCTCCCAGGCACAATCCTGGGTAGTGGCTGGCAGAGATGGGGATTCTAACTCATCAAGGCCATGTGAAGCACGCAGAGGAAAAAGGGAATCCCAGGGGAGCAAATACAGCGCCTGCTGTACTTGAATTTCACCCACCAGGAGAGCACCCTGGAAGCTCAAAAGAAACTCACTGTGATGCCACTCACAGTCTATAAACACATAGATAGGGTATGTGTTTCTGTGTGGTGTTGAATATGATTTGACTTTTGGGGGAGATGGACTTTAAAACAAAGACCCGCAGCTCCTGAATCTAGCTTCAGAAAGCTCTTTCTAAACGTTCAAATAACTGAGTTATTTACACTGTGAGCTGTGCTGATGGTGAGAGTTGAGCGAAGACGCCGTGGAGTGTCCTTCCCTGAAGGAGTGGGTTCTGTGTGGGGTTTCTTGGAGGGTGGAGTGGACCCTCTGGCTAGTGGAGCCGAAGCCCTGCTTTGCTGGGCCATGACCGTGGTGCTTGGTGATTTTTCACATGCCATGCCCTGGAAAGGTCTGGCTATGTCCCCAGTATCCCCAGCCTATGGGTGAGGGAGCTGGATTCCTGCTTCTCTCCAGCCATGGCAGGAGCCCACCCACAGGAATCAGCAAAATCACCTTGGAACCCGTTCTTGTTTTCTTTTTCTATCACTTTTTATGGATGATGCCTTGCCTAAATTTATCCTTGGCTGGGCCAAGTGCCTATAGTGCTTATTTCTCAGCAGTCACAGCAAGGAGATCCAACAAGTCAATCCCGAAGGAAATCAACCCTGAATATTCATTGGAAGGACTGACACTGAAGTTGAGGCTACAATTCTTTGGCCACCTGATGCGAAGAGCTGATTCATTGAAGACGACCCTGATGCTGCAAAATATCAAAGGCAAGAGGAGAAGGGGGTGACAGAGGATGAGATGGTTGGGTGGCATCACCAACTCAATGGACATGAGTTTGAGTCAACTCAGGAAGAAGGAAAGCCTGGTATTCTGCAGTCCATGGGGCTGCAAAGAGACACGACTTAGCAACCGAACACCAACAACATCTTTTTGAAAGGACCCCTCGGTGTCCAAGCACTTGGGGGTTCAGTCATGTGTCTGGCTTTGCCTTGTGCACAGTTTATCACTTATAGCTTTTCGAGATCCCTTCTTAGTTCCACATCCCTGGACAAGAAAGACCCACAGACTAAAGAACAAGAGGCTGTACCATCACAGCCCTTCTGGAGTGGCCCCTAATCCCTGCTGCGCAAAACTTCGTTTTATCTTTCCTTAGAAAGGTTTTGTATAACACAGGGAAATGTGTCTGTTGTACAAATAAAGGACTTATTTGGGCAACAGAAAAGGATAGAGCAGGTCATCAGGCTTCATAAGAATAGCAACACTGATTGTCACTGTGGTTCTTAAACCCTTTTCAGGCTATGTCTGCCTTTGAGGCACAAAGTCATTAACACACTCCACTGGGGAAAAAAATTGCACATATAATTTTACAAACATTTTCAGGGGGTCTAAGGACTCCTTACCCTACCCTACCCTGGTGCTCCATCTTTTACAAATCACTCTCACATACGTTTTATTTTTGAGCATCACACATGACCCTGCAGGGCGGATATTCTGAGTTTCTTTTTCATAGGGAGCTGAGGCTTCGAGCAGCAGCTTGCTTAATATCACTTGGTGAGTGCATTAGGGAGGCTTCACAGCTCGAAGTCCATGTTCTTTCCACTTGCCACACTGGCCTGTATTATCTGCAGTGGCCATCTCCGTAGTGATTAGGAAGACCACGCAGGCCCAGTCTCTGTTTCTGTGTTCAGAATTTTTAAGGCACAATGAGAAGTGTAATTCTGAGTGTAGGTGGTCCTGGACTGAACTTGATGGAGATACACCCAGCTCCAAAGGGAGGGCTCCTTACCCGAGATGAATGGTCCGGATGTGCTTCTGGATACCCACTGCAGTACTCAGAACCTTCCCACAGTTCTTCCAGAGGCATTTGAACATCACCTTCATGGAGTTCTAGAAAGGGAAGACAAGGTTACATTAAAATGAAAACTAACCCATCAACATAACAGCTTCCCAGTCTCTTGACTATAACTCAGCACACCATTCTAGGAAACCCCCCAGGTGAGGATCTTAGTGACCTCAGAGATTTTCTTGCTTCCTTCTTAAATACTGAGCCCGGCTGGAACATTTAGTTTACTTTTTAAAAAATATATTTTTAATCGAGGGATAATTGATTTACAGTATTGTGTTGGTGTCTGCCATATATCAACATGAATCAGCCACAGGTATATATATATGTCTGCTCCCTCTTGAACCTCCCTCCCACCCCATTAGTTCACTTTTTTTTAAGGTGGTTACAGTGTCTTTCAGGCATTGTGCTGTGCTTAGTCGCTCAATCATGTCTGACTCTTCGTGATCCCATGGACTGTAGCCCACCAGGCTCCCCTGTCCATGGGGATTCTCCAGGCAAGAATACTAGAATGGGCTGCCATGCCCTTCCCCAGGGAATCTTCCCAACCGAGGGATGGAACTCAGGTCTCCTGCATTCCAGGTGGGTTCTTTATCATCTGAGCCACCAGGGAAACCCGGCATTAATGACAGTGAATTTTAGAATATTCATTGAGCACTTACTATGTGCCAAGTGCTAGTCTAAGAGTTTATCTCATTTAATCCTAAAAGATGAATACTATTATCATCACCATTTTACAGATTCATGGAAAGCTTCAGTGAAACATGCCTAGTCAATGGAGCCAGCTTCGAGCAAAACCAGAATGTGAATTTTGGAAGTCTGGCTCCTGGAACTACTCTCTCCACCAGGACACAAATCTATCTTCTCCTATGAGGATCTTAGAAGTTTTCCAAAACAGTCCAGCAAAGTGATTGAGAGCCCTGATTTTGGACTTACTCTCTCAAGTCCTAGTTTTCTTATTTATCAAGTAAGAACAATAGTACCTGTCTCATAGGGTTATTATGATGATTAAATAGGGTCACGAAAGCAAAATCGTTTAGCGCAATACTGACGGGAGTAATTATTCAACCAATGGCAGCTATTATGGTCTTATTATGATATACTTCCTGGAGTGAATTTGACAGGGAATGAGTTTTCTCCCCTGTGCTCACCAAGCCCCATCCTTGTTTCCTCCTGGGAACACAGCTAGACTTCATTTCCCAGCCCCCTTTGAAGTTAGGTGAAGTCATGTGACTGAATTAGGGCCAATGGAATAAGGGCAGAAGTGACATACATTCCTTCTAAGCCTTGTCCCTAAACTACTTGTCAGTGTCACTCCAGCCTGTTTCGCTGATTAGAGGTACGGTATACCCAAGGACTTAGGGGACAGTAGTGCCTCAGGAATTTTTTAAAAAATATTTTTAAAATGGAAGTATAGTTGATTTACAATGTTGTGTTAATTCTGCTGTACAGCAAAATGATTCAGCTATACATTCTTTTCTATATTCTTTTCCATTATGGTTTATTATAGGACATTGAATATAGTTCCCTCTGCTATACAGTCAGAACTTGTACTTTAGGGATTTTTAATCTTTTGTTGGCCGTGAATTCTTTTGGCAGTCTACTAAATTCTATGAACCCCTTCTTAAAGTAATGTTTTTATTAATAATGTTTAAAATAAAATACACAGGATTAAAAAAACTGTGAGTGTGCTGAAATAGTTATAAAAATATTTAAAAATTTCGTGAAGCGGTAATATATATACTCTTTAACACATAAACTAATAAGATCTTTAAGTGAATTTAGTAACTACCATAATTTCAAAGTGGCATTGTGCATAAATGACATTTCATGATATCTGCTAAGATTGTAAGGTGATATGAAAACATCCATGTTTCGTATTGGTAGAAAAGTCACAGGAGGCACTAATACTATAGCGGTTTGATGTCTCCAATCATAATTGTAGGAAATGCTAAATTATAGTTAAAACATTAATGACAATAAAGATATGCTTTTTCTCCCACCTAATTTCATAGACTCTCTGAATTCTTTCCACTCCCTTTACGGGACTTGTGGACTCCAAGTTAAGAATCTCTGCACTGGGAGGAAGGGGCCTGGGTCCCTGGAGAATGTGTAGAGCAGAAACACCCCTTCATCACTCCTGCTGACCTGATTGGATTGTGACATGAGAAATCCTTTATGGAGTTAAGCCACTGAAGTTTGGAAATGGGTTGTTTCAACCATAAGCCTCCCCTGACCAATAAACAAGGATACCTTCCCTGAACTGACAGAATTGCTGTAGGTTTGTTTACAAGTCTAGTAGGATTTCTGCTCTCAAGCCCTGTTCTAGAAAGCCATCATTTACACATTTAGAGAATGACTCACCGGCTATTATGATGGAATTAGTATCCTGATTCAGCCAGTCACCCCCACCTAAATCTTTCTCAATTGAAACAAAATACCTAGAAACATGCAAAAGTGAGGCGTATCCTGTGTGTTGGGAATGATCACTTTCGGGCTGGCAAGTTGAAGACACAGCACAGTGGCACATGGCTACAGTCCGTTGCAACGGATAGATTAGTGACAGCAAGAAGGAGCCCACGCCTCCTGTGAGCTTCGTGAGCCCAGGGGCCTGGGTTTTCCAGAGGTCCCAGGTGGCTGGCCTTCCTGACACTGCAACCTAGCCATTCCCACTGCAGTTCCCGGGCATTGTGGACAGCTTGCCCATGCTTCCTGCTGCAATGAGCAGTACTGAGCTCTAGAAGCTGCGGCAGCAAAGAGCTGGAGCAGAAACTGGGAGAGAGGGATGTGAGGGGAGCTGAGAAGCAGAGACAGAATTAGGACACTTTAAAGTACACTATCGTGAAGAGCTGGTGTTTACTCTAAGGAGACCATTCACAAATTTCAGGCTCCCTGATCTTCTTGAGCCACTGATCCAAACGCATGAGATGGAAGATGAACCAAAGGGGGAGAATTTAAAACCTTCCCTCCCCCCTACTCCAGCCCCAAGGTTCACAAAAAAGAATTTGGCTTGATTTTTTTTTTAATTCAGAGCAGATAATGACGATATTAATTAATAAATCCTCACCCTATGAGTGCTTTCTGCTCATTTTTCAAACAATGAAGCTGTTCTATTAAAAAATACCTTCCACTTAAGGGAATTAATGACTCAAACCAAAATTACAGGTATCTGAGAGTCCAAATATCCATCTGGAAATGAAGTCAAGATAGATGAAAGCACTTTTTCATTCATTCCAAGCCTTCTTGCTGATGGTATTCCTTTATTCATTAAACTAAATAGCTACTTAGCAAGGAATATTCCAGTGGCTGTGATGGAAAGAAAAGAAGCTGTTCTTCAGAACTTACATTCTAATGGGGGAGAGACAGAAATGATCACAAATGATGACTGTTTCAGGTATGGTAATGTTTCTGGAAATGGGGATGGGAAACGCTAGGTCAGACAAAGCCTCTAGAAGGTGACTTGTGAGCTGGGACCTGAAGGCTGGAAAAGGAGCCAACCATGCTATGAGCTAGGGTTTTCCAGGTAGAAGGAAGAGTTAATGAGAGCTGTGAAGATGCAGAAGAACTTGACATACTGTAGGGCCAGAAAGGAACAGTTAGTTTGGAGGGAAAGGAGAGGTGGTGTGACCTGTTTGAGATCATGTGAAGAGGCAAGGAGGGCCATGGAGGCAAGGAGGATTATGCAGGGTCTTATAGGTAAGGGTACGGAATCTGGACTTTATTCCAAAATAAAGAAGCTGCTGAAGGGGTTGAAGTTGGGGAGTGATATTATATGATTTAGATTTTAAGACAACGTTACTCTTGGACTTCCCTAGTGGTCCAGTGTGGTTAAGACTCCATGTTTCCAATGCAGGGGGTGTGAGTCGGATCCCTGGCTGGGGAACTAAGATCCAACATGCTGTGTGGTATGGCCAAAAAGAAAAGAAAAGATCAAAAAAAAAAAGAAAAGAAAAGATCACTCTGTTCTGTTCTGGGGAGGAAAAATAAGGTCACCAGTGTGGTGCTACTGCAGGTTAGAAAAGATGGAGGCTTGAAGAAGGCTTGTGCTGTGAGAACAGAGATAAGTAGACACGTTCAGTGTCCATTTTGGAGGGAGATCCAACAGAACCTGTTGTTGGGTTGAGCATGAGGAATGTTAAAAGGGATGGTATTAAAGATGAGTTCTGTAGCGAGGGGAGTTGTGGTTCTCTTTGGGATACATTCATTTTGAGATACCTACTGGCAAGTAGGACAATGGATCTATGAGCCTGAAACTGAGAAGAAGTCAGGTCTAGAGATATACATTTGGAGTCAGGACCTGAAGGAATTCTTAAAACAGATCTAGATGAGACCATCTAGGGGGAAATACAGCTAGAGATAATTAGAAGGCCCAGCATACTGTAGATCCAGTATTTCATATAGGAGACTGAGAAGGAAAAGACAGAGAGAAAGGGTGTGGGCAGTAGTGGTAATCAAAATAGGGTGGTATTACCAGCACAAAAGGCAGAAAGTGGCTTAAGAAGGAATATGTGACTTAGTATCACTTGATGTTCCCAGGTGGCGCCAGTGGGAACCTGCCTGCCAATTCAGGAGACCTGAGAAACTCAGGTTTGATCCCTGGGTCTGGAAGATCCCCTGGAGGAAGGCATGGCAACCCACTCCAGTATTCTTGCCTGGGGAATCCCATGGACGGAGGAGCCTGACAGGCTACAGCTCATAGAGTTGCAAAGAGTTGGACACAACTGAATCAACTTCACATGCACACATGTGCAACAATTAGTCAGTTATTAATAGATAGTATTTTGAAATTAATATAATAGTATTACACAACATGCAGAGCCAAATTCCTCCTACATCTTAGGAATTTCTTAAAGGGTCAAATTGCTAACTGTTTTGGGAAATGACAATCACACTGGCATTTCTATCCCATAACAAGTATTATTGATAAAACTCCTGTTCCTGGTTCTTGCAATAACATGTCAAGCATTTGCTTCTTGAATTGATTAATAAAGCCTGGTACTGATGATAGAAAAATAAATGTCATTGGTATAACTCCTTTCCTTAGGAGGAACTAGCTGATTCAGAGGTGTCAAACCCCCCACATACAATGAAGCTGACCAATATCCTCTCTAAATCCCTTGGATTTTGGAGAACTACCAATTACAAGTGCTTGTGCTGTGTACTTAGTCGGTCAGTCACATCTGACTCTTTGACACCCCATGGACTATTGCCCACCAGGCTCCTCCGTCCATGCGGATTCTCCAGGCAAGAATAATGGAGTGGGTTGCCAGGGGATCTTCCCAAACCAGGGATTGAACCCAGGTCTCCTGCATTGCAGGTGGATTCTTTACCAACTGAGCCACCAAGGAAGCCCAAGAATACTGGAGTGGGTAGCCTATCCCTTTTCCAGGGGATCTTCCTGACCTAGGAATTGAACCAGGGTCTCCTGCATTGCAGGTGGATTCTTTACTTATATTCATAATTTTCTGGGCTTATACTAAGGGCTCTAAAGAAATCTGTTGCCCAAAGAAAATTAGGTAATGGATATGAAGAAAAATGATCAATTTTATTCCTTCTTGCTTCTCTTTTGCCCATGGGATACTGCATCATCCCTTCTGATTTCTTCTAGCCCTATTACTCCTTTATAAAGAGCCTCTTTATTAAATTCTTCTCAGTTACCCCATCTGAGGACACCATCAACTTCCCCGAGGACCTGGATTGAAATGGGGAAAAAGTAGGTTATAAAAGAACATAAACAACATTATATATTTTGGGGGGTATGTAAAACAAATAAAAATGTATTATTGCATGGTGGAAATATTGGGGTGGGGTATCTTATTTTTACATTAATTTCCAAATGTAGAAATTGCGTTGTTGTTCAGTTGCTCCATCGTGTCTGACTCTTTGCAACCCTGTGGACTGCAGCATGCCAGGCTCCTCTGGCCTTCACTATCTCCCAGAGCTTGCTCAAAGTCACATCCATTGAGTTGTCGATGCAAAATATAAAAATTACCCTACTTTAAATTAAAATAGAAGTCAACCTATAATATTAATACTTGCTTGATTAATTTTTAGAGAATACAACTATACTAGCACAAGCACCTCAACTTTAATACAATCAAGTGACTTCTTTCTACCTAGGTGAAGGTATGTCAAACCAGAAGGTCTCTTAAATCAGTGGTCCCCAACCTTTCTGGTGGGCTTTCTCAGTGGCTCAGTGGTGAAAAAAATCAACCTACAATGCAGAAGATGCGGTTTGATCCCTGGATTGGGAAGATCCCCTGGAGGAGGGCATGGCAACCCACTCCTGTACTCATGGAGGGAAAATCCCATGGACAGAGGAGCCTGGCAGGCTACAGTCCATAAGGTCTAAAAGAGCCAGACACGACTGAGTGATTAAGCACTCAAGCAACCTTTTTTGGTACCGAAGACCAGTTTCGTGGAAGACAATTTTTTCATGGACTGGGGTTGGGGGGTGGTTTTGGAATGAATGAAGTGCATTACACTTTTTGTGGACTTTATTTGCATTATTAGTACAACAGCTCCAATTCAGATCATTAGGAATTAGATTATGGAGGTTGGGGACTCTTGTCTTAAATAGTGGTTAAGTACTTTTCAGAGTACCCTGATTACTTCCAGTGGAAAGAAATCCTGTCTACAGAACTACTCCCTGTTACGCTAAAGGAAAGCCAGCCATGGGAGGAGGAGAACAGGAAAACATAGCTAAATAAACAGCACCCAGATTGCTGCATGGGTCCAAGCTTGCCCAAAGAATCCAAACTAAGCAATGCGGCAGGCAGAGTTGCAGCCGCCAAGTCTGAACATGACCATCTGTGCCTCAGCCCTGGCTTCTCTTCCCAGCTTCAGCAGATGTTCACCAAGCTGGGTTGTCGGAGGTAGGGAGAGGCCACTGTTGGCTGGGAACCTCAACGAGCTATGGTCCTCCATGCATCTGCCTGGTTTAGCTGAAGCTCCTGGCAGTTGGGCTTCCCAGGTTGCTCAGCGGTAAAGAACCTGCCTGCCAAAGGAGGAGCCGCAGGTTCCACACCCTGGAGAGAAGGAAATGGCAATCCACTTCAGTTTCTTGCCTGGGAAATCCCATGGACACAGGAGTTGGCAGGCTATAGTCCATGGGGTTGCAAAAGAGTTAAACACGACTTAGTGACTAAACAACAGCCTGGCAGTTATAAGCAGACTCAAGGAATCTCACACATGCCCAGTGGGACATTCGCAGCAGCTTCCAGGAACTGCTTCTTTAGAATCACTCAGCTTTGGCCTTGTGGGCTACGATGGTTGGAGAGAACTTCCTGGAGATTCATCACCTTTGTGGCAGCTCCCAGAATGTCTCTGATATCAACTGCTCTGGAGCAATAGGCTGAGATCTTTGGCCACGTCTTCCTTCATCTTTTCTCTGCTTCCCTCTCCATGGCAAGCTTCCATGCTGGTTTTGACTTATTTCATACTTAGGATACATGGAGTGGCTTCTATTTTCCTGATAGAACCCAGATTGGTACACAGGACTGATAAGATGACTTCTGAAGTCACCTTCCGTTCAGTTCAGTTCAGTCACTCAGTCATGTCTGACTCTTTGCGACCCCATGGACTGCAGCACACCAGGCCTCCCTGTCCATTACCAACTCCCAGAGTTTACCCAAACTTATGTCCATGGAGTCAGTGATGCCATCCAACCATCTCATCCTCTGTCGCACCCTTCTCCTCCCTCCTTCAATTCTTCCCAGCATCAGGGCCTTTCTAATAAGTTCTTCCCATCAGGTGGCCAAAGTATTGGAGTTTCAGATTCAACATCAGTCCTTCCAGTGAACACTCAGGACTGGTCTCCTTTAGAATGGACCAGTTGGATCTCCTTGCAGTCCAAGGGGCTCTCAAAACTCTTCTCCAACACCACAGTTCAAAAGCATCAATTCTTCAGCACTCAGCTTTCTTTATAGTCCAACACTCACATCCATACATGACCACTGGAAAAACCATAGTCTTGACTAGATGGACCTTTGTTGACAAAGTAATGTCTCTGCTTTTTAATATGCTATCTAGGTTGGTCATAACTTTCTTTCCAAGGAGTAAGCATTTTTTATTTCATGGCTGCAGTTACCATCTGCAGTGATTTTGGAGCCCAGAAAAATAAACTCTGACACTGTTTTCACTGTTTCCCCATCTATTTCCCATGAAGTGATGGGACCAGATGCCATGATTTTAGTTTTCTGAACGTTGAGCTTTAAGCCAACTTTTTCCACTCTCCTCTTTCAATTTCATCAAGAGGTTCTTTAGTTCTTCTTCACTTTCTGCCATAAGGGTGGTGTCATCTGCATATCTGAGGTTATTGATATTTTTCCCAGCAATCTTGATTCAAGCTTGTGCTTCATCCAGTTCAGCATTTCACATGATGCACTCTGCATAGAAGTCAAATAAGCAGGGTGACAACCTTGACGTACTCCTTTTCCTATTTGGAACCAGTCCATTGTTCCATGTCCAGTTCTAACTGTTGCTTCCTGACCTGCATACAGATTTCTCAGGAGGCAGGTCAGGTGGTCTGGTATTCCCATCTCTTTCAGAATTTTCCACAGTTTGTTGTGACCCACACAGTCAAATGCTTTGACATGGTCAATAAAGCAGAAACAGATGTTTTTCTGGAACTCTCTTGCTTTTTTTGATGATTCAGCAGATGTTGGCAATTTGATCTCTGGTTCCAGTGCGTTTTCTAAAACCAGCTTGAACATCTGGAAGTTCACGGTTCACGTACTGTTGAAGCCTGGCTTGGAGAATTTTGAGCATTACTTTGCTAGCGTGTGAGATGAGTGCAATTGTGCAGTAGTTTGAGCATTCTTTGGCATTGCCTTTCTTTGGGATTGGAATGAAAACTGACCTTTTCCAGTCCCGTGGCCACTGCTGTGGCACACCTTCAGTTACAAGTGTGCAAACATGGCTGGATTTTGACACATACAAAATGCCAGGGATAAGTTCAATTACAGCTGTATTCCAGAAGGTACATATGTAGGACTTTAAGCATCACATGACTGGTTTACCAGATAGCAGCCTGGGGTTAATGCCAAGTGCCTTTATTTGGCAATTGGTGTGTGTGTGTATGTGTGAGTGTTGGGATAAAGGATGGGTTGATATTCATGCGTCCGAACTTCCCAGAGAGAAGACAGTGCAGTTATTCTGCACAGGTGAGCGTGTGGCATCACACAGGTTTCCTCAGCCTGTCTCCCGGGAACCCAAAGCTTTGGCAGAGGCTGCAGTCACTCTTTCAGGATTGAGAAGTCCACTCAGACCCTCAGCAGGTTCCAAAAGACTGACAAATAGTGTCTTTAAAAAAATCAATAACTGTTAGAAGTTGTAGGCATTCCAGTTCTTTACTGTGTAGGCATTCCAGTTTTTTACTGGGACAGCAGCCTTGTACATGTCATCTCACTAGTTTGGGGCTTTCTTTATTTGTAAAATGAGAACACTGAACAAGCTTAGTAACTTTGGATCCATGAGTTGTATAGGTAAATTCAATAGGTAAATTCAAATGCGTATCAAGCACGGATTAAACATTTCCCACCTATACGCCATTTATGGATGCTGTGCGAATACACAAAATTTAAAAATAACAAAAAGATTTCTATAAATGGAATAATACAGAACGTATTCTTATGTATCTGGTGTCTATGTCTGAGCATATTTTTTTTGAGCTTCACCCCATTTCATACTTCAGTCATTAGTTCCCTTTTACTGTGGTACAGAATTCCGTTGTGTATATGTACCAGAAATTATTTATCCACTTCCCTGTTTATGGAAACAGGTCTCTAGTTTGGGGTGACAATGAATACAACTTCTATGAAACTTGTCTACAAGTGTTTTTGTGGACATGCTTTCTTATCTCTTAGGTAAATATCTGAGAGTGGAATTACTGGGTCATATGGTGAGTATATCCTTAACTTTATAAGAAACTGCCAAACTGCTTTACAAAGGGGTTGTACCATTTTACAGTCCTAAGAGAAATGAATGAGAGTTCCTGTTGCCCACACTTGGTACTTTGTACTCCAAAAAGTGCACACTGTCTGATTCCATTTACAACAGGCAAAATTAATCTCTGGTGACAGAATCAGGGCTGCCTGTCTGAGTTGGGGGGCAGCATTTGACTCCAGAGGACATAAGAACTGCTGGCCTGGATCAGAGTGGTGATTACTCATGTGGAGACATTAGTTAAAACTCACTGAATGATATGTTTAAAGTGGGTTCATTTGATTGTGTGGACATGATACCTAACTACAGAGTCAATTTTAAATGATGTCTAAAACCACAAACTAAAGTATTCCTTAATTAATAGAAATCCCTAATCATTAAACTAAGTTTTCTCCATCAGTGAATTCTAAAAGTGCATCTCATCTTTGGGGACATCTGTACATTTCCAGACATGATCCAAGCAGTCCTGTAACTTGGAAAGGTTGAGCTTGGGCTTGATGATTTTTGAAGTCCTTGGCGCTCCTGGACCACACACTGCCTGGCAGACTATTCTAAGGTGCTGTCATTGAATTGCCTGGATCTCTCGTCTTTACCCTGCTCCTCCCCGAGGTCAGTCAGCTCTCTGACTCTGGCGGCGATGCTGTGTCATCACCCTGAGATCCACACGGTGTGACCCCAAGTGGCTTTTCTTAGCACTGCCCTCCCCAGCACTTCTAACAGATGGGTCTATTTCTGGAGCCGCAGTTCTTCTTACAGAAGGCACTTCTCTGCTCAAAATTAGTGGGTTAGGAATTAAGTCAGCCTGGAGACTGGCAACAGGCATAACAGTGAGGGCCGTGAGGGTCTGTTTGCTTTCTGGAGCAGTCATTCACAACTGAAAAGTGATTCACTGCTTTCTGATTCCAAAAGATCGAACATGCAGAGTGGAGCAAATGATTAATTCACTGTTTACTACTGTACAATGATGAGCGAAGTACCTTATGTGAACAGAGCTATTTTTTTCCCTCTGACTTGAGATTCTCCCCAATCTATAGGTAAAGTAGTTCGTGGTCAAGACGCTTGTGGGATAAATGAAAGTGATGAAGACTGGAATTTCACAATTGCTTTTGAGTCGTGCTGATGTTTTGAAATGCAGAGTCCTGAGTCAGGTTTCCTTGGAGGCCCCAATTTCTGCCAATGTTGTTGCTTCCTTCACCCCTAATCTCACACAGGCTGGCCTCTCCCACTAACCCTAAATAAGCCCAAGGTGACTGAGGTGGCCGAGGGGCCACCTGGTCCTAAGGGTCCAGGACGGAGGATGGAGGCAGGCAGCCTTCCCTGTCCACACTCACGCTTCTCAAATGCCATTCAGTCCGTTGTCAAGTGGGTAAAAAGGAAAGCAAAATACTAGCGGCCAGCCCCTCACCACAACTTGACCATTATGGTGCTATCGTTTTTCATATTTTACAGATGAGGAAACTGAGCCTTAGAGAGGTCGAGTGATTTGCTACGCTCACACGAGTACTGTGGGCTTCCCTGATGGCTCAGATGGTAAAGAATCTGCCTGCAGGAGACCTGGGTTCGATCCCTGGGTAGGGAAGATCCCCTGGAGAAGGGAATGGCTACCCACTGCAGTATTCTTGTCTGGAGAATTCCATGGACAGAGGAGCCTGAATTCCTATGCATCTATGGGGTTGCAAAGACTCGGACATGACGGAGCGACTAGCACTTTCACACTTTGATGAGTATTATAGCTGGGGTGCTAATTCCAGAGCCCGAACGGTTTTATCCTGTTTGGGAAAGGACAAACCCCAAATTTGACTGAACTAGGAATCTGACGTGAAAAAAACGCACAGTATTAATTAGTTATGAGCCCTTCTTGATTTTCTAGAGGTCTTCAGGAATTGAATGTTAACTCCTGGCCTTCCATAGCACTGTTTTCTCCCAGACGCCCGGAGCGGCTGTATTTAGGGCCATTGCATCACCTTGTGGTCAGGATAGGAACTGCACCTTCCCGGTACACCCCGAGTCCCTGCTCATACTACTAGGCTTTTCTCAACATCTGAGTACAGTCAGTCTGAAATTCCAGAGGAAAAATTCTGCTAGAACGGGGCTTGAGGCAGTTGGCTGGCTGATTTCCCGAGCCAGGAGAAAGAAGCCTTTCATTTCCCCTCCTCGCGTTCCCACCTACCTTGGCTAAAGGGCCATGTGCCCTTCCTGCAGGAAGCTGCCCCTGCCCTCCCGCCCCCACTCCACCCCAGCACAGTGGTCCACAATCTTTTTGGCATGAGGCACCGGTTTCGCGGAGGGGGGATGGTTTATCGTGTACTTTATTTCCATTATTATTACATCAGCACCAGCATCAGGCATTAGATCCTGGAGGTTGGGGACCCGGGCCTCAGGAGACAGCCTGGAATTCCTCTGTCTTTGAGTTCTTTGTAACCCTCTGCACCCCACTCCCACTCTGCCACGTTGTGCTGGCTGTAGCTGGGTCTGACTGTTTTCTTGCCATGTTATTTTCTTCTGGGTGCAGAGGGAAATGTGGATTCTTTGAAATAAGCTCAAGAGTTTATCTTTGCTCTTTTAGCTGCTGCTGCTGCTAAGTCGCTTCAGTCGTGTTGGACTCCATGCGACCCCATGGACTAAGCTGATCTTATTTCTAAAATTATAAGCTACAGGATTTTTGGCAATTCACATAGCCTCAGTGAGCCTCTTCTGCACAATGGGGATATGACTAAGCCAAAGATGTTCGTGATGATTAAATGACATGCTGCATTTAAAAGCATTTTGTAAACTGTAACAAAGTATGCAAATATAGTTATTATATATGTATGTATAAACTTGATAATATCAGCAATTGTGTCTTGCTCACCACTGACAGTAGGCAGTAATAATGCCTTATCTAGGCAATGAATCTCTCTTCCTCTTTACATAAGTGGAACAAGGATCATGTAAGAGGTGAGAGTGAGGAAAAGTGTTAAGATAACTTCCAAATAAGTTTCCATAAGGAGGAAGACCAGGGTCATTGCTTCACGATTATAGTACAGGGTATGCCTCTTCCCGCTTTGTTTCAGGGTCCTAAAATCGGTCTATTACAAAGTTGCTATATTCCAGTTTTAGGGCTTATAAGCCCTTTCTATAATTATGGTTGGTCACACTTCATCTTCATGATTGTCCTGAGACAGGTTTGATAATATCTGTTTGCCTGTTTAACGGACAAAGAAGTTGATGATCAGAGAGATGAAGTGTTTTCCTGAAGTTCTCAGGCTAGCAAAGTTGAGTCTAGAATGCGGATCTTTCGATTTCTAATCAGGACACCTTCACTTACCACTTATCATGTTCTCTCTTTATCCTAAGGAACAGGGGCTTCCAAACTTTTTTGACCATCAGCCACAGTGAGAGACACAGTTTGTACAGTTGGCACATAGATGTGCAACTGAAAGCAAAGCATCAAGGAACAGCACTCAGCCTGATTACATCCATTGCCCCTATTCTGTCCTGTTCCCTAAAGATGTGCTGGTCACAGTCATTAGAAAGATTCACAAGCCACCGGTGGATTGAGACCTGCAGTTTGGAAAATATTGATCTAGAACGTTCTCAAACAATCCCCACAGGACATATGCCCAATACAAGTCCATGGTCTCAAATAGATATTATGAACCTCAGGGAATGAAGAGAAAAATAAAATGAGTTCATAAAGTGTCCCCCAACTAGAACATATTGTCTATGGATTAGGCAGTTAACTCTTGGAAATCGTTTGAAATATGATTTTAAAAACCAAAATAGCAGCATTTCAGCTACTGTGTTTCTACCACATTATGTGTATGGTAAGTTGCTTCAGTTCTGCCCAACTCTTTGAGACCCCATGGACTGTAGCCTGCCAGGGTCCTCTGTCCATGGGATTCTCCAAGCAAGAATACTGGAGTGGGTTACCATTTCCTCCTCCTGGGATCTTCCGGACCCAGAGATCGAACCTGCAACTCTTAATGTCTACCTGCATTGGCAGGCGGGTTCTTTACCACTAACGCCACCTGGGAACCACATTTGAGCACAGCATCTATTGCTCATAATTATTATTGCCTTTTTATACATCAGTGTCCACCTGCCTAACTTTTGACCTTGAAGGAAGGGGCTGCACTTTAATCTCAGGGCATTGAGCGTTGTGCCTGTTGGGTGCTCAATAAATATTGGTTCACTTGATACACTAAAAAAAATGAATCGTGAATTGCAACCATCCTACTTTCTTGTTATTTCCACTATTCAAAATAACTCTAAATTCAAAAGACAATGACTTGGTCTATGTTCGGTCCATGCAAGAAAAACTAGGGACTACTTGGGACTTCTCTGGGTGTCGGCCCAGTGGTTAAGACTTTGTGCTCCCAATGCAGGGGGTGCAGGTTCAATTCCTGGTCAAGGAACTATGATCCTACACCAAAAAAAAAAAAAAAAAAATTAGAGACTACAAGTTTCATCCTTTTGATATCACCCTGGGGAAATCCAGAGTCTGAATGGAGGGAAAAGTCACAAAGAAAGAGGGAGGGACATGGTTCCCAGACCCCTGAAGAGTGGGTCTGTGCCATTCAAATAAATGCCAGTTTGTAACGATTTTTTTTTTCTTTTCATTTGGTAACTTGACTATCTCCTAATTGAGTTGAAGCCTAAAGACTTTACATACAAGTCTGACCAAGGCAACTGAACTGCAATGCAAGAGTATGAATTTTGTCTCGTGGCTATGTTGGAAAGGAAAAGCTGTGATGAGCCTTCCAGCAGGGCACCTTACAAGCACTGGGGAGCTCCCTGTGCTGTGAGTCTTTGCCACAGGCTTGGCTGTGCTTAATGAGAGCCAAGACCACACACTCTGAAGCCCCCAGAGAGAAAGTCTGTGCAGCTGGAAGCAACAGGACAGACTCCAGGTCCACACAGCTGTCTGCGTATGGGTTCCCACAGGTGCAAGTGCAGCCTCTCTCCCCAAGTAGTCAAGACCAGGGTCTCTGGGGACCCACGGGATGCCTGGACAGCTCCAGGACCCTGCCCAATGGACTGGTATGTGAAACAGCAACTCTTCATGCCCCAGCCTTTGGGAAGGACCAGAGATGACATCAATGCCCTGTTTGTTCTCTGGGCAGAGAGAGTGCGTGTACCACCAGCACCATTACACATGCTGCCCGATGCTGAGAGAGATGCAGGGATGGATGGTGTTGGATCAGTGCCATCTCTTTGTTTTTCTCTTTGAAATGAACTGGGAAAATAGGTTGCACTGCAGTCTACAGGGTTTTCTTTGGATTTTTGTTTGTGAATAGTCATTAATAATGAAGCTACCAATTGCAAACTAAAAAACTAAAATATATTTTAAATGTCTATTTACATGGAGATTTTAAAATAATGTTACAACGTTTTCCAGATATTGCAGTAGTATTTCTTTATTCTATGAAACAGAAATGCTTTTTAAAATTGTGAGTGAACATAAGCACTTAAATATATCTGAAGAGAATGAAAAGGATATGAGTTTTTGGTTTAGGCAGACCTGGGTTTGAATGGCAGCTCTGGCCCTTTCTAACCTGCATGTGTGTGTGTTAAGCTGCTTCAGTCGTTTTCAACTCTGTGCAACCCTGTGGATTGTAGCTGGCCAGGCTCCTTTGTCCAAGGCATTCTCCAGGTGAGATTACTGGAGTGTATTGCCATTTCCTTCTCCAAGGGATCTTCGGGACCCAGGGATCAAACCCACTTCTCTTAGGTCTCTTGCATTGGTGGGTTCTTTACCACTAGTGCCACCCAGGAAGCCCTCTAACCTGCACGACAGGGGTTAAATGTATAACTTCCCTGGTCCTCAATCTCCTATCAAGATGGGAAAACAGTACCATACAGGATTGCTGTGAGGATTAAATACAAGTGCAGTCAAATTAATTTATTAAATAAGCTAGATCTATTTTTTCACTTCTAATTTTAATACATACATAATTTGGGGCATGTAAATACTACGTATGTTTACAAGTTAGCTTTCATGTATATTTCACATCTAGTTTTATAAACATAAGTCCGAAAATCTTTCCTACAACCCTCTAAGAGTCTGTGAAGCAGAAAAGAGAAAAACATAATTTTATTTTACAGATGAAAAAGTTAATTCCCACGAAGAGAGTGAGTTAATTACCAAACCAAGCCTGAAGTCCAATTTTTTGACTCCCAAATACTGGTAAAGTCCAGGTGGAAGTGTTGTGAAAGTGTTAGTTGCTCAGTCCTATTCCAGCCGGCCAGGCTCCTCTGTCCATGGGATTCTCCAGGCAAGAGTACTGGAGGGGTTGCCATTTCCTTCTCCAAGAATACTGGAATGGGTTGCATTTCCTTCTCCAGGGGATCTTCCCCACCCAGGGATCGAACCCCAGTCTCTTGCATTGCAGGCAGATTCTTTCCTAGGTTACCTGATGTTACCAGTGCAGCAATTTACAACCAGGGGAGAGGACGGGATGAGATTGGGAGTGGGCTGAGGATGCGTACTTGGAAGAAATATAGTAATACTTTAATCATGACCCTTAATTTATTTGAAGACTTCAAAGGATATTAGAGGCGAACACGGGCTGTTTCTGTCGATCAGAAGGGGCGTTGGTTGGAGAAGTGCCCAAATCACCACCCTAGGAAGCCGGTTCCCCCCAAATGAAACCTGAAACCAACCTTTCGTTTCCTTGGGATGGGCTCATCAAAGAGCAAGTTGCCGGCCTCCGCCTCGTCGATGCCGTCGTCAGGGGGCGCGGGGCTGCGGAACGGCTTGAAGCTGTCGGCAGACAGCGGCGGCGACGGCGTGGACGGGTTGGACTGGTCGCTAGGGGCGCTCCAGCTCCAGTAGCCGCTGCTGCTGGTGCTGGAAGGCACGCCGCCCCCCTCCTTCCAGGATCCGCTCAGGCCCTCTGTCGGAGCACACAAGCACAGTGTCAGCGCCCATTCCCGGGCTCCAGGGGCACTCAGGCCGGGTCAGAGGGGCAGTGGGGACCGAGATTCCCTGCTGGTGAAAGCACCCGCAGCCCACTTGGTAATTTGCAACAGCTCAGTATGTACGTTGTACTCTATTTATACTTTCAAAAAAGTTGAATGATAGTTTGTTTATAAACATCTGTTTTAGCCATATATGCGTGCGCACTAAGTCGCTTCTGTCCTGTGGACTGTAGCCCACCATGCTCCTCTGTCCATGGGATTTTCCTGGCAAGAATACTAAAGTGGGTTACTATGCCCTCCTCAGGACAGGCCTTTCCTATGAGTTTTCTGATGGATGTTGCTTTATGCAAAACTAGTTCTTTAGGATGATAGTGGAGAATATATGACAACAAGGAGGAAAAAAGTTTAGGAAGTTTAGGTGTTTATGGACTATCTTACTAAGGGAGAAATGATATGCGGAATTTCTCCAAACCCCAGCTCCACATTTTAACATTTTAAAAGGAATTTCTTACAGGGCTGTGATCTTTGGAATACATTTACAGAGTTGATCTAAGATTTAAGAACCTAAGAGAGAGAATTTCTGATTAGTTACCTAAAGCCATTTGCCATCCAGCTTATTCTAACAAATAATTGTGCCTTATATTTGGTGTATGTTTTACATCTTACAAGGGCTTCCTGGTAGTTCAGCTGGTGAAGAATCCGCCTGCAATGCAGGTGACCCCAGTTCGATTCCAGGGCTGGGAAGATCCCCTAGAGAAGGGATCGGCTACCCACTCCAGTATTCTGACCTGGAGAATTCCACGGACAGAGGAGCTGGGTGGGCTACAGTCCATGTGATCGAAAAGAGTCGGACACAACTGAGGAACTTTCACTTTCATTTCACTTACATCTTACAAAGCTTATTCACACAATCTGATGCATTCTCATAATATCTGTCTTTCAGAGCAAGGATTATTATGCCCATTTTACAGATGAAGTCCCTGAGGCACCAGGAAATTAACTGACTTGCCATGATTAGTACATAACGAGGATGGGCCAGGGTCTCAAACCCTGGTCTATCAGTTGGCCCTCCTTCTCCTTCAGTACATGCAGACCCCAGGTATGAGCATTCTTCTTTTTTTCAGGCAAAGCTGAGATCAGAAAAGAACTTATTGGTAATAATTACTTATAAGACTGGTGTTGAATTTTACTTTTCCACTTGTGGGAGAAAACATGATGAAATGCTTGCTAATACAGAGAGATTTTTGCCCAGTTGGAATGTCTTCAGGGGCTCTCTTAATCACTGAAGATTTGCTTTATTTTTCAAAATGCCCAATCTTAATTAGCATTTGTATAAATTTGACTTTCTTTTGGATAATTTCTCCTCCATATTAATGTGCATTTTGAATATATTAAAACTATATCCTAACTACAAGAAGGAAAAAAAATCCCAAAATGCCTCATTAAAGAAATGCTATTAACATCTGTGTAATTAGTAATGAACTGAAGACAAACAACATACTAGCATTCATCAAAAAATTTCTTGACTATCTTCACCTAATTATAGGTTTCCAGCATATTCCTCAACTTTGTCAAGCAAAAAGTTCAGTTAGATGAATGAAGTTTTATGTTGAATAGCAGAAGTAAGTTAACCATCTCCTTTAAGCCTAGCTCTAACAGAATTACATGGTCTGTTATGCAGGCTCACACCTTGATAGCATTAACAAAACCAAACCAGCATCTCACTCACTGTGGTCTACACAGAGACTGAGATACTCCCTGAACTGGAGTTGCTTCTACTAAATAAGAAAGCTCTTTCAATACATGACTTCAGGCTGAGTTTGCCTGGGAAATCCCAGGGATGGCGGAACCTGGTGGGCTGCCGTCTATGGGGTCGCGCAGAGTCGGACACGACAGGCAACTTAGCCGCAGCAGCAGCATAAAGCCTTAGGTAATATTACCTGGTGGACAAACTCTCTTGGCAGGCCCAGGAGGCTTATAAATATATTAAAGCATACACTTGTATAATAAAACAAGTTCGTGGTGCAAGATCTGTAATCATGGTAAGTAGGAGGAACTGGCAGGAGAAGAAGGGGACAACAGAAGATGAGATGGTTGGATGGCATCACTGACTCAATGGACATGAGTTTGAGCAAGCTCGGGAAGTTGGTGATGGACAGGAAAGCCTGGCATGCTGCCAAGCTTTGGGGGCTCCCAGTCCATGGGGTCGCAAAGAGTCAGACATGACTGATCAACTGAACCGAACCAATGAGGAACTGAAATAATTTTGAAGCCAACTATTGTTACAGTGTGGTTAACACTGTTTCCCGGCAGTGCCAAAAGTTAATTTATTTGTTTCCCTGTGAATGGCATTTCCTTTAGAAACACTATTTAATCAGAAGGACAATGGAATATAGAAATAAATCTTTCAGAAAAAAAGTCAGAACCAATTCCTAGTGCTTTTCAGAGAGCAGTGTCTTCTTATCTTAAACAAGCTTTTGCTAAACATTCAGACAGGCATTTTGCTGGAATCTCCCTCATTTTGGACCCACATCCTAACAAAACGATCCTTTCCTAGCACAGTAGAGGATCACAACAGTTTCCAAAAATTCACTGATAGGCAATAATTCTGGAGATAATCTTTATTTCTGAAAAATAGCTTTCATTATCATAAATTCCTTTCCCTTTTTAAGAATTTGCTTCCTTTTGCAGAATAAATGAGACACATCAGAAATTTGGGATTACTATCTGGGTAGTTATTTTTTTAAGTCATAATGAACACTCTCTTTATAACTATGCTAAGAAAAGTTTGTATTGAAGATGCAAAAGGTTTATTTTGATCCTAACATTTCAATACAAAGGAATATAAAAATGTTCTCAATTTAAAAATTCCAATGGTAGAAAGAATGAGTACATCAAAATTATTGTTTTCCCCTGAGGATTCCATGAAATTCTGCAATTCTTTTTTCCTAGAATAGGTTTTGGGGATGAGTTCAACCTTGCTTTTCTTATCATCTTTCTTTTGCAGCTTTGCCAAGCTGAGAAGGATATCAAGAAAGATCAGGCTCATCTCAAGGGCACGGTAGCTACTCTACGTGAAGTGACATCACCCCAGCTTGTAGGGAATCAAGACAGTAGGCACTGCTGATTTCTGGTATTGATCTACATTCCCAGCATCTTGATCATTCTTCCCACTTCCAAATAGATTGCATTAAGTTTGGGTGAGGACTTGATGGATGTTCCACAAATTTATTTTAACAACTCCTGCTTATAACCAGATTATGGGGGAACCCTGGCTCATCAGTGACTAGGCTGTCTTTTGAGAGGAGGTTTTCCCTGGCTGGTAAGTTCCACCCGGCGGCCTCAGAATACTACATTTCACTGATCTGCAATGTGGCTTCCGCTCCATGGGTCGTCCACTGTAAATGCTCTTTTCAAAGCCATGACATTCTTCTTGATGCAGAATTGAGTCCTTTTCACCTCAACCTTCTGAAGCATCAGATGTCGCTCCTTGAAACAAGCTTTTCCCTTGACTTCTATGAAATCACACTTTCCTGCTTTCCTCTGCTTCTCTAGTTACCCCTCTCCC
Organism: Bison bison bison; assembly: GCF_000754665.1. Taxonomy (NCBI): domain Eukaryota; kingdom Metazoa; phylum Chordata; class Mammalia; order Artiodactyla; family Bovidae; genus Bison; species Bison bison. The sequence goes on from NW_011495050.1 coordinate 1,472,876, forward strand.
TTCCTGGGTTCTTTCCCTTACATACTGAGGAGGCTCACCACTTTTCACTTAGCCACCTTCTCATTATCCTCTACTTTTCCACAGCTCTCTCAGGGTCAGCTTATCTACATTCATGGCTTCAAAATGTCGCCTTCCAATTCTTCATCAGCCCAGATCTGTCTCCCAGGCTGACCCAGCACCCCATCAGATCCTGTTCTTTGGATGATCCCAGGTTCTCCCTACTAAACGTGTTTCAAGCTGGATCTCTCATCTTCTTCGGCTACCCCACCTCTTGCTCCTAACATTCACCAAGAGATCGCCTCCTCTGCCTTTGCTCATCACCACAGGGAATGGGCTTCCCAGAAGTCACCCTCGTCACTCCTTCTCCTTTATCTTCTCTGTCTATCACCAAGTCTTGTTGATTCTTCCTTCTTCATATTTCTCAATTATGCCCTATATGCATCCCCACTGTGACCACCAAGATTCAGGACACACTCATGGTTTTTTCTGTTTATTTTTTGTTTTTGTCTTGTATACCCAATTATAACTTTCCAATGTTTCAATCATCTAATAGCTCTCCTATAGCCTCAGAAGAATGTCCAAACTCATAACCAGACAGATATGGCTCCTTGATTTCCTGCCAGGCTCTCCAGCTTCATCTCCTACTGCCCTACTGATTCATCATATTGAATTCTATGAGTCAATATTATATCATGACTGAGACAGGAGATCTGGAATCAGAATGATATGGAAATAAGTTCAGCTCTGTTTAAAGTCAGCTAATCCTCAGGTGCCTCAGTTTACTCATCTGTAAAATAGTGATAACATCTCATAGAACTGTGAGAATTACATGAGATGAAGTAAACCTAGTATATGGCACATACTAAGTACTCAATAAATGCTAGCTATTAATACAGCTGTGATAGTTTTTCCCCCCAAAAGACTGTACATTACCTAGGAGTATGGACACTGTTTCAATGATATATTCAAACCATCTATTATGGTTGTTGTTCAGTTGCTAAGTCATGTCCGACTTTTTGTGATCCCATGAACTGCAGCACACCAGGCTGCATCTGTTATGGTACCTAATAAATATATACTGAATAAAAGAATGGATTAAGGAGCCTGGGATAATGCTTTTTCAAAATATTTAATCTTCAGAGTTCTTTGGTCCAACTGTCCCTCCAACCAAACAGGAAAAGAAAAAAAAAAAAGGCTGGGGAAGTAGCTTCAGGAGACCAATCTCCATCTACCTGAGGCAATACGGAACACAAGTTCTTAAAGATAAGTTGGAAAGGTGGTGGAGGTCAGTAAATGTGCACTCAATGGGTGGATGTAGGAATGAGATGCAGTGGGGTCTTCGGGACGATGAGGAAGAAGGAGGCTGGTAGCTCTGGGGTCCATTTCTTCCACATTTCCCTTCCCTTCCCACTAGTGGATGAGGGTCCATGGTGTGTGTTAGGAATGAATCTGCATGTAAGTGCAAAGACCAGAGTCTGGAAGGATGTGTTCCAAACTGCTGAGAGCGCCTGCCTTTGGGGAGGGACTGGGACTGGGCGGGTTTGTGCACCACATGGCTGAATTTTAAAACACGGGTGTGTTCATGTGTTGTGTAATTAAAAAATAACTGGAAAAAAAGGAAAAAAGGGGAAGAGAAAAGAAGAAAAAGAAAAGAGCTTCCTCAGAGAGAAGCTCTGCTCCTGATGTGAGAGGACCCTTCCCTGTGCGCGGTGCCCCAGGCTTACCATTCTGCCGCACAGGAGGGCTCCTCACCAGAGGGCTGGTGGACAAGCTGGTTAGTACCATGGCTGCTGTCACCTTGTCCATGTCCAGCTCCTCCAAAGATTTCCTGGAAAACAGGGGGGACATGGTTCACTGTTCATTCTGCATCTCTGTGCCATGTTACCACACACGTTTACCCCTCTAGATTGTCCCCATGAAAATGCAATGTTTTGTTAGTTTTATTGTACAGATGAAGTCAAAGTCCAGAGGTTAAGTGATTCAGTCAAAACCATATACGACTGATGGTCCAGCAGTTAAGACTCCGAGCTTCCACTGCAAAACAGGTTCAATCCTTGTTCAGGGAACTAAGATCCCACAAGCTGCACAATGTGTCAAAAATTTAATAACAAAATCTGATTAAAATTTTTATATAATATTAGGAAATGTCAGGTCCATCCACTGGTCATTCATCTAACAGGTGTTTATTCAGAGTGAAGCATGGGGCCAGACTCTTCTAGGCATGGGTGATACGTGGTAAACAACACACGTGGCTGGTGAGGAGAAACACAGGATCAGCAAACAACCAAAAAGGGAGAGACTAATTTCCGGTAGTGACACTTGCTATGTCAGGCCCAGACAATGTGACATGACAAGGACCGTGGACAGCTGCACTCAACAGGGGCAGGGAAGGCTCTCTGAGGAGGTGAACTTTGAGCTGAATTATGAAGGAGGAGGAGGAGAAATTGACCCCCAGCAGCCAAGACAGCTGTGCGAAGGCGAGGCATCAGAAATCAGCGCTGGATATTTGGAGAGTGACCTGCTGGTGTGAGAAGGGGAGAGTGGTGCTGAGCTGGTCATGTGGGGTCTTTCAGCTGTGGGATGTGCTTTGATTTTATTCCAGGTGGAACAGGAAGTGACTAGAAGGCTTGAAGCATGTCTAATGATGTAAAATGATTGATATTTTAAAAATCATGACCTGAGCTGCTATATGGAGAATGAGTTCTAGAAAAGGTAGCATAGATGCAGGGAGGCTAGTTAGGGCATAATTGCTAGGAATACAGACGTGGGAGTCTCGTGGACTACGGCGGGGGCAGCAGCAGGTGCCTCGGAGGATTGCCGCTGCACTGGGTGTCGGGGGGAGGGAGAAGAAGGGAACGTGCCCACGTGTCTGGCTTGAGCATTAACTGGACCCATTTACTGCGATGGAGAGGGTGGGAGAAAATGCAGTGAGGGGTGTTTAAACTCCAGTGCTGGCTTTTCCACATTCTACGAGAAGAAGGCTAGGGCATAGGGTAGTTGCTATGCTGTTAACGTGAAGAGCCACTGAGACGAAGAGGTTACTCTGGTTCATTAATTTTGGTCAGCTAACCCTGAATAAAGGTTCATCAGATAATGATCATTGTGAACTGAAGCCGGCTTTTTAAAATTCATTTCAGTAATGAAGTTAGCATTGAGAGGCAAAAATGTATGCATTAATAGTACCCTGACGTCAGATAAATTGTACTGCCTCCTCAGAGATGAATATTTTATTTCAAATGAGGGAAGAGTTGAAGGAGCACAGGAGAGGATTAATAAGTCATATCAATAGAGGAATTGACACTTTGACAAAGGCGGTTTTCATCCACAGCTGTGCTGTATAGTTTGTAAAAGTAATGAACTCTTGAGAGAGAAACTTTATAGGATCGCTTCAAAACAAGAAAGTGAAAAAAGATTTCTGACTTGGAGAAAAATCAAATAGTTCCTGGGTAAGGCACGTTGGGGAACTGCTCAATCAATTTCACCATGAAATTATCAAAATTATTACAGTTTGGCTCTCTGATGTTCACCATAGTGCTGAATTACTGAGCAAAGCTTCCTCTTTCAATCTAAGGTACCAAAATATGGGAATGTTTGACATTTTCTTCTGTAGTTCTTCTCAAAGTACCTTATGCTCTCTCTTGGCAAATTGATGCATCAAAAGACAAATTACTCGATTCAGAAAAAAGTACTTCTGGAAAGCAAGCTTGAGAGCACACAATGAAATTCACTGCACAGAAACTTTCAAGCCAGTTTCATACACTTAGGGAAGAAACTACTCACTCATTTTGCATACCATTAAGAGATTTTACAGTATCTACAATTTATAAGATCCTCACACTTGGGAGTAAAGGTGATCCTCATTTTTTTTTTCCGGAAATGAGACCTCCTGAAACAGCACCAGGGAAAGAATGTAAAGCATCTTAAAGTAATTTTGAGTGTTTTATGTCTCAGTCTTCCCATGTAGTCATGGCCACAGAGGGAAGGGGTTACTGGGGGGCAGTGAAGGAGAAAAGCTTGCTATAGAGACTGTTTCGTATAAGCAGGTGGTGGGGCTCCTTCCACAGCCTGAGCTCAGCTGTCAGGATCACTCCATGCCAGCAGGGGGCGCACCTGAGCAGGCCATGCTGCCATCTCTTCCAAGACTGAATTATGGGAGCTGCTTATTTCTCTTTCCATCTACCAGTCTTCTCTTTTTCTTTTGTTAACAAAAGGTTTAAGAACACAGAAGAGAGTTCCATGAGCCTGGCACAGGGAAATGGCATGACTTCGTAGGGAGAAGGTCCCTTGCCACTTGCCCCCATCCCTAAAGGGACCTGTTACACAGTCATGGTTCTTCGCTCTTCTCTGTCTTGGTTTCAGGGAGCTTCTTTTTTCCTTCCTCAATCTGCTCTGTGGTTTTTTTGATTTTTCACATCTAACATACACATTTATGTTTTATAGGTCTCATTGATAATTAACACAAAAGCTGATTTGTGTGTTAAGTATGAAGATCAATAGAGCATGTATCATCATAAAATAGGCATTTATTTTGCATTGCCAAAAGCTGACATTTCAAAATAATTATTGAGTATCATAAAGCAGATTTCTGATGAGTAAAAAGAGGAATAAATATTAGTATAATCAGGGTGTTTCTGTATTTGGATTACCTTTAAGTTTCCTATCGGTCTGGAAGTTACTAAAAACAACGATAAAAAAAAATCAAAAGAATACATAGCTAATGATTCAGTTAACCTGTATTTCTCAGAAACTATTGTTATCATGCTACATGAAACATTACCAGATGATATGGCCTTGTGCTGAGTTGTGTTTTTGTTTTTATCTTTGTTTAATTTCTTTTGGTACAGTACTATCTAATTACTGATTAATTGGTGCTGTAAATTCAAATCCTTATAATTAAACACGAAGAGATGATATACAAAGTAGAAATTGGAACACTTTGAGAAAATTGCTACAAAGGCCCTCTGGTAGATTTAGAGTTGTTGAGGCAGGGGGAAAAACGTTATCAGTAATACTAAATATTCTCTCCTGTTTGAAACTTAATTTGAGTCTACTGTAGAAAACCTTACTAATCGTATATTTACAAAAGGCTTTTCAATTTTTCTTTTCTCTCAAACTTAGTTGAGTATTAGAAGACTTAATAAGACTTAGAATTATTATTATTATTATTTTTAGAATTATTTTTTAAAAATAGTAATATTCATTGTTACTCTATATGTCAGTGCTCTTGAACCTTTTTGGGCCAGTTTAACCAGGGGCCAGTTTCGTGGAAGACAATTTTTCCATAGCCTAGGGATGTGGGGGATGTTTCAGTATGATTCTCACAAGGAGTGAGCCATCTAGATCCCTTGCATGTGTGGTTCACAGTAGGGTTTGAGCTTCTTCAGTTCAGTTCACTTCAGTCGCTCAGTAATGTCCAACTCTTTGCAACCCCATGGACTGCAATATGCCAGGCCTCCCTGTTCATTACCAACTCCAGGAGCTTACTAAAACTCATGTCCATTGAGTCGGTGATGCCATCCAACCATTTCATCCTCTGCCATCCCCTTCTCCTCCCGCCTTCAATCCTTCCCAGCATCAGGGTCTTTTCAAATGAGTCAATGCTTTGCCTCAGGCAAAGTATTGGAGTTTCACCTTCAACATCAGTCCTTCCAATGAATATTCAGGACTGATTTCCTTTAGGATGGACTGGTTCGATCTCCTAGCTGTCCGAGGGCCTCTGAGAGTCTAATGCTGCCACTGATCTGACAGGAGGTGGAGCTCAGGCAGTAAAGCAAGCGATGGGGAGTGGCTGTAAATACAGATGAAGTTTGATCACTCGCTCGCCACTCACCTCCTGTTGTGTGGCCCAGCTCCTAGTAGGCAATGGATCAATACCACGGCCCTGGGGGTTGGGACCCCTGCTGTATGTGATTTGTCCCTCAGGTTGACCTGGCTTTGATGACTGAACAGGATTTCAAGAAGGGAGAATCACATTTCAGGCAAGGAATTGGGCAAGTCCTTGCCTTGTAATCTGCTTAGGAGTCGTATTAGAAGGATGGGAGATGAGGACAGAGAGCCTGGGCCAGTTCACGGGGCCTCACGTGCCAGGCTGAGTGGTTTGTCATATCCTTATGAGCAGAGGGAAGTCACTGAACCCTCTTGAACCTGGGGGAGAGATAGATGATCAACCTGTATTTTAGAAACAGGTCAAAATGGAACATGTAATGGAAAGGGAAGAAGCTAAAAGTAGGTTGTTTAGCTACTTTTAGTTAAGCCAAAATTCAAACCCCAAGTTATAGACTAAGAGACAACTATTCCTCAATGAACAGATAGTATTTAGTCCTTGAGTACACATTCCCTGTGTATCTGCTAAGGAGGTGTCCTGGGCCTCTCTGGGAGAAGCCGTAAAGGTAATGGTTAAGAGTACAGGCTCTGGAATGAATCAGATCATGTGGCTTCAAATCCACTCTGCCATTACTAGCTGTGTGACCTTGGGTAAATTACTAACATCTCGGAGTCTCTGTTTCTTTATTAGAAAAAGGAAGACAAAAAATAGATCTGTTGAGGGGCTTCCTTGCTGATCCAGTGGTAAAAAATCTGCCCGCCAACACAGGAGACACAGGTTAGATCCCTGATCTGGCAAGATCCCACATGCCACGGATCAACTAAGCCTGCGTACCACCTCTACTGAGCCTGCGCTCTAGAGCCTGGGAGCCACAGCTACTAAGTCCATGCGCCTAGACCCTGTGCTCTGCAGCAAAAGTGGCCACCACAAGGAGAAGCCCCTTCACTGCCACCGAGAGTAGCCTGCTCACCGCAACTAGAGAAAAGCCCACACACAGCAACGAAGACTCAGCACAGCCAAAAATAAATAAAGTTTAAAAAAATAGATCTGTTGAGAAGATTAAATGAGAAAATGTACATGAGTACCAACAGACAGCCTCACTAGAGTCAGGGTTCCATGGGTGTTAGCCATTATTAACCTTCAAGTTCATGAACACGCCCATAGCACATAACCCCCATGAAAGAGGAAAGCGTTAGGTTTCTTCACTTGCTTTTCTTATTCAGCACCAGCATTAGCAGTTGTTGCTTTTCTTTTTGGGTGCGCGCGCGTGTGTGTGTGTGTGTGTGTGTGTGTGTGTGTGTGTGGTGGTGATGGTATTATTTTTCATAAAGACACAGTTGTAACTTCACAAGAGGTGCTCTGAAGGAGGTGGCAACTGTGTAGCGAGGAGCAGCTGCTGGGCTCCTCACTAGTGCCACACAAGGATGTGGCTCATGACATCATGACTCTTGAGGTCCCCCCACAAGCAGCCAAAGCCTCCAGTGACCCTTTGGATTTTATTTCTGCTCTCAGCCCTCATTCCTGCACTACTAGCTATGTGCTCAGGGCTCTTTTCAGTTCAGTTCAGTCGCTTAGCTGTGTCCGACTCTTCGCGACCCCATGGACTGCAGCACGCCAGGCCTCCCTGTCCATCGCCAGCTCCTGGAGTCCATGAGCCCAAACCTCATGTCCATGGAGTCGGTGATGCCATCCAACCATCTCATCCTCTGTCGTCCCCTTCTCCTCCCGCCTTCAATCTTTCCCAGCATCAGAGTCTTTTCAAATGAGTCAGTTCTTCACATCAGGTGGCCAAAGGGCTCTTTTAGTTCCTGGAAATACAGTTGCAAGAAAACTCAGCAGAGACTCTGCCCTCCTGAGCTGTGCTCTGTTGGAGAACCAGACCTTCATCAGACACATGGATAAACATAAATTTAGCTTCCCAGGTGGCTCAGGGGTAAAGAATATGCCTGCCATTTCAGGAGATGTGAGTTTAATCCCTGGATGGGGAAGATCCCCTGGAGAAGGAAATGGTAACCCACTCCAGTGTTTTTGCCTGGAAAATCCCATGGACAGAGGAGCCTGGTGGGCTACAGTCCATGGGGTCACAAGAGTCAGACACAACTTAGTAACTAAACCATCGCCCACAGATGTGACAAATGCCAGGTAGGAGTGTCTGGACTGGGGGCTCCTGGCTAAGGGGAGAGCTCCTAGCTCAGGACTGGAAGGGGGCACTGGCCGTAGCCTCTCTGAGGGTGTAGATGAGCCCAGGGCCAGGCAGTTCGGGAACACAGGCCAGGCTGCCTTCAGAAGCAAGGCTGAGGGCCACGGGGAGGGCCAGCTGGGTCGGGCCTGCGGAGCTCTCTAAGGCTCTTATCTTAAAGGCCTGGGAAGCACTGAGGTGTTTCCAGCAGGGTCGGGTGGGGAGAGGTCAGGTCAAGTTGAGGTGATGCTATCAGATTTACTTTTCAAAAAGCTCACCCTGGCCGCCGTGTGGAAAATGAGTTTCTGGGGTTTGACAACTGATCTTTTATCTGAGGAATTGACTGCCCGGTGACAGTGGCAGCAGGTTGCGGGATACAGCACCTGTGACAGGAAGAGGTAGTCAGGGGGTGTGTGCAGCATCGGTAGGCGCGGCCCCAGGCCCGGGGTCTCCCGCACGGGTGGGTGCGGCCAGCCGGCCTGAGTGCTTGGCCCTGGCCTGTGCCAACAAGCCCGGCTATTGTTCATGCCTCAAGAAGTGTTTTTCTTCTTTTGAAACACGTCATGCCTGAACGCCATCTGCTCGGAGGGTGTGTACAAACACGGTCTCCCCTGGCTAACCCACCAGCTAACAGAAAAGTGTTTTACACCCCAGAGAGCCATAAAAGACATTTATCTGCAATTAAAATGCTGTAGTAAGAAAACGGAAATAAAAATGAATACTACATCCCTTAGATTAGAACTAATCTAGTTCCTTAGCAACCACTGAAATCTGCTGTCTAGACCGAGTTCAATTACTTTTAAAACTTGTGGTAATCTTCAGACCAGGAATAAAGTCTGAAAATTAACTCTCTCCCACTAGAACGGGCACAGTGACATCTCCAATCCTGGAATTCTGCGAGAGCTTTCCCTGAGAGTTTGGAAAACTGGACCCAGTCACTGTTAAATGTGATTAAAAAGCATAAAAAGTTCATTTTCTTTCTAAAGGGATCTTGTAGCAAAGTGGTCCTTTTCCTTCCAGTTTCATTTTAGCTGTTGTTTCCTTCGAGACCACAAGGAAGATGAGAGAAGCTGCCTATTTTATTAAGGTGTCCAGTGGCCTTGATCAAACAAGATGGGAAAATGAGAGCAAACACATCATAATACATGAGGCAACACAGGTCAGTACTTCTGAAACTACCTGTGGGGAAGGATAATTTTAAAGAAATTTCTAATCAGTCATGGATCAATACTTCTGTCAAATACAAGGGGGAAAATGACCCGTGGAAGATATGCATGCTAAGTCCCTTCAGTCATGTTTGACTCTTTTCAACCTCGTGGACTGTAGTCTGCCAGGCTCCTCTGTCCATGGGATTTCCTAGAATACTGGAGTGGGTTGCGGTGTGCTCCTCCAGGGGATCTTCCCGACCCAGGAGTCGAACCCCTGTCTCTTATGTCTCCTGCGTTGGCACACGGGTTCTTTATTACTAGTGCCAGTGGAAGATGTGGTCATGTCAGACTGCTATGCAAATTTCTAAACTGCTGCTTCCTCTCAGTTTCTGTACCCAGATCACTGTGGGCTGATGACAGACTGCAGACTAGCACCGGTCCATGCAGCGCCCACTGAGTATGTGGCACTGGGCAATTGCTCTGACGTCCATTTCACTTTGCCTGAAAATCAACATCCAGTCCCCTCCCTCTTTCCCCCACTTGCTGCTCTGCTCTCCTCGGGTCCTCCCACCACCCTTGTCGCTCTGCACCTTGGGGCCCATGTTCCATCATCAGTGATCCCTTACCCTCCCCCCTCTACTGTATCCGGGCTCTCCTCTGAGGTTAATCCTCTTTTCTGTCAGAGTTTCCTGTCAGTCTCACTGAGGTCAGGCGGGGATGCCCACCTTTGACCTGCCCCCTAGGAGACCATCCCACTTTGCCCTCATGCAGAAACTCTTGGGCTTCTGAGGCTCAGCTGTGCACTTACCTGACTCTCTCCTTCTTTCTGTCTCAGCAATCACCAGCCTTTCTAACAGCACCTCTCTCCCCAAACAGTCATCTAATGTTTTGGCAAATACATTATAGCCATTATTTTTTAAAATAATTTATAATTATAGCTATGATCCTAGGAGACTGATTGAAAACATCCAATAACCTAACTTCTGTGCCCCTAGCCCCCCAGTATTCAGCCTAGTGCTGAGCTTAAGAAAAGACCCTGCAGCCAAGTAGACTGAGGGTTAATTTCCAGCAACTCCATTTACTAGATGAGTGATTTTAGGCAAATCTTGTAGCTTTGTGCAGCTTCATTCCTCTTACATAAACTGGGAATAATAATAATACTGACCTCACAGGGTTTTGGAAGAATTAAATAATTTACGTAAACTATCTGACCTATACTATGCATGCGTGTGAGCATGCATAGTTATGTCTGACTCTTTGTGATCCCATGGACTGTAGCAGGCCAGGCTTCCCTGTCCATCACCAACTTCTGGAGCTTGCTCAAACTCATGTCCCTCAGTTGGTGATGCCATCCAACCATCTCATCCTCTGTCGTCTCTTTCTCCTCCTGCCTTCAATCTTTCCCAGCATCAGGGTCTTTTCCAATGCCATCAAACCATCTCATCCTCTGTCGTCTTCTCCTCCTGTCTTCAGTCTTTCCCAGCATCAGGGTCTTTTTCAATGAGTCAGTTCTTCGCATCTGGTGGTTAAAGTACTGGAGCTTCAGCTTCAGTATCAGTCCTTCCAGTGAATATTCAGGACTGATTTCCTTTAGGATTGACAGTCCATGTTGCTACAAATGGCAAAATTTTATTCTTTTTTGTGGTTGAGTATATTCCATTCTGGGCTTCCCTGGTGGCTCAGATGGTAAAGGATCTGTAGCTTAGACAGTAAAGAATCTGCCTGCAGTGCAGGAGACCTGGGTCAGGAAGATCACCTGGAGAAGGAAAAGGGAACCCACTCCAGTATTCTTGCCTAGAGAATCCCATGGAGAGAGGAGCCTGGTGGGCTACAGTCCATGGGGTGTCAAAGAGTGAGTGACCAACACTACTACTGTTATATTCCATTGTAATATACACTATATCTTCTTCATCCATTCATCTGTTGATAGACACTTAGGTTGCTTCCAGGTCTTGGCTATTGGGAATAGTGCTACTATGAACATAGAGTTTCATGTATCTTTTTGAATTATGGTTTTTGGTAAACAGCAGATACTCTATCTTCCTACATTTTATAGTAAATTAAGGCCACCAGGCATGAATCCTCGCATTTTGCCTCTTTACCTCCTTTACCTCTTTACCTTCTTGAACACTAGGTTCAAGTGTTGCTTTTCCTGGAAGCCATGCCTCCATCTGGCCGACTTCATCCTCCTCCAAGAGCCTGCTCCTTCTTCTGTGCCCACTAGCTTCTTTCTCTGTCCACTAACATGCTTAAGGGTTTCTTCCCACCTGCACTCAGGGTCATGAGGCAGGAATGAATGGGGTAGAATAGGAATGAGGACAGGGGTTGGAGATCCCAAGGGACAAGAAACTCTCAAGGAGGGACAGGCTTATAGCGTCAAAGGCAGTGGAGACCAAGCCCATCAGGACCAACGGAACTAGCAGCCAGGAAACAGAAGAAACTGTAGTAGGAATGGAAGCAGGATTGCTGTGGGTTGAGGAGTGAATGGTTACTAGGAAGTGAGAAATTCAAGGCAGGGATCATAAACGACTTTGGAAAGAAGCTTGGCCATGAAGGGAAGAAGGCTGCTGTTCCTTGAGGAAGTTAGAAGGTATTTGTCTGTCTTCAGATGGATGGGCTCTGTGCTCAGTCACTTCAGTCATGTCCGACTCTTTGCGACCCCATGGACTGTAGCCCGCCAGGCTCCTCTGTCCATGGGATTCTCCAGGCAAGAATCCTGGAGTGGGTTGCCATGCCATCCTCCAAGGGATCTTCCTGACCGGGGGATCCAACTCTTGTCTGCCTGTGTCTCCTGCATTACAGGTGGATTTTTACCCACTGAGCCACCTGGGAAGCCCAAATGGAGTCTAGTGCATTTAAATGCTGACAAGAAAGGGCCAGCAGCATGGAGAGGTTGGAGATCCAGGAGAGAAGGGATAATAAATGGACAAGGTCTTTACTAAGGCTGCATTGTGTGGGGTCCCCAGCTCAAGTGGAATTCACTTTATACACAGGCAGGAGCATTGTCCCTGTAACGAGTGAGCAGGACACTGGTGGCCTGGGTGCAGGCACATGTGTGGTGTGGGCTCGGGGACTTGATGATGTGTCTTTATGGAGGTTTTTTGCTTTAATTCTTTCCTCAGAAGCAGAAATGTTTCTCCGTGGGAAGTGGGGGAGGGGGCCCTGGAGGGCTGAAGGTTTGACATCGCAGTTATGAATAAGGAGAGAGAAAACTGAACAGGACCCCACAAGACAGCCATCAAGAATAGCTCTGCTGAAAGGCGGGGTGGGCGCTTTGAGAGCTGCAGCAAGAGGGTAGGGGGCAGCTGCTGGATTTTCCTGGGGAGTGGGGGTTAGATGAAGAGGTGTGCAGAGAGGGCCGATCTTGGTTTAGGAAATGAGTGAAGGCTGAGGGGCTGAAAGATGGGGGAGCAAATGGAGAGAAACCAGAGATCTTAATGAGATTTATTTATTTATTTATTTTTAATGAGATTTAAATACAAGCGCGGTGGGAGCAAGAGAGAGGAAGGGCTGAAAGAACTGGAGGTCATGAGCAGGCATGAGTACTGGAGATGGAGATTCTAGAGAGAGAGAGAGGAATTGTGGGAGACAGCAGGGCCAGGGCATGGCCGCAGGAGAAGAGCGCAGAGGCGGGGGAGGGATGAAGTCACTGCATCATGAATAGTGAGGCTGCCTATATAATGGTGGCTCATGTCACCCAGGAGAGGAAAGCTGCGAGCAGGTGATGCAAGCCTTTAGTAAAGGGTGAGTGACCAGGATGTCAGGAGAGTCAAGCCAGGGGAGAGGTGGAGGGGCCTCAAGCAGCAGAAGGTTTATGTGGGAGTGGAGGAGCTGACAGCTTGTTAACAGCCGTGGGGACTGGGAGACATTCCTTCTTGTGAGGTTCCCCACCGCCTTTGGGATGAGATTCACACCCTGTGCATGAAGCACAGGCTGGAGACACGTGGTCCTCTCTAGCGGGGTCGCTGCATCTCACCCCCATTTCAGCACAGGTGCTCCGCAGGGCTTCCCTTGTGGCTCAGCTGGTAAAGAATCTGCCTGCAATGTGGGAGACCCTGGTTCAGTTCATGGGTTGGGAAGACCCCCTGGAGAAGGGAAAGGCTACCTGCTCCAGTATTCTGGCCTGGAGAATTCCAGGGACTGTATAGTCCATGGGGTCACAAAGAGTCAGACACAACTGAATGACTTTCATGTTCGTTTTCCACAGGGCAGCTCCCCAGTGGTAACCACACCCTCCTCTCCGTTCCTGTGCACAAGTTAAGCTCTCTGCTTTGGGAGCAAGCTTCCTCTGGGTTCCCCCTCGCCCCGCCTGTCTCACCCTCACATCGTCAGCTCAGTCTCACTCCCTGGAGGCCTGCGGACCCTCGCCCAGCCAGCTGGCTGCCCCAGCGCCTGAGTTGCATGGTCAGGTGCTCGCTCCCCCTCGCCCCTGGACATCACGACTGTCTGACATCTATTGCCAACATGGAGCACAACCAGGCTTAAGGTCAACTCTTCGTGAAGAGTTTTGGGAGGAATCAGTGTCAAGTAGAGGCGGTGGGCAGCGGCCGATGGGTGGCAAAGAGCAACACAGAAAGCCCAGCTGAAGATCTTGTGCCGTTTTCTTCTGCTCATTAGGCCCAGTAATTCATTCAGTTCCTCAAGTGGAAAACAATTTCTCAAAAATTCAGCTATTAAATAAATCATTCACATGAATATTTTTTTCACTGGCTCCAAAGAGTGCTGGCCTGTCTCTGCAGAATTGACGTGGGTCTGGTGTCTAGGCTCCTGCTCTGTATTCACCAAGGCCCGCAGACCCATCAGCGAACTCTGAGATGGCAGCAATAACATTATTAAATAATAAGTTCCAAATCCCCTGAAAACAATTCTGTGTGATGAGCTGGACTTCTGCATGTGAGCAGGCTCCCGGATGTAGCTCCAGGAAGCATTGAGAACACCCCCGATGGCCATTTTGCTGTGTAGGTTTGCGCTTTTGATCGCAGTCAGTGTGTTCTCCCGGAGCCACGAGGCTGGGCTGAAATCCACACAGTTTTCTCTGTACACAAAGCCTTCTATAAACGTGGAGGTGCCCCTCTGGGATGGCCTTTTAGGCAGCAGATGATAGAAGACCAGAGAGGACATGTCAAATCCTCTCTTGTGACAATGTGTGTGTGTGTGTGTGTGTGTGTGTGTGTGTGTGTGTATCATGCCTGTGTCTTTCTGGGTTGATGTCCTTTGTGGCTCTGTGTGTGAAAGCCTTTCTGTGTATCCGTGAATTTGTGTGTGTGTGTCCTGCGTCTGAGTGGGTTGATGTCCTGTGTATGTATGTCTGTGTGTGTCTCTCTGTGTGCCTGTGAGTGTATGAGTGTGTACATGTCCTGTGTATCTTCATGTCTGAGTCTGTGTGGGTTGATGTCCTGTGTGGGTCTGTATGTGAACGCCTTTCTGTGTAGCTGTGAATGTGTGACTGTGTGTCTTGTGTGTGTGTATGTAACTGCGTGACTGTGTCTCTCTAGGTTGATGTCCTTTGTGGGTCTGTGTGTGTTTCTCTGTGTGTCTGTGAATGTGTGAGTGTGTGTCCTGTGAGTGTATCTTCACATCTGTGGGGGCTGGCGTCCTGTGTGGGTCTGTGTGTGACTGTTTACATGTGTGCTCTGTCCACAGAGAAGGGGATGGAAGGAGCTGCAGGTGACTATGGTCCCAGACCCCGTCTCCTGCCCAGAACAGTGGCCTCTTTCTTCCTGGCCTCTGGATGGCCAGATTCTTGCTGACTCTCTCTATTCCAGAAGCATCTGCCTGCCTCTCGGCAATGGCCAGGCAAGGTAGTCAGACTATCTGGAAAGGGCCCACGGATGTTTTAGCGGGTTTTTGCCTGGGCTACTGTCTGTCTTCCCAGGTGGTGCTAGTAGTAAAGAACCCGCCTGCCAATGCAGGAGACATAAGAGATGTCCGTTTAATCCCTAAAGTCGAGAAGCTCTCCCAGAGAAGGGCATGACAGTCGACTCTGGTATTCTTGTCTAGAGAATCCCCATGGATAGAAAAGCCTGGTGGGCTACAGTCCATGGAGTCACAGAGAGTTGGACACAACTGAAGTGACTTAGCATGCATGCATGCTGTCTGTCTGGGCTGTCTGCCAGTCAGTCCCTGAGTTCTAGGGAGCACCTGGCTGGGCAGGGCCTGCCATGTGTGCAGAGGGGGTGGGTCCCAGGCTAATGGAGTTGAAGCTCAGGTCATTCAGGTCAGCTGCAGGTTAACAGGCTGCAGATCACGTGTCACAGTTGTCCTCAAGAAGAAGAGTGTGATCACAATTGTATCTCTCACTCTTACTTTCACATCCAAGTCGGGTCACTCCAGACTTTCTGGTGGGGTTAATTACATTGTTGCTCCAAGGCCTGAAATCCATTTAGGCCTCAATGATAGATATGCAACAAGAAATGAAGGTTTACTCTATAGCACAGGAAACTATAGTCAATATCTTGTAATAACCTATAATAGAAAATAATCTGAAAAATAATAACATGTATATGTATAACTGAACCACTTTGCTGTGTACCTGAAACACTGTAAGTCAACTATACTTCAATTATATATATATATATATATAAAATTCACAAGTTTAAAGATTAAAAAAAAATAATTTCCAGCTACGCTGATGGGAATAACAGTTATTTCATGAGGGCAGTTGGGAAAAAACCAATCGAGTGTTTTCTGGTTTGCCAATTTAGGGGAAAAGTGATTTTTTCCTCTAGAAATTTATTTTTAAAGTGAGGTTTAAAAATACCGTTTTTTATTTCTGTTACTTCTCTTTCCTGAGTGGGTATCATTATTATGCTGGCAAGAGGCCAAAGTGTGGGTGAGGAGTGGCCATTGTAGCTGTCTTACCTAACTTTTTCCAAAGAGAGAGGCTCCTATTGTTTCCAAGCAAGCCGCCCCAAAAGGCTTCTCGGGAACACGAGGAAGGCCCCTCTCCATTGGAGAAAGCAGCTTTGTACACATTGCTGCCCACGTACTCCAGGCACCAGGGTACCTGCCCTGCCTCCCAGGAGTGGCCACTCGAGCTGGGCAGACGAAAGCTGTTAGCAGGTCAATGGGCTGACTCACTCCCCTGCCCTAGGCTGGAGCTGGGGTGGGGAGTAGGGGTGTGGGGTGTGGATATGGAGCTTGTTGTTCTATTTATAAATTTTGGTGTATTTCATCTTTAGCTTGTCTGGGGCCTGCTTGCAGACTTCAGCCGCTTCTGGCTACACCCAGGGCAGGACTGATGTGTGCACCGCCTCATGGACAAACGGGTATGTATGTAAATGAATTACCTCCTTTTTAAACTGCTCATTTCAGATTTGACTTAAAAAAAAGAAAAAAAATGTAATCTTTTTTTCAAAAACATCTTTTTTCTAATAATAGATAATATTTATTGAGCATTTCCAATGCCAAATGCTTATATACATTATTTGAAATGGTCATTTTATTGATATTACTGCCCCATTTACAAATGTGGAGACTGTGGTAATTTCCTAAGGGCACTTGGCCAGTCTGCCGGCCCTGCCTTATTCCAGTTGTCCAATGGGAGCGTCACACCACACACGAATGCCATTTTCATGATCCGCTCTGTAACCTCGTTTGAAATTTGAGACATGCTTGTCACCTTCTATAAGTGCAATATATTGGTGAGGTTAGCATGATCTGTTTTAGAGTACACATTTTTTTCCTATATCACACTTCAAATTATCTTATAATGAAAAGGTTTGCTTTATATATACGGGTGATTCCACATTAATGAGAATACAAAAGTTCAAGTAGACAAAAATAGATTAAATTTTAGGCTTATTCATTTTTAAAGGGGTTTGGCTTTCAAAAAGATTCTCTATGGATTTTCTTTAAATAGAATTCTTATAACAATCTTAAAATATTTTGAATGATTAAATTTCAATTCAACTCATCCACCCAAATTCTAACCTCTACACAAGTACCTGTTATACACTGTTAAGTTGAACCATATGAAATTGCCGATATTCACTCTTTTCTAATATACCAAAGTGGCAGTTTTGTAAGGGTCAATCTGATATCTGCTCTTATCAAACATTTATTTTTAGTTTCAAAGGCTAGAAGTGGACCAGTTTATCCTCAATTTAAATCGATTGTTTGAGATCAATAAGCCAGACAGTGGTTCTTTCCTGAAGCATGTACTGTGGGTAATTTTATTTCTGGACTCGGCTTTTATTAAAGATAATCTCCTATTAATATAATTCAAGCAAGCTTCAGTTCAATATCTACTATGTGAAAAACACTTCTTTAGGCAGAACTCCTTGCCCCACACCTCATCAGTGTTCTACATGAGACACTTGGAATGTCCAGATTCTGGGAAAGGAGTGGGAGCATCTACATTGCCCTCTAGAGGATTCTCACACACACAATATCACTGGCTCTGTTGGCTGAATTCTCTTCTTTATATTTTAATCATGTTAACGATATATGTTTCTGTCACTTCATATACCTATTATTTGGTGACAGATCAATTCAAACTGTCAGTTATGAACCTTTTCCCTTGAAAATGATAATTCTATCATTCTTAAATGTGTTCATAACAGTACAATCTGAGCACTATGAAATCAAACCTATTTATTGAACACCCAAAGTCTGAACAATTGCACATTTTAATTTGTGTACTTTGTGTATGAGGGAACATGACTTCCCCAAAGGAATAAGCAGGAGAAACTGATATAGTTAGGAACACAATGCCAAGGTTACTGCTGGACATAGCAGATCAGTGACATGGCTGGATGGCTACTGGCCAGGGCATATCCAGTTTCCTGTAATAAGAGGTGGATGAATACAGGCTAGGAATGCCATAGAGGGCTTAGGCTGAAGCCAAGAGAGGTCCACAGTGCCAGAGAAGTAAAGCATTGTAGCTACTATTTCACGTTTCTTCTGAAAACAATATAAATGGCTTATAAGACTAGGATGCTGGAATTAATATTTAATGTAAAAAGCATTACTGAAAACAATTGTGTAGCTATCAGGTATAAATAATAATTTCCACCTCTGCTGGTAATTTTTTACTCATTTAGGTTGTCACACTACCGTAGCAGCAGTTTATAGGTGCACTTAACTCTAATGGCACATTGATTAAACTATGGTGGAATTACCCATTCAATATATCTTTCCATTCTGTACTATTATGAAGTTCTAAATATTTCAAATGCAGATAGACCTCTATTAGTCAACAGTTCAGCAGCTACCTGTCTTCTTTCCTCTTTTTTGAATCATTATGAAGGCTTATACATTTACTTTTCTGCATACTTGAACCAATAATCTTATGAAAAGGAATTAACACACATACAGACTAAGAATCTGGATTTATTTGAAATCTGATGAGAAAATGAGCCAATTAAAATGAGTATAAAAATATGGAGGATAAGAACCCTTTGACTATGACACATTACTGACTCTGTGAACATTTCTTTTCTTGCTTGGTATGTCATATCTATGAAGGTTCATCCAGCACAGACAGAAATAAGCCTCTGCTTTCATTCGTAGGCAGGTAAAACTTCTAGAAGTTCAGAGAGGGAGTAATAGCTCTGTGTCAGTCTGAGTGCTTCCAGAAGCAGTCACCAAGACAAGAGCAGCTCTGTAAGTTTACTTATAGAAGACTCCCTGGGAAGATGCTATGAAAGGAGATGGGCTGGGAGCACGGGAAGGTGGGGGAGCCTGCCCCTATCCCCAAGCCAGGTCTGACACCTGTGAGGAAGGAGTAAGGACAGAAGATTGGGTGCTAAGTCACTTCAGTCATGTCTGACTCTTTGAAGCCCCATGGACTGTACCCCCTCCACCCCCAACAGGCTCCTCTGTCCTTGGGATTCTCTAGCAAGAATACTGGAATGAGTTTCCATTTCCTCCTCTAGGGGATCTTCCAGACCCAGGGATCGAACCCTCGTCTTTTACATCTCCTGTATTGACAGGCATGTTCTTTATCACTAGAACCACCTGGAAAGCCTGAGGATTGTGTAGGAAATACTTGGGATCAATTCAAAGAAAGTCTCAGCTCAAGCTGATGGGGTCCTGAACAAAGGTTGCCCTTTAGAGGAGCCCCAGGTCAGGCAGAATGGCCCACCTCTAGGAGCCCTGTTGTGCCAGGTCCTTGGAGGAGGGCAGCCCAGGGGAAGCGTGGTCTTACCAGCTGCAGTGGATTCAAAAGAGTGGCCTTAAGAGGCTGGCTGGCCACTGTGTTCCCCGAAGGTACAGCTTCTTTTGAAAGGAGATCTGAGTGGTGTACTTCCATGCCCTCCACAAGTACTGTTTCTTTTTGGTGACTATGCAATTTAACACAGGGATCTTGTTTCTTTCAGACAAAACTAAAAAATCCCCTGGTTGGACACCTTCCTCAGCTTTCTTGGGATACATTCCTGGAGGACCAGCTGGGTGCCTGTGTTTTCCTGATGAGGTACAGGTTATACTTGCTGTCATGGTTCAGAAGGCTGAGCACTGAAGAACTGATGCTTTTCAAACTGTCGTCCTGAATAAAACTCTTGAGAGTCCCTTGGACTGCCAGGAGATCAAACGAGTCAATCCTAAAGGAAATCAACCCTGAATACTCGTTGGAAGGACCGATGCTGAAACTGAAGCTCCAAGTTTTTGGCCACCTGATGCAAACAGCTGACTCCTTGGAAAACACCTTGATGTAGGGAAAGTTTGAAGGCAAAAAGAGAAAGCGGGTGACAGAAGATAAGATGGTTGAATGGCATCACCAACTCAATTGACATGAATCTAAGCAAACTCTGGGAGATGGTGAAGGACGGGATCCTGGCATGCCGCAGTGCATGGGGTTGCAAAGAGTCAGACTTGAGTTGGCAACTGAATAACAGCAAAACATGGTACAGAGGAAAAAGACAGTCAAGTTAAATAAAGCATCTGGAAGGATTTCCTGTCTCCAGAACTGTCCGAAGATCACTCTGACATTTGCCCAAGCATTTCCTTTATTAGGGGCTTCCCTGATAGCACAGCTGGCAAAGAATCCGCCTGTTCTTGAGCTTCTCTTGTGGCTCAGCTGGTAAAGAATCTGCATGCAATGCAGGAGACCTGGGATTGATCCCTGGGTTGGGAAGATCCCCTGGAGAAGGGGAAGGCTACCCATTCCAATATTCTACCTAGAGAATTCCATGGACTATACAGTCCATGGGATACAAAGAGTTGGACACAACTGAGTGACTTTCACTTGCCTTTATTATAACTCCTTTGGATTGTGGTCCTACTGGGTCAAATCCAGGGTATAACCTACCTCCTTAAATCAATGACAATAGTTAACACTTATGCAGCATTTGCTATATGCCAGCTACTGCTCCAACCTTTACTTTCATGAACTCAGTTAATCCTCAAAATAAGTCTGTGAGGCCAATATTATCATTACCTCCAATTTTAGGGATGAGGAAACTGAGGCACAGAGAGGTAATGGAAAGTAAGTAAGTGGGTACTGGATTCCCATCCAGGCAGGGGGACACCACCATATGTGTTTCTGATTGAGTGTCTGTGTCCTCCCCAAAGTCAGTGTGATGGTATTAGGAGGTACAGCCTTTGGAAGTACTTAGGTTTAGATGAGGTTATAATGGTGGAATTCTCCATTCAAGAATACTGGAGTGGGTAGCCATTCCCTTCTCCAGGGGATCTTCCTGACCCAGGGATCTAACCTGGGTCTCTACATTGCTTATAAATATGATATTCCACAGCCTGAGCTAAGACAGTGTTTCTACGCAGTATGCTAGGGAAAGAGGTGCGTAAGACCTCAAGTGGACAGGGTGGCAGACATGTGAGTGTAGTTGGCCACAAGCTGGAGACCAGTGACACGCTCACTGTACAAGCTGAGTCAGCTTGGTGGCAGGGAGGGAAAGGGCCCACCCTGGGGAACTTGGGCTACACAGCAGCATTGCCAGGCAACGCCCGGAATCTTAGGCCAGGAGGAACACCACTCTTCCTGGTACCTCCAGTGCTGGTTCCTAGTGTGCTTTTGGCCACAATCCGAATTACTTCACGAGCTGTGTATGTTCCAGCTTTCTAGTGACAGATGTCAGAGACTATAAGCAACTGGGAAGATAGAAACTGACAGTAGTACTGAAGACAGCGACAGTTTGGATAGCAGCAGCAGCAGCAACAGAAGTGAATAGTAGCAAATAGCAACAGTCTCACGGTGGTGGGACTCATGATGCTTTGGTCGCATACAAAGAACAGAGAAACCCACTGTGAATGGCAGGGCAGGTGTAAAGTTTGAATCAGGAAAGAAGAACGAATATACACATGAGCACAAGATTTTGTATATTATTTCAGTGAATTGATAGATAGCTTGAAATTGATCCACAGCCTCCAGCAGGTTAAAAACTGTTTTAAAGACACTTAAGAGAGAACCTACTGAGCTTAAAACATATAATCTGTCTTTAAATAGCCCTGTGCTAAAGGGCAGAATATAACTAATTTTATAAGGAGTCCCAGGGGATTGTGGAAACCTACAACTACTGAGGCTCAGATTTTTTATCTTTTATGTTGGTGAAAGTAAAAGCGTGGGGCCACAGATACTGAGCAAATGATATAACTTCTGCAAAAGCAATTTATGCCCGATTCACCCATTATAGGAGAAGGCAATGGCACCCCACTCCAGTACTCTTGTCTGGAAAATCCCATGGGTGGAGGAGCCTGGTAGGCTGCAGTCCATGGGGTTGCAAAGAGTCAGACACGACCGAGCAACTTCACTTTCACTTTTCACTTTCATGCATTGGAGAAGGAAATGGCAACCCACTCCAGTGTTCTTGCCTGGAGAATCCCAGGGACCGGGGAGCCTGGTGGGCTGCCGACTATGGGGTCGCACAGGGTTGGACACGACTGAAGTGACTTAGCAGCAGCAGCAGCACCCATTATATTGATAAATTCTTGAGGAGAGAAATATGCACGTAGATAGAGGGGAGGCAGTGAGGTAATAGCTCACAGCTCTCCATCTTCCCTACTGATGTTTAGTGATAGTGGGTTAGACCACACACAGCTTCCAAGCCACTTCAAACTGCAATGGGAAATACAGTGAAGGCAGCCCCTTTAGTCTTTTTTTTTTTTTTTTA
>NW_011495050.1:1495196-1496445 GCF_000754665.1 Bison bison bison
TTTTTTTTTTTATAAAAAAGCTTTAGTCTTTAAAAATGCCTTTAATACAATTCCACCTTATAGACTATTTTTAAAAAGTGGAGTTACCAGAGGATTGAGGGAGCCTTGTCACGAACGGAGAACCAGTTTAGAAACAGGAAACAAGGTGGAAATGAATGGGTACCTCTCTGCATGGAGACATGTTAACAACCACGACCCTGCCAAGATGCTGCTTGGATCATTTTATAAATGATCTGGACGAGGGCACAGAAAAATGTCTGGATTTGCTGATGATCCTGACTTTTGGTGCATAAGGATAGATTTCAGAAGATATTTTAAGCTCATGTCAAATAGACAAAAACATTGGTACATGTGATTGTGAGAAACTGCAAGTAATAAATGCACTTGGGGGGAAAAAAAAAAGTATCACAGATTTCCAGGCATATGAGAGCTGAGAGATCAGTTACAACCCGCAAGAGTTTCCCGGGATTAGATGATAGAATCCACTCATAGGAAAACTATCTCAGGGTCAGCCAGTCCAACCTGTCATCTGAAGTCGTCCCTGGCCTTCCATAGCATCCTGACCACATGAACTCTGACTCCTTGCTCTCACAGTGAGGAACTCCTCATGCTCAGAGAAAACTCTGTCTTCATTCGGACAATTCAGAAAGAAAGTTCTCCTTCGTGCTGAGGCAACACCAGCCACTTCCTTAGGCAACTCAGTGTTCCAGGATATCAGAGCACGGTTCTGATTCCTCTCCCACATAAACGTCACACAAATTTGAAGAACTGTGTCCTCAGTTTTGTTTTGTTTTTTCAAATCAAGTTAAGCATCTGATAGGTCCTCATTGTTTGGCTCAGAACAAGTCTAAGTGTCCTAACTATTGAAACTGCTTCCCACTGGTGACACAGTTTACTATGCTCCTGTCCCATGTGCCCAGGACTGAATTCAGTATTTCAGGCAGGAAGTGACAAGTGCTCTATGAAAGGGACCTTGTTCCAGGGAAACCCTCCTCACCTCCCCCCGCATTTTTTAAATCATAGCTTTGCGTGTGTGCGTGCTTGCTAAGTCACTTTAGTCATGTCCCACTCTTTGTGACCCTGTGGACTATAGCCCCCAGGCTCCTCTGTTCATGGGATTCTCCAGGCAAGAATACTGAAGTGGAATGCCATGTACTCCTCCAGGGGATCCTCCCGATCCAAGAATCAAACCTGAGTCTCTTACGTCAGAAAAAGGGTTTTGTTTTTGTTTTTTTGTTTTTTTTTACTA
>NW_011495050.1:1496545-1497431 GCF_000754665.1 Bison bison bison
TAAAAAGTTTTCTTTCTTTTTTTTTGTTTTTTTTTACTACTAGCGCCACCTGGGAAGCCCAGTAACACCTTTATTAAGGCATAATTTACATATCACAAGATTTATGATTTTAAAGTGTAAAGTTCAGTATTTTTTTTGTGGTTTTTATTATGTCTACAGAGTTATGCAGTTGTTATTGTTCAGTCGCTAAGTCATATCTGACTCTTTGCGATCCCATGAACTGTAGCATGCCAGGCTTCCCTGTCCTTCACTATCCCCAAGTTTGGTCAAACTCATGTCCATTGAGTCAGTGATGTCATCCAACCATCTCATCCTCTGTTGCCCCCTTCTCCTCCTGCCTTCAACCTTTCCCACGTCAGAGTCTTTTCCAATGAATCAGTTCTTCGCATCAGGTGGCCAAAGTGTTGGAGCTTCAGCTTCAGCATCAGTCCTTCCAATGAATATTCAGGGTTGATTTCCTTTAGGATTGACTCCTTGATCTCCTTGCAGTCCAAGGGACTCTTTTAAGAGTCTTCTCCCACTTCCAGAACATTTGCATCATCCCCCAAAGAAACCTCATACCTATTAGCAGTCTCTGCTTATCTTCCACCTTCTGGCAACCACTAATCTGTTTCCTGTATATACTTGTCTCTTCTGGACATTTCACATAAATGGGCTGATGGGTGTGAAATCACTTTGATTTGCCCTACCCTAGTGACTAATTCGGAGAAGGCAATGGCACCCCACTCCAGTACTCTTGCCTGGAAAATCCCATGGATGGAGGAGACTGGTAGGCTACAGTCCATGGGGTCGCTAAGAGTCAGACACGACGGAGCGACTTCACTTTCACTTTTCACCTTCATGCATTGGAGAAGGAAATGGCAACCCACTCCAGTGTTCTTGCCTG
>NW_011495050.1:1497531-1499476 GCF_000754665.1 Bison bison bison
CTTAGCAGCAGCAGCAGCAGTGACTAACGATGCTGAACAAGATGTGACATTTTGTGACTGGCTTCTTTCACTTAGTGTTTTACTTTTACACTCATATTTTCAAGCTTCATCCATGTTGTAACCTGTATCAGTACTTCATTGCTTTCTATTGGTGAATAATATTCCATTGTATGGATACAATCAATCAATCACATTTTCTTTATCCATTCATCAGTTGATGGACTTTTGTGTTCTTTTTAACTTGGGGATACAATGAATAATGTTTTCATGAATATAAAAATAAAAGACATACAAGTGTTTGTGCATGTGTTTTAATTCTCTTTGGTGTATACTTAATGGAATTGCCGGGTCATATGGTAATTCCATGGTTAACCTTCTGCAGAGCTGACAAAATGTCTTCCACAGTGGCTGCACCATTTTGTAATTCTACCAGTAACATATGAAGGTTCCAATTCCTCCATATCCTTTCCAACACTTGTTGTTATCTATCTCTTTGATAACTGTGACTTTGATAACTCCAGTGACTACTGGAGAAGGAAATGGCAACCCACTCCAGTGTTCTTGCCTGGAGAATCCAAGGGACAGGGGAGCCTGGTAGGCTGCTGTCTATGGGGTTGCACAGAGTCGGACACGACTGAAGTGACTTAGCAGCAGCAGTGACTACTGATGTCGAATATCTTTACATGTGCTCATTTTCCATTTGCATATCTTTCTTAAAAAGTGTCTATTTAAGTTTTTTTTTTTAATTGAGTTGTCTTTTTATAATTGAGTTGTTAGAGCTTTTCTAAATTCTGGATATTAGACTAATATCAGGTATATGATTTGAAAATATTTTCTCCCATTCTGTGGACTTAGTGTTTAACTTTGATGAAGGCCAAAACTAAGATCACAGCATCTGGTCCCATCACTTCATGGGAAGTAGATGGGGAAACAGTGTCAGACTATTTTTTGGGGCTCCAAAATCACTGCAGATGGTGACTGCAGCCATGAAATTAAAAGACGCTTACTCCTTGGAAGGGAAGTTATGAGCAACCTAGATAGCATATTCAAAAGCAGAGACATTACTTTGCCAACAAAGATCCGTCTAGTCAAGGCTATGGTTTTTCCAGTGGTTATGTATGGATGTGAGAGTTGGACTGTGAAGAAAGCTGAGTGCCGAAAAATTGATGCTTTTGAACTGTGTTGGAGAAGACTCTTGACAGTCCCTTGGACTGCAAGGAGATCCAACCAGTCCATCCTAAAGGAGATCAGCCCTGGGTGTTCTTTGGAAGGAATGATGCTAAAGCTGAAACTCCAATACTTTGGCCACCTCATTCGAAGAGCTGACTCATTGAGAAAAGACTCTGATGCTGGGAGGGATTGGTAGCAGGAGGAGAAGGGGATGAGAGAGGATGAGATGGCTGGATGGCATCACTGAGTCGATGGACGTGAGTCTGAGTGAACTCTGGGAGTTGGTGAGGGACAGGGAGGCCTGGCGTGCTGCGATTCATGGGGTCGAAAAGAGTCGGACACGACTGAGTGACTGAACTGAACTGAACTAAATGTATCTAATTTTCTTTTGTCACTTGGGTTTTTGTTGTCATACTTAAGAAACCATTGCCTAACTCAAGGTTATGGACTTTACCTCTGTGTTTTCTTCTAAGTTTCTTAAGTTTTACCTCTTACATTTGATTTTAGCCATTCTGAGTTTAAATTTTTTAAAATGATTCATTTTTATACAAGTAGACACTTTGTCTTAGGATGATTTGTGGAAAACACAATCCTTGAATTATCTTGGCCCCCTTGTGGCAAAATAATTGACCATAATGGGGGACTCATTTCTAGTAGTGATATTGGTCATTTTCTCTTCATACTGTTGACTCATACTGAGTTTATTGTCCACAAACTCCTGTAAGTGTTTCACAGGTATTGCTCTTAAGCCAAGCTTCCCCCAGCCTTCTCTTGT
>NW_011495050.1:1499576-1510354 GCF_000754665.1 Bison bison bison
TTCTCTTGTGCAGATGGAAATGGGGGCCCTGATGAGAGACTTCATCTTCATCGTTCTTAAATGTCACCTTGTCAGTTCAGCTGGTCATTCCACAAAGCTGAGAGCTTTGGGATACGGAGCCTGATGTCCCTCCCAGGTTTATGTCTTCTATATCATCAGTCATTCAGCTCAGCATGGAATATTTAATAAAGTTCTTATCAGGCTACTGGTCTATGTTGGTGAAGAAGACAAGAACCCACTCATGGAAGAGGCACAGAGAAGGCAGATAATACAGAAGTAAGCTAACAAACAAGATAATTTCAAATAGTGGGCTTCTTCAGTCATGGATCATTCAGGAAGGATGCATGCATGCGTGCTCAGTCGTGTCCAACTCCAGGCTCCTCTCTCCATGGGGTTCTCCAAGCAAGAATCCTGGAGTGGGTTGCCATTTCCTACTTCAGGGGATCTTCCTGACCCAGGCATCAAATCTGTGTCTCCTGCATTGGCAGGTGGATTCTTAACCAATTTCACCACCTGGGAAGCCTGGATCATTTAGGGAAATCTCTTTAATTTACAACTGCTTTGAGTTACAATTATGTTTCCACTATCATCTTAGAAGCCAGTTATATCTAAATGTCATTGCTCAAGGTTCATTTCAGAGAGTAGCACACTTTGAAGGGCCTTCCTTGTACCTGATGCAGACATGAAGGAGAACACGCCCTCTCTGGTGCCACTCAGAGGGGCACATGGTAGGGATGGCTGGGCCACGAGCCTCACACAGCAGAATCCTGCTGCAGATTCTAGAAGAATACACTGCAATCCTAAAATGACTCCTGCAACTTGTTATTATTAGAAAGGGCCTGATAACTCTGCTGCCACTTTTTCCTGGATAAATAGCTCCTGTCTGGGGTTTTGGTCCAAATTGTTTCACTGGCAGCCACAACAGCACATGCATGTTCTTCCTCTCTGTCAAAAAAGTCACTTTGTGGGAAGTCTGTGGAATCAATAGAGAAGGATGTTGGACTTCGGAGTCCTACTGCAGCTGATGCAAGTGAGAGGCACCAGGGGGAAGACCTGTTCCTAAACCTCTATCCCCTCTGAGATGAAGGTCTATCAACCCTGAAGGAAAGCAACTTTGTTGCTAGAGCTGAAAACAATGCCTGAAGCATCCAGCAAATCAGGGTTGAACAAAGGTGGGAATCAAGGAACGTTTCTGTACAGTTCAAAAGTTTGGCCTCTTCTGTAGCTTCTTGTTCAGGGATATCTTTAAAAATTAATTTTTATTGGAGTGTAGTTGATTTACAATGTTGTACTGTCTGTACAGTAAGGTGAATCAGTTATGCATACATTTACATATATATAAAATCTATCTGTCTATCTATATATAAAGAATCTAAAAAAGTGGAGATATATATGTATATACATATAGGTTGTGCTAGTGGTAAAGAACCCACCTGCCAATGCAGGAGACATAAAAGACATGGGTTCCATCCCTGAGTTGGGAAGATCCCTTGGAGGAGGGCATGGTAACCCACTCCATTATTCCTGCCTGGAGAATCCCATGGACAGAGGAGCCTGCTGGGCTACAGCCTAGGGTTGAAAAGAGTGGGACGTGATTGAAGCGACTTAGCATGCAAGCATATATTTCCCATATAGGTCATTACAGAGTATTGAGTAGAGTTCCCTGTGCTATACAGTAGGTTTTTTTAAAAACTTTATTTTGTATTGGGGTATAGCCAGTTAGAACTTCCCTGGTGGCTCAGACGGTAAAGCGTCTGTCTACAATGCGGGAGACGCGGGTTCGAGCCCTGGGTTGGGAAGATCCCTGGAGAAGGAAATGGCAATCCACTCCAGTACTATTGCCTGGAAAATCCCATGGACAGAGGAACCTGGTAGGCTACAGTTTATGGGGTCGCAAAGAGTCGGACACAACTGAATGACTTTCCATAGCCAGTTAACAACGTTTTTACAGTTTCGGGTGAATAGCGAAGGGATTCCGCTATACATATTCATAAGTCCATTCTCCCCCAAACTCTCCTCTGCTGCTGCTGCTAAGCTGCTGCTAAGTCGCTTCAGTCGTGTCCGACTCTGTGCGACCCCATAGACGGCAGCCCACGAGGCTCCACCGTCCCTGGGATTCTCCAGGCAAGAACACTGGAGTGGGTTGCCATTGCCTTCTCCAATGCAGGAAAGCAAAAAGTGAAAGTGAAGTCGCTGAGTCTTGTCCGACTCTTAGCGACCCCATGGACTGCGGCCAACCAGGCTCCTCTGTCCATGGGATTTTCCAGGCAAGAGTACTGGAGTGGGGTGCCATTGCCTTCTCCGAAACTCTCCTCAGTAGGTTCTTATTAATTATCTATTATATATATATAATGGTGTGTGTATGTCAATCCCAATCTCCCAGTTTATCCTTCCCTCACCCTTTCCCCCTTGGTTTCTATATCTGTGACTCTATTTCTACTTTGTAAATAAGTTCATTTGCATCATTTTTTAAGATTCCCCATGTAAGTGATACCATATGATATTTGTCTTTCTCTGTCTGACTTACTTCACTCAATATAACAATCTTTAGGTCCATCTATGTAGCTGCAAATAGCATTATTTTGTTCTTTTTTATGGCTGAGTAATGTTCCATTGTGTATAAGTACCATATCTTTATCCATTCCTCTGCTGATGGGCATTTAGGTTGCTTCCATGTCCTGGCTATTGTGAATAGTGCTGCAGTGAACACTGGGGTGCATATATCTTTTTAAATTATGGTTTTCTCTGGGTATATGCCCGGAAATGAGATTACTGGATCATATGGTATCTCTGTTTAGTTTTTTAAGGAACTTCCACACTGTTTTCCATGGTGACTGTACCAATTCCTACCAGCAGTGTAGGAGGGTTCCCATGAGACTGTTTTAAAGTTCACTGAGTATCAAGCTTTTTTTTTTTTCAATTTTGTTTTTAAATTCCTTCTTGATTAATGGACCATTGACTACTCCCAAGGGGCTAAGAGGGTATTAGTGATTATCTGGGAGCTCTTGGTATCTTTAGACAATCTCTTTCCATGAGATTACTGGATGCTGTTAATGATCTCCTCTGGCCTCCTCTGGGTACCTTTGATCTTTTTCTTCCTGGCTTCACATATTTACATCAGCAGTTTTCTGCAAGAAACAAGGGCTCTAGAACTGTGTTTCTCTACTGGTTTCCATTTGATGGATGTCACCTCATAAAGCACAATTGTGAATAACAGACAGTTCCCATTTGAGGTCATATAAAGGGGATGGTGACAGGAGGCTGAGAGGGCCAGGTCTGTGATATTTCATTAAGTATGTATTTTAACACGAAACCTCTCTATTACCACTGATCTTTCTTTTCTGCCATTTTGCCTCCATGCACACAAGAAGCAGTCAGATTTAATATTCATCAATTCAACGGACTCCATGGAAACAATAGTGATTTGTAAGATGAAAAAGAATTACGGATGCATGCTGATCATATTTCTTGGCTGCAAAGCCCCAAATTCTGACTCATCAAATTAAATTACTCATTAAAATACAGGCCAAAAAAGTATACCCTGCATTCAGGTACTCTTGTCTATCAGATAAAACAGAGAATGAGATAATATCATGAAAGAATAATTCACTCCCCTGCTCTCTTGAGCAGAAGTGCAGCACGCATTTCTGGGATCAATATTAATTTATGAAGGCCACATAAGATGTGAATTAAACTGCCTCTGTCCTTTGTTTTCAATAATGTCTAAAGTGCCTATTTTTACACTCCTCAAAGTGGACATTTTATTATTTTTCTCATGAGAGGGGCACTGAGACCCCACTGGGGCTTCAGAATGGGTTCCCAAGGGCACAGCATTTGGGGACAATATCCCCAGGCAGTAACTCATTCAGGGTGGTAACTTTGGTGTTTGAATTAGAGTGGTGCGCTCCTTGGCCCTCTATAGTGGCTTCAGGCTTCTGTTTTGGGGGATGCAGGGTGACAGGGGAGTATGAGGCCCAGGGAGGGGTAAGGGCAGAGGTTCCAGAAAGGTTCCACCTTCAAGAGAGGTTCCCCACTTTCCAGTGGCAGAAGACTCCCACCTTATAAAGTTGGTCTGCAGAAATTATAAAACTCTTAGAGGAAAACGTAGGCAGAACACTCTCTGACATAAATCACAGTTAGATCATCTATGACCCACCTCCCATAGTAGTGGAAATAAAAACAAAAATAAACAAATGGGACCTAATTAAACTTAAAAGCACTTGCACAACAAAGGAAACTAAAAGCAAGGTGCAAAGGCAGCCTTCAGCATGGGAGAAAATAATAGCAAATGAAGCAACTGACAAAGAATTAGTCTCCAAAATACACAAGCAGCTCATGCAGCTCAATACCAGAAAAATAAACAACCCAATTAAAAACTGGGCCAAAGAACTAAACAGACATTTCTCCAAAGAAGACATACAGATGGCTAACAAACACATGAAAAGACGCTCAACATCACTCCTATCAGAGAAATGTAAATCAAAACCACAGTGAGGTACCATCTCACGCCAGTCAGAATGGCTGCTATCCAAAAATCTACAAGCAATAAATGCTGGAGAGGGTGTGGAGAAAAGGGAACCCTCTTACACTGTTGGTGGGAATGCAAACTAGTACAGCCACTATGGAGAACAGTGTGGAGATTCCTCAAAAAACTGGAAGTAGAACTGCCTTATGACCCAGCAATCCCACTGCTGGGCATACACACCAAGGAAACCAGAATTGAAAGAGACACGTGTACCCCAATGTTTATCGCAGCACTGTTTGTAATAGACAGGACATGGAAGCAACCTAGATGTCCATTGGCAGACAAATGGATAAGGAAGTTGTGATACATATACACAATGAAATACTACTCAGCTATAAAAAAAGAACACATTTGAGTCAGCTATAATGAGGTGGATGAAATTGGAGCCTATTATACAGAGTGAAATAAGTCAGAAAGAGAAACACTAATACAGTATATTAACGCATATATATGGAATTTAGAAAGATGATAATGATGACATATATAAGAGACAGCAAAAGAGACACAGATGTAAAGAACAGACTTTTGAACTCTGTGGGAGAAGGCAAGGGAGGGATGATTTGAGAGAATAGCACTGAAACATGTATATTACCATATGCAAAATAGATGACCAGTGCAAGCTTGATGCATGAAGCAGGGCACTCAAAACCGGTGCTCTGGGACAACTCGGAAGGATGGGGTGGGGAGGGTGGTGGGAGGGGGGGGTTCAGGATGGGGGACACATGTACACCCATGGCTGACTCATGTCAAAGTATGGCAAAAACCACCACAATATTGTAAAGTAATTAGCCTCCAATTAAAATAAATTAATTAATTTTAAAAATAAATAAGAAAAAAAAATCGGTCTAATCCTGTATCCCCCTTACCCTTACACACATTACACCTCTTTGTCCAGCTCCAACCCACACTAATTAAATCAGAATCTCTAGGGTGGGCCTGGGGCACTGATAGTTTTAAAACTTCCTAGGAGACTCTAAAGTACTCTTGCCTGGAGAATCCCAGGGATGGGGGAGCCTAGTGGGCCGCCGTCTATGGAGTCGCACAGAGTCAGACACGATTGAAGCGACTTAGCAGCAGCAGCAGCAGGAGACTCTAATGAATGGCCTATGTTAAGATCTGCTGAGTCTGATTCTGAGGTTAACAGGTGAGGAATCCCTTGTGACAAGGGGCTGGGGACTTCTACCAGCTCCTTTCAAAGGGACTTTCTTGATATCACTTAATTTCTTTCCTCTTTAATTACATACACCAGGAATAGAGCATTAAACTAAGTTTCATACATATTAGAATTAATGGGAGTTTAAGGCTTCCCAGGTGGTGCTAGTGGTAAAGACACCAACTGCCAATGCAGAAGACGGAGAGACAGGTTTGATCCTTGAGTTGGGAAGATCCCCTAGAGGAGGGCATGGCAACCCACTCCAGTATTCTTGCCTGGAGAATCCCATAGACAGAGGAGCCTGGTGGGCTACAGTCCATAGGGTCGCAAAGAGTCAGACACAACTGAAGTGACTTGGCATGCGTGCATGAACTCCAAAGGACTTGGTGCTCGTAGGTCAGAAAACCTTAGGATTGTCTCCAACACTTAACAGGGTCCATCTCCTTCTGCCCATTCTGCTTTCTAAAATACTTCTTTCCCTTGACAGGGTCAAAGGAAATCAGATCATTTAAAAAGAAGTCAGTGACTCACAGAAAACATCTTAGTGCATCTGAGACCCTCTATCCTTGGCTCACTTGCTTAGCCTTCCAGCTCTGGAGCCAGAGTGATCAAGAAGACATTGAGCATCCTTAAATACTGCCACTAATACTGATCACTCAGAGGAAACTAGCTACATCAGGACCTGATCCACAGGAGTTTTGGAATAGACACCTAACTGCATGTCCAGGAAACTTCAGCTCATCCATTTTGAGTCATTTAGTCTCTTTTTGTTCATGTGTGTTAGTCGCTCAGTCATGTTCAAGTCTCTGCGACCCCTTGGACTGTGGCCCACCAGGGTCCTCTGTCCATGGGATTTTCCAGGCAATAATACTGGAGTGGGTTGCCATTTCCTTCTCCAGGAGATCTTCCCAACCCAGGGTTCGAACCTGGGTCTCCCACATTGCAGGCAGATTCTTTACTGTCTGAGCCACTAAGGAAGCCCTGTTTTTGTTCATAACTTAACAATTTCAAGCAAACGAGTTACATTTTGGGCACTGGTCTCTGTTCTGTATCCTTAAGATTGCACATTTATTCCTAAAATCTGGAAACAAGAACTCAAGAGTCTATTCAAAGTGGGATTACAATATTCATTAGCTTTATCTACTGAGGGAGCTTTATCTACCATGTAGATGGTAGGCATGTGCTGTCAAGAACAATATCTAAGAGCCAGATCAGCAAGATTTGTTACTTGCTGTTATTCACTGTCAGCTTCTTCTGCTAGTTTGGTTTATCTGCCTCAGGGAAAACTAAGAAAAGCCAATTAAAACACTGCTTAAACTTTATCACACTTTCATTTGTAAGTTGCAAAAACATTCCATACTCTTTAAATAGCTCTAGTAGTTAAAGCTTCTCTGAATACTTTGAGGTAATGTAAAAGCCCCCTTGGTAGAGAAAAGTTTAAGTAGAAAACATATATCTGAAATATTTTAAGTCAACTACAGTCCAATTCTCACCTTAAAGTGAAAAGTGACAGTGTTTGTTGCTCAATCATGTCCAACTCTTTGCGACCTCACAGACTGTAGCCTGTCCATGGAGTTCTCCAGGCAAGAATACTAGAGTGGATTGACATGCCCTCCTCCAGGGGGTCTTCCCGACCCAGGAGTTAAACCTGGATCTCCTGCATTGCCAGCAGATTCTTTACTGTCTGAGCCACCAGGGAAGACAAGAACAGGGCTAACCTTGCACATTAATGTTGAAGTGTGCACAAGTGAATTTTTCTAGGATAACACTTCAGAGCATTCACAAAGTTGCCGTCCCCTAGAGATTTTTCATTCACTTATTAAAGTCAGTGTTGTCTATAACGTTCTCAACAGAGTTCACTCTACCTGGAGTATACAACCCCTCAGCTTGGCTAATCCATATCCTACCTGCTCTTTAAATTCTTCAAATTCCATGTTTTCCAGAAAGTGAAAACTGATTTCCCCAGCTAACATCAATTACCCGCTATATTATGTCCCCCAACACTTTGAAATTCTATTATTGTGGTAGTTGACATCATTCTTCCCAGGCCCTCACTTTCCCCTGAATCCATGCCCTTTTTGAACTGACACTTGTCTATTCTCTAGAGCAGCAGTCCCCAACCTTTTTGGCACCAGAGACAGGTTTCGTGGAAGACCATTTTTCCATGGAACAAGGGGGTGGGGATGGTTTGGGGATGATTCGGGGATGATTCAAGAGCATTATATTTATTATGCACTTTATTTCTATTATTACTACATCAGCTCCCCATCAGATCATCAGGCATTCATTCCTAGAGCACGGGGACTCCTGCTCTAGAGGCTGAGCATTCCTCCTCAGCCCATTGTTTTGGGTGTGCCAGTTCTGACCTTAGGCTTCAAGGGGGGGCATTGCAGCTTTCTGTTCTCCCCTGTGGCCATTTCGCCATCACTGTGAGAAGAACATGCTCTGGCTAGCTTGCTGGTCCAAAGAGGAGGAGAGTCATATGGATCAAACCTGAACCCAACCTGTAGTTTGACACCCAGTCCTACCAAATCCAGTCTAGATCAATTGACCCCCAACCAGCCTATATGAGTGACTGAGGATATATGACTGTGGGTTGGTTTGCTCTTTCATATTTTTGTGCCAAAAGCTAATGGATATAATTTTTGTACAGTATTGTATTTTAGCTTTTCATATACACAGGTCTGTTCCTTCCAGTAGGCAAGAGCCACACTCTTCACCTTTGTGTTCTTTAGCGACTTAGTTTCTTGCCCTGATGGCCATTGGTTTCAATTAGGTAATAAAAGATTTTTTTAAGGTTTAAAATCAACAGAGGGAGCTCTTGGTTAGTGATGTCTTGATTATTATCAAAGACTACCTAGTGTGCTCTGCATGGCAGTACCAAAACAATTTGACAAGCTTCCATGGAATGCTTCCAGGAGAGATCAAAGTAGCAATAACTACTGATTAGTACACAAATAACTCTTAGTTGCTAGGCCAATAATGGCAGGGTTACTCTTTTCACATGTGACATAGGTCAATTATCACAAAGCTTTAAGGAGATGGGACAAAGGAACCATGACTTGTCTTGTAAACAGCAGATTTGGGGGTCTTTGACATGTGCTCAAAGATGTTTCCAGCTTCCACAAGTCTTTGAGGATTTTTTCTTCCTTTTCACCAAGCATTTTGGCTAGTTCATGGCTGTTTAAGTCCAAAGAGGTTTGTTTACCACTTTGTTTTTAGGAACTATGTTAGGAGCTGAGGGCTGGGAGAAAGCAGGTCACTGACAGAAGTATTGATAGGTTACTGAGTCCATAAGCAATGAGCCAACTCCAGTCGGAGAACTGGGTCTACCTTCCGGCCTAGAGTGGCTTCCAAAGAACAGATTGTTTTAGGAAATCTCTTAGCTTACTTGACATGGAAGAAACCATTACTGATGGGGTGCAGTCATTGGTCTCATATTCTATACACGCTGTCTCATTTCGTCCTCACAGTAATACCATGGGAAAAGGGAAGAGCTTTAAAGATGCTCATTTATCCAAGACTGCATGGGTATTAACTGGTAACACTCAGGTTTACTTTCAAGTCTGTCTGTCTGCCTCTCAAACTCAAGCTCTTCCTAGGACACCAGTGTCCTCCGTTGGTGATCCCTGGTGCCTTCTTCCATCACCAGACATGACTCCCTTGGGTATCAGCCTCAGCCCAGGTTGCATCTGGGGTTGTCAAGCCCCCTTCAAGGAGATGTATATTTCTATGTCCCACATCCACTGGAATTCAGTCCTAAGGCTTTCAGCCCCAGCCGCCAAGCCACTTCTAATTTCTGTCCTTTTTCCTTCCTTCTCTTAAAGTTTCAGTCAAGGTCACGCAGGTTATGAGAGAACTCCTGAACTTTCTTTTTATACATGTTTGTACATGAAAGCGAAAAGTGAAAGCGAAAGCTGCTCAGTCGTGTCTGACTCTTTGCAACCCCCTAAACTGTACAGTCTATGGAATTCTCCATGCCAGAATACTGGAGTGGGTATCCTTTCCCTTTTCCAGGGGGGCCTTCCCAACCCAGGAATTGAACCCAGGTCTCTTGCAATGCAGGTGGATTCTTTACAAGCTGAGCCACAACGGAAGCCCAAGAATACTAGAGTGGGTAGCCTATCCCTTCTCCAGCGGATGTTCCAGACCCAGGAATGGAACCGGGATCTCCTGCACTGCAGGCAGATTCATTACCAATTGAGCTATCAGGAAGTGCTAACGTATGAAGTGAATTTTCAAGACTAGTTAATAGAGTAGTTTCTGTTGTGGCCACAAGAACTTCCTATATAAATTTCCTCCTGTATTATTCCACAATGTTCAATGTTAGTAACTCAGCATGGAGAAGGCTAAATATCTGGGAAGGAAAGGAGTCGTTCTCCTGCTGCCTGTGGTCTTTTCCTTTCAAGCATATCTAGCAGCGGCAGTTAATCGCTCAGTTGTGTCCAACTCTTTGTGACCCAATGGACCGAAGCCTGCCAGGCTCCTCTGTCCATGGAATTCTCCAGGCAAGAATACTGGAGTGGGTTGCCATTCCTTTCTCCAGGAGATCTTCCCGACTCAGGGATTGAACCCAGGTTTCCTGCACCACAGGTAGATTTTTTTATTGTCTGAGCCACAAGCTGCCAAAGCCGTAAGGGAGGCGGGAACCCAGCAGAAAGCTCGTCTCATTTCCCTCAGTGATAATGTAGGAAATAAAAGGATGGTTTCCATCAGCCCCACTTTCTCATCCAGAAGGGAAAACTTAAAAGCTGGTAAGATAGCCCTGCAATTAGCCATTCAAAGGTTAACCAGTTATTGCCCTTTGGGGAATCTCATCGATCTCAGTCAACCAGCTCACCATCAAGGGAGTTAGTGAAGTCATCAGTCCACCAACCAGGCAATCAGAAGCTCCTGGGCCAGGCAGAGAGGTCAGGCAGTTAAAACACAAAGGCTGATATTAGATGCCACCTCATCTTCTAGGCTCTGCCAGTGCAACTTTCACAAAGTACATTCACTGTCCCACTTGTATCACTTTTCATATTTGATTTTGGATTCAGTTGCTCACACCTTCTTCTCAACTATAAGCTCTGTGAGGGACAAAGCATTTTGTTTTTTGCT
>NW_011495050.1:1510493-1511132 GCF_000754665.1 Bison bison bison
TGGTTCCAAATCAGGAAAGGAGTATATCAAGGCTGTATATTGTCACCCTGCTTATTTAACTTATATGCAGAGTACATCATGCAAAATGCTGGGCTGGAAGAAGCACAAGCTGGAATCAATATTGCCAGGAGAAATATTAATAACCTCAGATATGCAGATGACACCACCCTCATGGTGAGGGTGAACTCGAAGAAGAACTAAGGAGCCTCTTGATGAAAGTGAAAGAGGAGAGTAAAAAAGGTGGCTTAAAACTCAACATTCAGAAAACTAAGATCATGGCATCTGGTCCCATCACTTCATGGCAAATAGATGGGGAAACAGTGGAAACAGTGACAGACTTTATTTTCTTGGCCTCCAAAATCACTGCAGATGGTGACTGCAGCTATGAAATTAAAAAATGCTTGCTTCTTGGAAGAAAAGCTATGACCAACCTAGACAGCATATTAAAAAGCAGAGACATTACTTTGCCAACAAAGGTCCATCTAGTCAAAGCTATGGTTTTTCTAGTAGTCATGTATGGATGTGAGAGTTGGACTATAAAGAAAGCTGAGCCCTGAAGAATTGATGCTTTTGAACTGTGGTGTTGGAGAAGACTCTTGAGAGTCCCTTGGACTGCAAGGAGATCCAACCAGTCAATCC
>NW_011495050.1:1511232-1516068 GCF_000754665.1 Bison bison bison
ATCAGTCCTGAATATTCATTGGAAGGACTGATGTTGAAGCTGAAACTCCAATACTTTGGCTACTTGATGCGAAGAACTGACTCATTTGAAAAGACCCTGATGCTGGGAAAGATTGAAGGCAGGAGGAGAAGG
Source organism: Bison bison bison (assembly GCF_000754665.1). NCBI lineage: Eukaryota > Metazoa > Chordata > Mammalia > Artiodactyla > Bovidae > Bison > Bison bison. The sequence goes on from NW_011495050.1 coordinate 1,511,365, forward strand.
GGATGACAGAGGATGAGATGGTTGGAGGACATCACTGACACGATGGACATGAGTTTGAGTAAGCTCTGGGAGTTGCTGATGGACAGGGAGGCCTGGCGTGCTGCAGTCCATGGGGTTGCACAGTGTCAGACACGACAAAGCGACTGAACTGAACTGAACTGAACACAGAGTTTAGCCTGTAGGTATTGCTTGAACAGAGATATGCAAATTAAGTGTTAAATTTTGAGAAAACTAAATTTACTTTGGAATGATGTAACTTTAAGGAAATAGAAAGAGGAAGAAACTTGAGGTTCCTTAATATAAAAAGGAAGGAAATATGCAAATGTTATAGTCTGAGTATCTTAGATGGGCTAAATAAAAGTGGGGAGTTAGGGAAGAATGGAAGGTTCAATAGCAGAGGATAGAACTGCTCACAGACACTTTGTATTAGAAGTTGCACTGGGGTTTTTCTGTTAAATTAAAATATATTGATATCTACAGTGTTCACAATTCTCTGTGATGCACCTAAAGGGATTCTGAGAATTTTTTAAAAGGCACACAATAATGAGAGAAATACATGTCATTTCTGGCAAAAATTAGGAGAACTTGTTCAGAGTTGCAGAAAACACTTTAATATTCATTTTCACCAGGTATACAATGATTTATTATGTTTTTGTAACCAAACTGGCTAAGCAGCTTTTGAACACTAAGAGGTGCATTGCATCATACCTGACTTGCAGTTTCTAAAATAATAACCATAGCTTATTATTTAACATTTATAGTCCTGCAGAAAACCTCTTAACATGCTTGCCTGCTCAGTTAATCAAAGAAACTTATTAAAGAAGAAAATAATAAAAATGCTATAGAAGTGTAGTGTTGGTTGCTCAGTCATGTCCAACCCTTTGTGACCCCATGGACTGTAGCCTCCCAGGCTCCTCTGTTCATGGAATTCTCCAGGCAAGAATACTGGAGTGGACTGCCATTCCCTTCTCCAAAAATGCTATATATGGGCCTTATAAATTCTATTCTTAATTCAAAATCATGATCTTTGAGTAGAGGTTTACTTATTAAGAATATAGAGTCTGGAGCAAGAGTGCTTGGGGTGTCATTATCAGATGTGTGAACTCTAGCAGTTACTGTCTCTCCATCTCTGTTTCCTCATCTGTAAAATGGGAATGAAAAGCTATCTACCTCATGGGGTTGTTGTGGGGATTAACTAATGAATACAAACAAATTAGTTAGGTAGGACCATTCCTGGCAAATGGAACTGTGTTAATTAACCTCTAATAAATGTTAATTATTATTGCATAAATCATGCATTGTATAAAATATTTAGTTGTCATTGAAAGTGAAACAAGAATTTAAAGACATTTTCCAAGCAAGATAAGTGCCTAACTCAAAGATTTTCCCAGTCTGTTATAATGTTTTGTAGCATCTAGCCTGTGATTAATTGTTAAAGCAACTTGCCTTTTTCAAAGCAATTAACTTAGTTTTTAATAGAAATGACCTGTTACTACACTCCTTCACTCGTACATACATCTTCTAACAACTGATCTGAGAATATATTTGCTATCAGAAAGGGGGAGTTCTTTCTGTCTGTATGCCAAAGCACCTTGTCCCACTTTATTACAAAAGGCAACTTTTCATCTATCTATAAATTTATTCTTCCCCGGTAGCTCAACTGGTAAAGAATCCACTTACAATGCAGGAGACCCTGGTTTGATTCTTGGGTTGGAAAGTTTCCCTGGAGAAGCAATAGGCAACACACGCCCATATTCTTGCTTGGAGAATCCCCATGGACAGAGGAGCCTGGCGGGCTACAGTCCACAGGGTGGCAAAGAGTTGGACACGACTGAGTGACTAAGCACAGCAGAGCACATAAATTATTCTAGTGTAGTAAGATCTCCAGGGTGGTAACTGGAGTCAATTAGAAAAATTAGTTTTGGTGTCAGAAAAAGTGAATGACTCTGAGTATTGGATTTAAAAAGTTCTTTTGCAATTTAAGTGGTTTCCAATTCTTTGGTTTCAAGAGAACTGAAGGAGAATCTAATCAAGTTAGATCATTAAAAAGTTTTTGATGATTCAGTACTGTGATATTTGGCATTTATCTCTCTTGAAAGCAATTTCATTAATTGAGTGACTCTGATATAACGGGCTTCCCAGGTGGCTCAGTGGTAAAGAATCTGTCTGCCAATGCAGGAGACACAGGTTTGATTCCTGGGTCAGGCAGATCTCCTGGAGGAGGGCATGGCAACCCACTCCAGTATTCTTGCCTGGAAAATCCCACGGACAGAGGAGCCTAGTGGGCTACAGTCTATGGGGTTACAAAGAATTGGACATGACTGTGACTGAGCACGCCTGCATGATATAATGAAACTCTTTCTCTTCCTATTTACCTATCTATGTGTACAAGTTTTTTTTCTGTGCTCATATTAAAAATGAAAAATGGGAATAAAAATGCTGCTGAATAGTGTGTCATTCTCATAATATATAATATTTTCCACAGACAGATAATTAACTTAAAAATCCTATATCTCATTAGAGATGTAGTTTTAACAAAACTGTACTTTATATTCACTTGTTTATCAAAATTTTAGTGTGTTGTGTTGGTCAAATGAGTACTACTAATCATTTTAAATATAGCTTACACCAGAAAAAATGTTAAGTACTCAGAATCATGGTCACAAGAATGCAAAATATTTTAATTTAAATTTATAAATATATTTTTCTTACAGAGAAGTATGGTGGGATGATCAATAAAAATCTTTAAAGCATAAATATATTAGGATAAAGTTCTGTGCACTAAGTGGAATGGATACTGAACTAAAAGGAAAAGGAACAAGTAGAATTTATGCCAGTTAAAAAGTTTGTGTATTGGGGAGGGGAAAAAAAAAAAAAGTTTGTGTATTATAAAAAATGGATGATGGTAGGTATTAAATCTCTATGGTATTTAGATGCTATTGGATACTTTAGAAGTGATGCTACAGCTTTTTTTGATCAAAATAACAATATTATTGTTTAAATTACTATTAAATTACTATTTAAATCTATAATGTAAAATTTAAGATGTCAACTTTAAAATGTGTGAGGGAGTGCATGGTTTTCAAAATTCTCTGACTTTCACTCAGAAATTATGAACAAAAAGTCTTCAATACTCTCATCTAGAGAGTAGCCTGGCAGTTTTGAGTTTAAGCCTCAAATGAAAAACACTGGTTATTCGAGTGTTGTGATAAGTCACTTCAGTCATGTACGACTCTTTGCGACCCCATGGGCTGTAGCCTGCTCCTCTGTCCATGGAATTCTCTAGGCAAGAATGCTAGAGTGTGTTGCCATTTCCTTCTTCAGGGCATCTTACCAACCCAGGGATTGAACCCGTGTCTCTTATGTCTCCTGTACTAGGCACTGGCAGGCAGGTTCTTTACCACTAGCGCCTCCAGGAAGTCAGTTAACAGACATTCTATTGTTCTAAGGTTTCAAAAACCTTTATCATAGCTTAGTTATTAATGAGGGAAATGCTATTTGGTGGTGACTCACACCCTGACTCTTATCAGCTTCTACAATTCCAAAGTTATTACAAACCTTTAGGTAGAAACATATTATCTTTATGCACGTACATAAAAATAGAACTGCTTTGAAGATTCTTAAAAGGGATTGCTTTTAAATAATATTTTATCATCATTAATAATTGTGATTTTGGAATTTCATTTTTTTCTCTTCCATCTATGCAAATTACTTTGTAGACTATATTCAAATGGTCTTTAACAAACCTGATGAAATAGGTAGGAGGTGGTCAGAAAGGGGTTAAGCGAGCTTTCTTTAGAAAGTCAGAGATAGTGTCAACAGTAAATCAAATAAAACCAATGACTCTCCCTTTTTATAAAAACATTCTGGATATAGAACAGCAAGGCCATATTAATGACTCGTTATTCTCTTTCCAAGCTGATCCTAGGTTTGGGATCACTCAATCATTGCTGGGAGAAATATCAATAACCTCAGATATGCAGATGACACCACCCTCATGGTGAGGGTGAACTCGAAGAAGAACTAAAGAGCCTCTTGATGAAAGTGAAAGAGGAGAGTGAAAAAGCTGGCTTAAAACTCAACATTCAAAAAACTAAGATCATGGCATCTGGTCCCATCACTTCATGGCAAATAGATGGGGAAACAATGGAAACAGTGACAGACTTTATTTCTTGGCCTCCAAAATCACTGCAGGTGGTGACTGCAGCCATGAAAGTAAAAGACGCTTGCTCTTTGGAAGAAAAGCTCTGACCAACCTAGACAGTGGTATTAAAAAGCAGACATTACTTTGCCAACAAAGGTCCATTTAGTCAAAGCTATGGTTTTTCCACTAGTCATGTATGGATTGGGGCTTCCCTGGTAGCTCAGACGGTAAAGTGTCTGCCTACAATGCGGGAGACCTGGGTTCAATCCCTGGGTCGGGAAGATCCCTTGGAGAAGGAAATAGCAACCCACTCCAGTATTCATGCCTGGAAAATCCCATGGACCACGGAGCCTGGTGGGCTACAGTCCATGGGGTCACAAAGAGTCGGACACGACTGAGCAACTTCACTACACTACACTACATGTATGGATGTGAGAGTTGGACTATAAAGAAAGCTGAGCACCGAAGAATTGATGCTTTTGAACTGTGGTGTTGGAGAAGACTCTTGAGAATCCCTTGGACTGCAAGGAGATCCAACCAGTCAATCCTAAAGGAAATCA
>NW_011495050.1:1516168-1564088 GCF_000754665.1 Bison bison bison
GCGAAGAACTGACTCATTTGAAAAGACCCTGATGCTGGGAAAGATTGAAGGTGGGAGGAGAAGGGGATGACAGAGGATGAGATGATTGGATGGCATCACCGATGCGATGGACATGAGTGTGAGTAAGCTCCTAGAGTTGGTGATGGACAGGGAAGCCTGGCATGCTGCAGTCCATGGGGTTACAGAGTCAGACACGACTGAGCGACTGAACTGAACTGAACCATCTGCAGATACATAAACATGACAAATACGTATCTGCAAAATGGCATTTTCCAGGCCCCCTTCTGATTTAATTTTATACTCTCACTCTTTGCTAGCTTCATCCATTATCATGGCTTTAACTCTCAATGGTCACTGATGATTCTCCCACATGTCTTCCTGTCCAGACCTTCTAAAACTGTCCTCCTCCTGTGCTCCAATGCAGCAGTCCCCAACCTTTTTGGCATCATGGATCCATTTTGTGGAAGACAATTTTTCCACCGACCTGGGTGGGAGGGATGGTTTCAGGATGATTCATGAGCATTGTATTTATTGTCCACTTTACTTCTGTCATTATTACATCAGTTCCACCTCAGATCATCAGGCACCAGATCCCAGAGGTTGGGGACCCCTTGCCTAATGGAATCTCATCCAGACAGTTGTAGAAGCCATAAACCTGGGAGCTCTCCAGGCCTCGTTCCCTACCCCCCTCACCCCTATTCTTGAACTCTTATACCCAATGGATCCAAATTTTTACTGGTTTTACTTTAGAAATAACCCTAAAATCTTTCTCTCATTTTGATGTTTCACCACCACTGCTTAATACCGGCCCTTGTCCATCCTTCTAAAACAATAGCCACTTAACTGGTCTCCCTGGTCTCCACTCCACTTAACCCATTGTCCACACCCCCATTCAAGCAACCTCTTCAAGAAGTTAAATGAAATTGCACCATTCCAGGCCTGAAAATTTCTGATGTCTCTCCAATGTTTATCATTTGAATTCACATTTCTAAGGGTGCTTTATGAAGCCCTTCCTCTTCTGTCCACTGTCTGCTTTTAGAATGACACGGCCCAGCTCTCAGCTCCGGTCATTCCAATCCTCTTGCTTTTCCCTGAATACAACAGTTGCCTTCGTTCACTCATGCAACTGTTTATGAAGTGTTCCCTCTGCGCCTATCTCAAGTCAAGCATGGGGTCATATCAGTGCAGAGAAGACCAAGTTCCTGTCCTTACAGAGACCACGTTCTGGGCTTTTTTAGTCCATTCTTTTGTACTTGTCCAGCTTTCTTCCTGGAGTGCTCATTTTCCATCCCTCACCTGTCTAGCAAGCTCATACTTTACTCTAGGACTCAGTCTATTCATGAAAAATCTTGAACGGCTTCCTGGAAACTCTCATTCATATCTACCCATTGGATAGTCCTTCTTCAGGAAAGGAACTCCAGGGAAACATAGGCTTTCCTTGTACACAGTTGCACGCTGAGTGCCTAGAACACTGCCTGGCCTGTACTGAGCTTTTAATAACTATTTATCAAACACATCAGACCTACCAAAACACTTACCTAGTTACGTGTTTCTACTTGGACACCATGAGTTATGTGTTTCTACTCTGACAACATGTGAGCTCCTAATGATCAGAAACTTATCTAATTCACTCTTTACCTCCACTGCTTATCACAGTGAGTGGTACATGGTTAGGAATGAATAACGGTGAATATAGGCCATACAAGTTTACATGGAGAAAACAAAACAAACCCAAAAGCAGTGAGAAAAATACTATGAGGGGTTAATGTTATCCAACCCCTGGAGTGGAAAGACAGAGTGAGGTGTAAATGCTAAATCCTAGAACTCTAGGCATAAGACATAGTGTTTGTGTTATGAAGCGGTAAAGAGACACACATACATATGGCAAGTTAAAAAAATACTAGAGTGTTTTTGTATGTAATTAGAGGTTCCAGCAAAATGCTGTGGTAGCAGCGTGTAGGGAAGGCATTCAGGAAGGCTTCTGGGAGGAGAAGCCAGCCCTTGAAAAGTTTCCTTAGGTTAGCACCATCAGATAAAACCCAGGACTCTTGTTAAATTTGAATTTCATATAAACAGTGAATAACATTTTTGTATTAGAACAGTATGTCACATGGAATATCAGGGATATGCTTATACTAAAAATGTATTCATTGTGTACCTGAGATTCAAAATTAACCGGGCCTTCTGTATTTCTACATACTAAATTCAGCAACTCCACCTCAGATATGTGGAGTAGCTTGAGAGAAGTGCAGGGGTGGAAAAGCAGAGAATGGCCAGTTGTCCGACACAGCTGGAGTCTCAGGTATATGGGGGATGAGGGAATGAAAAAGTTATGGGGATACTGCTGGGGAAGGAATGAGGCCAGACCAGAGAGCCTTGGAGTGACCTTGACTTGTCAAAGAAGGATATGAAGTCATGATGGGAACTTATGCTCAGAAGTGAGAGACTATATCCTTCACGAAAAATAGAGTGTACATAAATTTTTTGTGGACATAATTCATGCCTCCCTGGAGACTTACTGTAACACTAATTATATGAATTTAAATACATCAGGATCCACACAGGGCTTTCCCTTAATTGGGAAAAGATGTATTTTCTGAAATTTAAATGTTTGCATTTAACCAAGAACAGCTATTGGCAAACTGAATGCTAAAAATTTTTCTAAGTAAATTTCTACTGTACAGTGATTTACAGACATTAAATTAAGAGGAAACAAGCTAATGAAAATATGCAGCAAAAAGAATAAATTATGATCTTATTTATACACTAAGTGCCAGTTTAAGTAAGATTTTAAAGTCATGTTTAGATAATGAGCACATCAAAATATTGGCCATCCGAATCACAAATATAAAACTAATGACTAAAAAATTAACAAACATTCATTATTTGTCATTCTAATCAGTACAGAATCTCTTACTTTAAGACAAATAATTCAGATTAACAATTGACAAAAATAAATTAGTAATCTCTTTTGTTCCTACTGCATAAATATCAATATTTGTGTTTACTAATGTTTGAAATTTAGCTCTGAAAAAGCCAAGAATCCACATATTTAGAAACCCCTTAAAAAGTCTAAGCATATTTTCTGCAATTTTTTTTAAGGTATAAAAAGACATTTTTGAACAATTGGGGAAATTTGAATAAGGACTGGACATTAGATGATAATAAGGAACTAATTTAACATTGTAGGGTTAAATTAAAAATAAAATCCTTTTCAGTTAAAGTATTACATACTCAAGTATTACAGGTGTGTATGCGTGTTCAGTTACCTCTGACTCTTTGCAACCCCATGAACTGTGGCTGCCAGGCTCCTCTGTCCATAGGATTTCCCAGGCAAGAATACTGGAGTGGATTGCCATTTCCTCCTCCAGGGGATCTTCCTGAACCAGGGATTGAACCTGAGTCTCCTGCGTCTCCTGCACTGTAGGCAGATTCTTTACTACCAAGCCACTGGGGCTTTCCTTACACACACACACTCAAGTACTACAGGTACAATGATTTAATACTTGGGATTTACCCTTAAAATACTCCTTGAAAAGAAAGGGTGGAGAATAAGTGAAACAAAGCTGCCAAAATGTTGATAATTGTTGAAGTGGGGTGATAGGTATGTGGGGGGTTCAGTATATGGTTCTATTTCAGTGTATACTTGAAATATAAATGAAAGGTTTCTATTGCAGTGAATGGTTAATAAAGCAGTAGAGTGTACATATTTTATTAATGATCACGCACATGGATTGAGCACATTCCATGGACCAGGCACTGTGCTTAGTGATTATCATGCAATAGTCATTTAATGTCTGCAGCATGCTTATGATCTAGGCTTGACTATTATCCCCATTTTACAGGTGGAGAAATTGAGGCTTGGAGAGGTGACAATTCTCACCATCTTAAAAATAGCACATGTGTCTGTGTTGAGATCCCGGCTCAGGATTTCTGAAGCTAAAGTCTGTATGTTTAATCCCTCTTTATACAGCCAGGTAGATTAGCAGGAATGTAAATACACTCACAATACATGTAATAAGGAAAAGAATGTGGGAAATGGCTCCCCTATTTCCCTCTTGCCCCAGCCATGGCTCAGGACCAGATTCGTGATCCTCTGAGATCAAGCAGGAGACCTGGGTTCGATCCGTGGGGGAGGATCCCCTGGAGAAGGAAACGACAACCCACTCCAGTATTCTTACCTGGGAAATCCCATGGACAGAGGACCCTGAGGGGATACAGTCCACCGGGTTGCAAAGAGTCGGACCCAACTGGGCGACTAGCAGGCACACAACACAGATTCAGCCTGGGTTCAGTCACAGATCAAGCTGTTGTTTGAAGCAGAAAAGGGGGAAGGCTGCTACAGACAAAGAGGTGAAGCAAAGACAACCAATACAAGTCTCTTCTCATTGACCACAGTTCTGCAACCGTGTGTTTGTTGTTTTAATACAAAATAACAAAAATGCACGGTTTGCCTTTATTGTGTGCCCTCTGATGCCTGGTTATATTTTGCAGGACTTCACCTCCGTTTTAAAGCATTCGTCTCGCAGTGCCTCTCTTCGGCGCGCCGGCAGCAGGAGGTGGGTGGAGGGGGCCGCGGGGAGAGGCGGCAGGGGGACGCACATCCTACAAGTAAGGGGCCCGCACAGCTGCAGCCCTGCGAGACCCCGCCCCATGAGCTCATCCCCTGGCAGTGCAAATTAGGATGACATCATGCTTCTGGAAAGCTCCTGCAGCCCACCGCAGTGGGAGCGCTCTTGCTTTTCCCGAGCACAGGAAAAATTAGCATCGGTATTTCTAGCTGTTCCTGAGGAAATGGCATTTTATTCAGAGGTGTCGTGGGAAACCGAACACCCTGCCTGCGTTAGGATCAGCTTCTGGGGCAAAGGAAGACAGAGCTTATCAGTATAAATAAGTCACTGATTACGGGCCTTATCAGACTAGGAAGGTAAGTGGCATTCTTCAAAAATAGGCTCCGATTAAAATGGCCTTCCGGTTTCTTCAAAGTTATTTTAGCCAAAGAGTATTAAAAACACACGCACACACACACACACAACACCATAGCAAAAATATTAAGTAATAGTAACAATCATTGCCATTTATTTAGCTCTTGCTGTATGCTAGGGACTATGTTAAATGTTTCACATATGTTATCTAATTTAACCCCGTGTGTGTTGCTCAGTCGTCTCCAACTCTGCACTCCCATGGACTGTAGCCCACTAGGCTTCTCTATCCATGAGTTTCTCCAGGCAAGAATACTGGAGTGGGTAGCCATTCCCTTCTCCAGGGGATCTTTCTTGACCCAGGGATCAAACCCATGATCTCTTGCATTGCAGGCAGATTCTTTAGTTTCTGGGCCACCAGGGAAACCCTATTACAAACTTCCTAAGTAGGCATAACCCCCCATGCCCCCACACACACTTTAAAAATGACAAAGCTGAGGCTGGGAGAGGTAGGTAATTTCCCAAGGTCAGAAAGCAGCAATTGGCAAAGCCCAGGGATTGGAGTCCAAAGCCGGCATCGTTAATCACTATGCTGCACTGCTCTGTAGGCCCTGGGACAGGCCTGTGCATGGTGATGTGTAATAACAACTCAACAAAATATAGAAGAGAGAATTGTTTCCACCAAGAACTCACAGGCCAAAGCTTGGCATGCTTGGCATGCCATACCTGCCATGCTTGGCATTTCTCATCTCATTAGAAACCCCATCCGGTAAAGGGGAAAGGAGGGTAGAGTACCGTTTATTAAGAACCTAAATGGAGTTTCCCTGGTGGCTCAGTGGTAAAGAATCCACCTACCAATGCAGAAGATGTTGGTTTGACCCCTGGGTCAGGAAGATTCCCTGGAGAAGGGAATGGCTACCCACTCCAGTGTTCTTGCCTGGAGAATCCTATGGGGAAAGGAGACTGGCAGGCTACAGTCCATGGGTTTGTAAACAGCTGGACACAACTTATTGACTAAACCACCACCACCTTCCCACATAGTTTGTCCTCTGCATTTCTTCCATCTGTATCCTTTATCTGTTTATTTTTATATACATTCTTTTCAAAACATTCTTTTCCACTATGGTTTATTACAGGATATTGAACATAGTTCTCTGTGCCATGCAGTAGGACCTTGCTGCTTATCCATCCCATATATAAAAGCCTACGTCTGCTAGCTCCAGCCTTCCACTTCATCCCTCCCTCACGTCTCCCCTGATCCTTTTATTATAAACCGGCAAAAAGTAGGTAACTGTTTTCCCTGATGCTGTGAACTACTCTAGCAAATTAGTTGAGCCAGAGGAAGGGGCTGTAGGAACCTCTGATGTGTAGCTAACTGGCCAGAATATGGGCTTCCCCAGTGACTCAGTGGTAAAGAATTTACCTGCAATGCAGGAGACATGTGTTTGATCCCTGGGTCAGGAAGATTCCCCTGGAGGAGGGCATGGCAACCCACTCCAGTAGTATTCTGTCCTGGAAAATCCCATGGACAGAGCAGCCTTGCAGGCTACGGTCCATGGGGTTGCCAAAGAGTCAGACATGACCGAAGGGACTTAGCACGCACGCATAGGTAAAACCTAGACTTGTGATTGGTGTTGGCAGTAGGGGGCAGTCTTGTAGGGCTAGACTCCTTGCCCCATTTCAGATGCAGGTAGAGGAGAAGAAACAGTAGAGAGAGAAGGTGTGATGAAAGCTACCAAAAGGGGAGGAAATGCGATGTGGCATGATGGTTGTGTGTGGGGTTCTGGAGTCTGGGGGATTTAACTTTGGGTACAAGCTCTACTACAAACTCTGGGTGGCCTTGTGCAATAGACTCAACAGCTTTGAGTCTCAGTTTTCTCATCTGGAAAATGCGGGTGATAATACACTCTTCATGGTGTCATTGTGAAGATCACGTTTGTGGTAACTGAAATCTTGTGTCCTCTTGGCTCACAGAAAGTAACCATGTTTCACTGGATTAAGTGAGGACTGATCACTTTTCTGTGAATTTTGGGGGAAGATTTTCACACCAGAAACCCTTTTACTCCCAGCCCTGTCTTTTAAGCATTTGGTTTCTAACAGGGGTTGCAGTGAGGAAGCGCCACCCACTTGGCAGGTAACTGAGCACTTCTACTCAACTGTAGCACTGATCATGATCAGAAATGCAATCATGGCCCTGGGAGATTCCAATTGGACAGAGAATCTGTTCTCTGTGTGTGAGATTTCATTAAATCTGGGCTTATTAGGTATAATGAAATCTCACCCGTGGAGAAGAGATTTTGATTACTACTAGAAACCCCCAGAGCCAGGATCAAATTTTTGATTAGCTCTATTACAGAGAATCACCTGAATGGCAACTTCTTATCTGTGCCTAATATATCTGTCTGTAAAATTACATGCCCAGTTCTAACACCTATTAAGCTAATAAGGCAGTGTGATTTTAATAGCATCAAAATCTATGCCTTAAGGTGCCAGAAACAGAACACTCCTAGGGAGATGCACTAAGAGAGGAACTTTAAGCTTCAGTCACATGGCAAGGAAGTAGAATAAAAAAATGTAATTCCTATGAAAGCAATTTTTGTCTTATGGTTAAAAGGAGAAGTACACATACTTCCAGAAAATATTGTTTGTACACTTCATGACTATATCTGAAATCAGGCTGTATTGGTTTAACAATCTTTCATAATAGTTATGGATTTAGCTAACTGTGGCTCCAGATGATAAAGCATTACACTTACCAACAGTAAAAAATATGTTTTAATTTCTAATTAAAAGAAATGCCTGGCTGGATGAAGCACAAACTGGAATCAAGATTGCCAGGAGAAAATTCAATAACCTCAGATACACAGATGATACCATTGTTATGGCAGAAAGTGAAGAGGAACTAAACAGCCTCTTGATGAAAGTGAAAGAGGAGAGTGAAAAAGTTGGCTTAAAACTCAACATTCAGAAAACAAAGATCATGGCATCCGGTCCCATCACTTCATGGGAAATAGATGGGGGAACAATGGAAACAGTGACAGACTTCATTTTTTTGGGCTCCAAAATCACTGCAGATAGTGAGCACAGCCATAAATGAAAAGACGCTTGCTTCTTGGAAGAAAAGCTATGACCAACCTAGATAGCATATTAAAAAGCAAACATTACTTTGCCAACAAAGGTCCGTCTAGTCAAAGCTATGGTTTTTCCAGTGGTCATGTATGGATCCGAAAGTTGGACTATAAATAAAGTTCAGCGCTGAAGAATTGATGGTTTTGAACTGTGGTGTTGGAGAAGACTCTTGAGAGTCCCTTGGACTGCAAGGAAATCAAACTAGTCAATCCTGAAGGAAATCAGTCCTGAATATTCACTGGAAGGACTGATGTTGAAGCTGAAACTCCAATACTTTGACCACCTGATGCGAAGAACTGACTCGCTGAAAAAGATCCTAATGCTGGGAAAGATTGAAGGCAGGAGGAGAAGGGAATGACAGAGGATGAGATGGTTGGATGGCATCGCCGACTCAATGGACATGAGTTTGAGCAAGCTCTGGGAGTTGCTGATGGACAGGGAAACCTGGCGTGCTGCAGTCCACGGGGTTGAAAAGAGTTGGGCACGACTGAGCGACTGAACTGAACCGAAAAGGTTAGATTTCTTTTCTCCAACTGTGGGAGCATCTCCTTCCCCACTATTTTAAACTGGATGCTTGCAAACATGAATTCTGACCTTTGTTATTGTACAGTGAAGCTGGTGGTTTATACTAGGGGAAAGTTACTCTTTGTAATGAAACCAAAAACCCTCAAACAACATGAGTTGAATTTATTACAAATTGGGAAATGAAAGGTGTGATAAGGATGCCTCATGTGCCCAAGTTTTTATTAAACTTTAGAAACATGTGTTTTATTAAACATAGAAACATATAGTTTGATAAATGAGACTTTCTTAAGATATTTACTTTACATACTCTCATATTTGGATAAAAATAAGTTCGGAAGAGTTGACTCATTGGAAAAGACTCTGATGCTGGGAGGGATTGGGGGCAGGAGGAGAAGGGGACGACAGAGGATGAGATGGCTGGATGGCATCGCTGACTCGATGGACGTGAGTTTGAGTGAACTCCAGGAGTTGGTGATTGACAGGGAGGCCTGGCGTACTGTGATTCAGGGGTCACAAGGAGTCGGACATGACTGAGCGACTGAACTGAACTGAACTGAACTGAAGTTCATCTGGGAATTTTTTTGAATGAAAGAGAGGCCAGTCTAAGACATAATGGGTGAAATACTATCTGTTTAAAGTTGCTCTTTATGACAGCCACCAAGTCATTAGTTGCAGCTGAATGGCCATCTGTCCCTACCTGTGATGAACAAGAACCAGATTCTATCTCAAAATGGACAGCATCCTCTAAATGGACAATCCATACCAACATTTTTGGAGCTTTATGCTACTCAAAGTAATTATTGTCATTATTTTAAATATCTATCACTTAAAAACAACTAGTAGAAGCAAAATTGGCAGTTTTTCTTTACACAAAAGAGTCAAGTATACATCAAGTTAAGCCTCATTGATATAGCACGGTCAAGGAATGGTGTCTGTGGTTATTCATACACTCAATTACCAGTGCTACATGGTCAATTTCTAATGAATTGGATTAAACAATGATGTATTGAACCCCCAAATATAACAAATACATCATAATGTTAAAAGACCTCTTCATGGATAACAGCTTTGTCATGCCGAAGGGGCTTGTGTAACTCAATGAAGCTATGAGCCATGCTGTGCAGGGCTATCTAAGATACAAAGGTCATAGTGAAGAGTTCTGACAAAATGTGATCCACTGGAGAAGGAAATGGCAACCCACTCCAGTACTGTTGCCTGGAGAATCCCATGGACAGTACAAAAAAGCAAAAAGATATGAGGCCAGAAGATAAGCCTCCCTCCCACCCCCTGTAGGAAGATCAAATTGCCAACATTCCTTGGATCGCAGAGAAAGCAAGGGAGTTCCAAAAAAACATCTACTTCTGTTTCATTGACTATACTAAAGCCTTTGACTGTGGAAACGAACTGTGGAAAATTCTTGAAGAGATGGGAAAACCAGACCACCTTACCTGCCTTCTGAGAAACCTGTATGCTAGTCAAGAAGCAACAATTATAACCAGACATGGAACAACAGACTGGTTCAAAATTGGGAAAGGAGTATGATAGGGCTGTATATTGTCACTCTGCTTATTTAACTTCTATGCAGAGTACATCATGTGAAATGCTGGGCTGGATGAATGACAAGCTGGAATCAAGACTGCTGGGGAAAATATCAACAACCTTAGATATGCAGATGATACCACTTTAATGACAGAAAGTGTAGAGGTAAAGAGCCTCTTGATAAGGGTGAAAGAGGAGAGTGAAAAAGCTGGCTTGAAACTCAGCATTCAAAAAATTAAGATCATGGTATCCGGTCCCATCCCTTCATGGCAAATAGAAGGGGGAAAGTGGAAGCAGTGACAGATTTTCTTTTCCTGGGCTCCCACATCACTGTGAATGGTGACTACAGCCATGAAATTAAAAGACGCTTGCTCTTTAGAAGAAAAACTATGACAAACCTAGACAGTGTTTTAAAAAGCAGATAAATCACTTTGCCTACAAAAGTCCACATAGTAAAAGCTATGGTTTTTCCAGTAGTCATGTACAGATGTGAGAGCTGGATCATAAAGAAGACTGAGCACCAAAGAATTGATGCTTTTGAATTGTGGTGCTGGAGAAGACTCTTGAAAGTCCCTTGGACTGCAAGGAGGTCAAACCAGTCAATCCTAAAGGAAATCAGCCCTGAATATTCATTGGAAGGACTGATGCTGAAGCTGAAGCTCCAGTACTTTGCCTGCCTGAGGTGAAGAGCCCAAAACACCCTGAAAAGACTCATTGGAAAAGACTCCAATGCTGGGAAAGATTGAAGGCAAAAGGAGAAGGGGGCAACAGAGAAAGAGATGGTTAGCTAGCATCACCAACTCAATGGATATGAGTTTTAGCAAATACCAGGAGATAGTAGACAACAGAGGAGCCTGGTGTGCTGCAGTCCATGATGTTGCAAAGAGCCGGACATGACTTAACAACAACAATGTTAAAAGAAATATTCTGGTGATATTTCAATACTTCAAAGTCATTTCTACAAATTTCAAATGTCACTACTTTCTACATGTGTGAAAGTACCAGTTAGTAATGACTGAATACTAGACATCTGGATAACATCAAGTTAAAGACAGTTTTATTCTTTGTTACACTGTACATTTTCCCTTTATATAATACTTTGGGCTGATCCAAAACCTAGTTACTAAGGACTAGGAACAATTAAGAATGAAACACAAACAATATCATAATTGCACATCACATTAAGGAAGGACTTTTCCAAAATTACAAAAATGAACAACCCCATTCAAACCAGCAACAATGTTTTCAAACAGAGGCTAAAAATATTAAGTAAGCAAAGACCGATTATTATGTGCACATAATGCAGGACAGACAATGATTTTGTAATTTTATCCTGCTTGGAACTCATAGGACTTCTTGAATTTGTACCTTGAAATCTTTCAACAGCTTTTGCAGAATCACACTTGTCTCTTCAAACACTGCTTCTGCCTTAATCTCTTGCCTCTGAAAATCCAATTACATATTATATCCACACCCCCACTTCTGGATTTTCTATCCTTCTGTTTCTTTGTGCTGTTGTGGGATTCCCTTTCCCTGTTTACTAATTCCTCTACTGTGTCTAAGGGCTTTCCTGGTGGCTCAGAGGTTAAAGCATCTGCCTGCAATGTGGGAGACCTGGGTTCGATCCCTGGGTCGGGAAGATCCCCTGGAGAAGGAAATGGCAACCCACTCCAGTATTCTTGCCTGGAGAATCCCATGGACAGAGGAGCCTGGTGGGCTACAGTCCACGGGGTCGCAAAGAGTCGGACACGACTGAGCGACCTCACTTTCTCTTTCTACTGTGTCTACTCATGGCAGCCATTATCAAGTGAGCTCCCTGACCTCAATAATCTTTACCATCTAGTTTTCACACCATGAGTAGCTTCCTTTTACATTAGATCAGGGTTGATTTGTATGACCAGATAGGTATGGTTTGTATGACCAGAATATCATAGGGTCGACAGAAGTGGTGGTGGGAGACTTCTGAGGTTAGGTCATCAAAAGCATTGCACCATCTGCCTCATGCTCTTGGATTTCCAGCCCTGAGGAAAACCAGCCACCCTGTTATCAGGACACTCAAGCAGCTCCATAGAGAAACCCACATCGAAAGGAACCAACTTCCCATCTATATGAGTGAACCCCCTTTAGATGGCTCCAACCCCATTAAGTTTTTAGATGACTGTCCCCCAGCCAATTATCTGATGGCAACCTCATGAGAGAGTTTGGGCAAGAATCAGCCAAATTAACCATTCCTGAATTTCTGACTCACAGAAACTATGAGAAAGATTATGTGATTATTGCTGCCTTAAGTTACTAAGTCTTAGGATGATTTGTTACATGGCAATAATTAGCTAATCCACCCATCAATCAAGTTTTAAAATTCAGATCTTGGATTTTTCAGGTGGCTCATTTTGAGAGTTTCTCGTTCTTGTCTAAAATTTCCAGCCTTAAAAAAATCTCACAGAACATATTAAGAATATTTTTTGGAACTCTGTTTGTGAAAAATTATGTGGAGCCCATGTTTCCATTACCTGTTGTTTTTCTTGTTTTTGTTTTTTTTTTAATCCATACTGTTTGCTTTCCTCATGAGCCTATTATTAAAATAGTAGACACAGTATATGAAAATTTGTAGAAACAATATGAGATCTTGATAACATTCTCTTCTTTGAGAGAGATTTTACTTTGCTTTGCTATCAACAGGCTTAGAAGCCAGAAATCTGAGATCATCTTGTTTCAATTTCAAGGATTAAAAATGACTTAAAGTTGTGTTTCCAGCTCTGAGAGGATAGTCTATTTACAGTTTGTGTTAACTTCTGGTGGGTAGATATTTAGTGTCTTAGTACAAAGTCTGGTATATTTACCAGGCGCACCTCAGCTTTGGCGGGTTCTAGAGACCAGTTTTATTCATCTAGTCCATGGGGCTGTAGGAGTCCTGTTCAGTTTCTCAGCCTTTCAGTTACTCAGCATTTCAGTTATGTTTTCTGGGGTCAGCAGACATCTGAGAGAAAAAGTGGCCCCTCATGGCAGGCTCACTCTAGATTTTCTTATTTCTCACATTTCCCCCATAATTCTGCCTGGTTAGATCTCTGATGTTTCCAAGCAATTCCAAGTGAGTATATTTCATCCAGGTTTTACTGCTCTCAGTAGGAGGATTGGCCTAAATTTTGACCGTTACAAGAAATGGAAGTCTTTACATTGTTTTATTAGCTAATCTAGAACACTTCAGACAACAAAAACAAAATATGTACTTTCTTTTTTTTTTTTTTGGCTAAGAGCCTAATGGCATCACTTTTCCAAACCACTTTACATAGTATAGGAATTAGTACTCTTTAAATAAAGTTGTAAACATTTACTACAAGTCAGCCCATCAGAAGAGTATAAAAAAACTCCTATTGTTAGAAATAAACTCTTTCTAGAGAATGTCAAGCCAATTCCTCCAAGGCCAAATCCCTAGACAGGTAGGCTGTTGCTCCTCACATTTAGCCTTCAGAACACGGCCCTGGTCTAGCTCTGTGGGGAACCCGGCAGTCATGCTGTGAGACACTCAGCACTGTGGAGAGGCCTTCAGGCCGCTGAGAACATTCCCCACCATTTCTGGATTGTTTGATACCGTCATTACACCAGAAAGCATAAAAGTTAGTTACTGAGCAAACAAAAGAAAGAAATATTTCCAACATGTAGAGAGATCTTATTTTTATAGTAATATGACTATTAATAACAATTACACTTCCTGTAAGGGTCAAAATTTAGACCAACTCTCCTACTTAGACTATTAGATCAAACAAGATAAACTAGAACTTAAAACATTTTTTATTAGGAATGGAGGAAACAAATTCCCACATGTAACAAGGTCATTTTAAAAGGAATATTTTAAGTCTGTATTATAGACAAAACCTTTTTACTGCTGAAATATAGTTTATCTAAAATAGAAAGCTGAACATTTAATGAAGATGTTTTTGCAAGTTTTACCATGTATCCCAATTGAATTACAGGATTTTATAAGAACTACAGGACTACAGAATCACACTCTTGATTTATTGATTTGGGACTCAAATGTTCAAAGTAGGTTTTTTTTTTAACTTTTTATTTTATACTGGAGTAAAATCGATTTACAATGTTATGTTAGATTCAGGTGTACAGCAAAGTGATTCAGTTATATATACACATGGACCTATCTTTTTCAAATCCTTTTTCCATTTAGGTTGTTACATAATATTGAGCAGAGTTCCCTGTGCTATATAGTAGCTTCTTGGTTTTCTATTTTTAAATATAACAGTGTGTACATGACCATCCCAAACTCTCTAACTATCCTTTCCCTCTCGTTCCTGCCCCCTCCCAACCGTAAGTTCTTTCTCTAAATCTGTGAGCCTGTTTCTGTTTTGTAAATAAGTTCATTTGTATCATTTTTTAAAGATGCTGCATATAAGGGCTGTCCTGTGATAGTTCTCTTCCTCTGTCTGACTGACTTCACTCAGTATGACACTCTCTAGATCCATCCATGTTGCTGCAAGTGGTATTATTTCATTCTTCTTAATGGCTAAGTAATAAAATAGAAGTACAGATAAATGGAATGGGATAGAAAGCCCAGAAATAAACTCATGCACCTATGATCAATTCATCTACAGCAAAGGAGGCAAGAATATACAATAGAGAAAAGACAGTTTTTTGAATAAACGATGCTGGGAAAACTGGACAGTTACAGGTAAAAAAATGAAATAAGAACATTCTTTAACACCGTACACAAAAATAAACTCAAAATGGATTAAAGACTTAAATTTGAGATTGGATACTATAAAATGCTTAGAGGAAAACATAGGCAGACCATTCTCTGACATAAATGACGGCAATATCTTTTTTTTAAATCTATCTCCCAGAGTAATGAAAATAAAAACAAAAATAAACAAATGGGACTTAAACTCAAAACATTTTGCACAGCAAAGGAAACCATAAATAAAACAAAAAGACAGTTCTTAGAATGGGAGAAAATATTTTGCAAACGAAGCAACTAACAAGAGATGAATCTCCAAAATATACAAACAGTGCATACAGCTCAGAATCAAAAAAATGAACAACCTAATCACAAAATGGGTGGACACTTAAATAGATACTTCTCCAAAGAAGACATACAGATGGCCAAGAGGCACATGAAAAGATGCTCAACATCACTAACTATTAGAGAAACGCGAATCAAAACTACAATGAGGTATCACCTCACACCAGTCAGAAAGGCTATTATCAAAAACTCTACAAATAATTAATGCTGGAGTGGGTGTGGAGAAAAGGCAACCCTCCCGCACTGTTGGTGGGAATGTCAATTAGTACAGCCACTATGGAGAAGAGGATGGAGACTCCTTAAAATAGAACTATAATAAAACACTAAAAATAGAACTACACTATAATCCTGCAATCCCATTCCTGGGTATATATCTGGAGAAAAACATGGTCTGAAAGGATACATGCACCCCAATGTTCATTGCAGCACTGTTTACAATAGCCAAGACACGGAAGCAACCTAGACATCCATTGGCAGAGGAATGGATGAAGATGTGGTACAAAGTAGGTTATTTGTTGACAGCCCAGTGTTTTTATCTCCATCACTATCTATTGATGGCAATTGACACATGAAGCTGGCCCTCAGACTGAGACACAGCCACTACAGGGAGACTATGCTCTATTAATAAATAATCATCAAGTTTCTTTATTCATCTCTACCATGTCTGAGATTTCTCTAATTTTCTACTCTTACTAAATCATCCTGCAAATTGCTTGCTCCTCCTACCCTTTCTTCTATACACCCCCCGGCCATTTCAATCTGTTCAAGAATCTTCAATGATTTCTGGGTACTTACCCAGATCTTCAAGGCGTCAACATTATCTGGTATCAGTCTCCTTATTCTTTTTCAGATAAACCTCTACTTTATATGTCAGTCATTTCACTACTCCCCACATGATGCTTATTTTTGCTTTTGTGATTCTCTTCCAGCTTAGATGCTCTCCTTTCTCTTTATTTATTCAAACCGTATTCAAGATTGAGTCATCAAATACCAAGGACCTAGCACTCTTATTTATTAGACTCAAACACTACTTTTACCTACATATTTTTTCTATCAAATCTGATCCATGCTTGCAATTCTTTTCATTGAGATTATTGCAAAAACTTGAAGAACAACAACAACAAAAAACTTGAAGAACATTATATACCAACTTTCATTTTATTAATGGTATTGCAAACCTGCTGAGTCAGAGGCAGAATCCTCATAGTCTTCTAAAGTGCCACTCACAAAATCTTCATTCAACAAATGCCTTTAAATACATTCAACTTAGTGTCCAAATCTAAGTAACAGTCTTTCATTGGCCCATAATGAGACTGCTTAGCCCAGAATCATCATTTGAGTCACTCCTTTGCCAATAAGTTACCCAGATGACAAAATAAAAAGGTCAAAACTCATTCTGATAGAGACCTAATGCCTGGTGGATTATTTCCTTCCTTGGGTTATGCAAGGGAACGAAATGACAGACTCTGTTATGTTAATTATAGATTTCCTATTTCATGACTCCATATTTTCAGTATGAAATATGCAGACCTTTTTTTTTTTGTCAACTAAAGGATATTTAAACAAGTTTACAATTAATTTTTTTCTAGATGCCTTAAGCAAATCATTCTCTTAGATTCATGTTCAGCGAATGTTTCTTTGAAACTTATGCTTGACAGAGAGAAATAAAATATAAACAGGAAAGAAGGAATTCCAGTTCAGCATATTAACCAAGGAAAACATTAACTGTCCTTCAGAATACAGTCCGCAAATAGTCTGTTTCACTGCTGCAAGGTCAACAGAATTATCCTGTGGTCTCTCTGCCTAGCCGATAAACTCTTAGTTAAAGATTGCTTCATTCCTTTCAAAAGAGGCTGGTATAAGGTTATATGCTATTTCAGCGGACAACTTTAAATTTTCTCTTTGTTTGCAATACATTTCCCTTAATGTATAAAGCCTATTTTGATGAATTAGCAAGAAATATAACTTTATGCTCCTAAAGTCAGAGGTCTTAGAATTTTAGTAGCCCTTATTTAAATATTATTGTTTCTATAGCAGTGGTCCTTTACCCTGTCTGTCCATGAAAATTACTATGGGAGTTTTAAAAGATATATTGATGTTTGAGCCCACCCCAGAATTCTTTATTTAATTAATCTGGCCTAAGGCTATAGGCCTTAAGGCTTTTTTGTTTGCAGTTTTTCTGTTGCTCTGTTTTGTTTTTTTTTCAATTTAATGTGCAGTAATGGTTAAGAATCACTATTCCAAGTGGAGAGCAACTGGGAGGACCAGAATAACTGGGTAAAAGAAATAAGTTTTGAAACAATTAAAAAAAAAAAAAGTAGGGGTTTCCTTGGTGGGTCAGTGGTAAAGAAGCTGCCTGCCAATGCAGGAGATGCAGGTTCGATCCCTGGGTTGGGAAGATCCTCTGGAGAAGGAAATGGCTACCCACTCCAGTATTCTTGCTTAGAGAATCCCATGGACAGAGTCTGGCAGGCCACTGTCCATGGGGTCCCAAAAGAGTTGGACATGACTTAGCAACTAAACAACAATAACAACAATAAAAATAAAAACCATAATTTATTCAGTACTTATATATGTATACCAGATAGCATGCTAAGCGTGTTTCATATTGCATCAGTTATCTATTGCTGCATAACAAATGACCCTAAAGCTTAACAGCTTAAACTACAAGCATAGTCTCATGGTTTCTGTGATCAGAAATTTGGGAGTCACTTAGCTTGGTGTTCTGGTTCAAGGTTTCCCTTGAGTTTGTAGGCAGGATACCAGCCAGGATGGCAATCATGTGAAGGCTTGACTGTAGACAGACCTTTCATAGAAAGGGTCAATGGCAAGGGGGTGGCAGGAAAAGGTAGTTCTTTGCTGACTGCTGGCAGGGGTGCTCAGTTCTTTACTGTGTGGGCCTCTTCACTGAGCTGCTAGAGTGACTTCACAACATGGCAGCTGGCTTCCCCCAGAGCAAGCGATCCCAGAGAGAGCAAGGAGGAAGTCATCTGCCTTTTACGACCTAATCTTGGAAATTATATATCATCAATTGTGCCACATTTTATTCACTAGAAGTGAATCACTAAATATAGTCCACTCTAGGGAAAGGCAGTCAAGCTCCATCTTTTGGTGGTAGGAGTATCCAAGAATTTGTGGCCATACACACACACACACACACACACACATATGTATACACACACACATATATTTAAATAAAGACAAATGTATTAGATTACAATTCTGGCAGTCAGAAGCTCAAAGCAGATCATCAGGACTACATTCCTCCTAGAGACGATAGGGGAGAAACTGGTTCTTTTCCTTTTCCAGCTTCTGGAGGGAGCCTGCACTCCTTGGCTGCCGGCCCCTTCCTCCATCTCAAAGTCAGCAGCCAGTGAAGCATCTTCAGCCTCTCTCTACTGCTATTGTCACGCCGGCTTTTGACTGACCCGTCCCCTCCCTCTTATAAGGATCTTTATGACTACATTGAAGTTGAACCTGAATATCCCACCCAGATATTTCAGAATCGCCTGAGAACTCAATATTCTTAAATTAACACATCTTTAAAGTCCCTTTTTCAATGTAAGGTAACATATTGCACAGGTTTCAAGGATTAACACATGGACATTTTGGGGGGACCATTATTCTACCACACTGTCTAAGCTGCTGGGTATAGACGCCTTCTGAAATCCATTCCATTTGAATCTAAACATGCCAAAATATTTCTAAGTTGTGTTACACAACTAAAAATGAACAAAAAAATGTATTCTCATTGTAAAATATGCAAATACTATGATAAAATTGATTTTACTTCACCATCACATTTAATTTCCTTCCCTCTAGGTGACTATTATTATAAATGAGCACCATCTATGTTATGAAGTCTATCTACATATTTGCATAAAATAAATGGACATATATATATATTTTTTTAATTAACTCTTTATTTGGAATAATTTTCAAATAGATTTATTGAAGAGTTGTATAAAACAATACAGAAGGGGACTTCCCTGATGGTCCAGTGGTTAAGACTTCATACTTTCACTGCAGGGGGTTCAGGTTCAATTCCTGGTCAGGGAACTAGATCCCACATGCCTCAATTAAAGATCCTGAGTGCCACAATTAAGACTCAGCACAGCCAAAAAATGACAAGTATCAAAAAAACAATACAGAGATTTCCTGTATACCCCTAAATTCACTTTCCCCAATGTTATTTCACATTACTCCAATATGTTTGTCAAAGTTAAGCAGCCCAAACTAGAACATTACTATTAACTAAACTCCATTTCATTACTATTCTTTTTTTCTCTTCCAAGATCCATCTAGGATACTACATTGCATTTAGTTGCCATATTTCCTCTAATGTTTGATGATTTCTCAATTTTTCCAAGTTTTTTAAGACTTCAGTTGGTTTTAAGGAGTGCTGGTCATTTATTTTGTAAAATGTCCCTCAATTTTGGTTTGTCTGATGTATTTTCTCATGAGTAGACTGTGGTTATGTGTTTAGGGAGGGATTACCAACAGAGGTAAAGTGCTTCTCTCATTACACCGCTACAGAAAGGAGATCTTATCAACATGATGTTTCTATCATCATATTCACCTTGACCTTTTACTCTTTAGGGATATCTACCAGGCTTCTCCACTATAAATTTAATATTTTTCCTTTTCCACATTCTTTTCTTTAGAAGTGAATCACTAAGTCTGGTTCATACTGAAAATGAAGGGAGTTAATATCCACCTCCAAGAGCAAGGGTATCTACCTAAATTATAAAGGATTTTCTGTAGGGAACATTTGAGTGGACATGTTATTTTAGAGCTGCACACGTATATTCTATCATTCGGTTTTTACAACGACCCCAGAGGACCATTGCTATTCCTATTTTATAGATGAGAAATCTATACCTCAAAAAAGTCAAGTGATATGCCAGAGGTGACACAGCCAGTGAAGCCTGGCTTTTAATGTGAGGTTGGTTTGATACCAGAGTCTATATTCTTTTACTGAGCCCCTTGACCTTTGTACTATTAAGAACCTATTATTGTTGGTACTATTCAAATGTATTTTTAATATTCTACAAAATTCTCAAGAACTTGTTAGAGAAGGCAGTACAGGGTTTGTGCTCAGTTGCTCAGTCAAGCCTGACTCTTTGCAATCCCTTGGACTACAGCCTGCCAGGCTCCTTTGTCCATGGACTTTTCCAGGCAGGAATACTGGAGTGGGTTGCCATTTCCTCTTCCAGTGGATCTTCCTGACCCAGGGATCAAACCTGTGTCTCCTGCATTGGCAGGCAGATTCTTTACCCCTGAGCCACCTGGGAAGCCCAATTCAGGGCTTGCTTGCTTATATCTGGTTGCGTATTGTTTCCCTGATGTATGTCTGGCTTTCCCAATCAGACTTTGAAAGCAGGGACAAGTTTTATACACTCTGCCTCCTCTGAACACCTAATACACAGGTACTCAGAAAATACTTCTTGCCTGAAAAGAAAGTGAGTCCCTTTCCTCATAGTTTCCCATACTGTCTTGAGCATCTACCAGGGGACTACAGTGGTTGATCCCTTCCTGCTCAGACCCAGGGCTAAGCCCTAAGATATGACAGGTTCACATCAGAATGACTGAATAGAACCTGGGGGTCAGGCTAGAACTTCAGGAAAAGCAAGGAATGTTGAGATTTTCCCTCTTTCTACTCTAATGTGCAATTAAGTATCTGATGAGAACATTTACCAATTTGGATTATTTTACAAATGCTCAGCCCAGAGATCCATCAGGCTACGAGTACAGTTTTTGGATTTCTAAAGTAGTGCATTGTTTTCCTCCCACCAAAGATTAGGAGTCATATTTGTGGGTCATACCTAACAAGTCATTTTCTCCAGACCTTGGGTTACTTGGGAGTCTTGATTCCAGGAAAACCATTAGTCTTTCTGTCAACCTTTCTTCCATGGCAGGTATCCATGGCTCAGGTGAGTGTCCCAAGTGTGTGCCTGCTAAGTCGCTTCAGTCATTCCAACTCTCTGTGACCCTACAGGCCATAGCCCACCACGCTCCTCTGTCCACAGGATCCTCCAGGTAGGAATACTCAAGTGTGTGTCATGCCCTCCTCTAGGGGATCTTCCCAACCCAGGGATTAAACCCATGTCTCTTATGTCTCCTGCATAGGCAGGAGGATTCTTTACCACTAGTGCCTGGGAAGCCCACACTTGGATTTAGTTGAATCACTCTGTCTCCCTGGGATACAGAAGCAAACCTTTCCTCTGGAGAGGAAGGCAGCAAAGTTCCAATCTTCTCTCCCCATCCTTCCTGACCTTGTCCTGTTTGCTGTGTAGATGGACAAACAGAAGCAGTCCAAGGGAAGGGGCTAGCTCTGGATAAGCGTGTTTGTCAACATGCTAACCAACTTAGGGAGGGTTAGCAAAGTTCTCCATTGGAAGATAATAGTGCATCAGGTCAGTTACATTGCAAAACATTTTCCTTCTCCTTCAGCCTTTTAGCAAGAAGGTATGTTCAGAAACCATGTCTGGTTTCTCTCTCTCCATTTAAAGCACTGTCTCCTGGAGCAGCAGAAAAGAAGGAGGTTGTTTCCTCACCTACCTCTAGAGTTGAGAGACTCTCAAATCTAGATCCTTACTCACAGACTCCAGGGAAAAAGAAAAAGCCTCCCCACCAACCAATGCGAGGCATAAAGACTCAGCAACATTTATAAACATGCTTAAGGCTGTGTCCTTACATGTCTCAGTAAGTAAATATGAACTAAAATATAAATGTGTTCTGGAAAGAGAAAAATATGGGCATGGGGATGTTCAGAGAAGCAGGTAATTTTCAGAGCTAACCTAACTACTTTTCCAGCTGTGAGACGCCATTGGTGCGCCTTCTCCATTCCCACCTGATCTCTGAGGGCTCCTGGGAACTCAGTCAGCCCGGAGTACCCTCTCCAGCCCAGAACCCTCTCTCCAGCTCATCACTGTCAGCACAGTAACTCTGCCACCTACCACCCACGTGACCTGCCCTGGTGAAACAGTCTCTCTAATCTTGACCCTGCCACCTACTACCTACGTGATCTTTACCAGGTAAATCAATCACTCTGAATCTGACTCACTGAATACTCGAGAGATATCAGTGCCTAACTGCATAAGGTCACGTGAGCGTAAATGAGTTAACTAATTAGTGTAACATGCTTATTAGCACAGTGGATGGTTCAGTCTGTGATGGCTTTTATAATTATTGAAATGTCCGTTCCTAATGATCTGAAGACTTCAGGATATGTGAAGTGAAATGTGGCTCTAAATTAAGGGGAAAAGTTAGACATTTTCATGACAAAATCAGTGAATAGCTTCCAGGTGGCAGGACAGGGAGATCTTTCTAGACTTGAAATGAGGCTAGTCTAATTTAAGGTGTGTTGTGAGTGTAAAACAAATGCCAGATTTTGATGACTTATTTTGAAAAAAAAATCTAAAATCATTAATAATTTAAAAATATTGATTACATGTTGAAATGATAATGTTTCAGACATGTTGGGTTAGATAAAATATAACTTACTAATTTCACTTGCTCCTTTTCATTTTTTAAAATGTGACTATGAGAAAACTTAAAATGACATGTTTCTTGCAACATAATATTATTTTTTTGCACTGTGCCATTCTAGAACACTGAAGGAACACTGAGAGAAGTACTCCATTGAATTACACCCTAGGCCATGAAAGAGTTAATGCATCTCCCCAAGATACTGCTTGAAAGTTACCCAGTTACAATGGAGCATGAAGCCAAATATGTCACAAACTGCTAATCACATCATTAAATATAGTTTCCCCTATTGCATTGTGTAATCACTTATGAGAGCAAGAGCTTAGAGACTTTCAAATTACAGAAAATTTCAAATAGCCAGTCAAGAAATGTTCTTGTCATCCCTGCTACATTTGTCTTGATCTAATCTGGCTGCAATTTAATGCATGGCATTTTTATCACAATCCACAAATGCACTCAACTAGCACAAATACACTTATTTATGCACAGAGCCAGGGAAAGGGTTATCTTTGCTTAAAATAATGTGCTTAACTAATGAACTGTCCCTTTAACTGTTGGGGAGGCCAGAGGTAATGGGCAGACACACATTAACTAAACCAATACTAAATCTTCACATAGTTAATTACATGGTTTACATGAACCAGAGGATAAACAGGTGCATCTCCGTTTTTTAGGGATCCTCAAAACTCAGCCCTAGTTCCTAAACTTTTAACTTACCCCTTGTGGTAGTAAATTGCTACAAAAAGGAATCAAAACAATATAAAAGAAACAAACAGAAAGAAACTACCCCTGTATGCACTGATGAACTCTCTTTTAAAGAAATCTACAGTCAATCATTTAAGAGAAACATTTACAATTGAGATGGTCAATTTTTAAAATGTGTAAGTAAATTTAGAATGAAAATTGTGTGTGTGTTTTTAAGAGGAGAACCATCTCTTCCACTCCTATCACATCATATAACATTTTCCTAAAATATACTTTAAGTATAGGTATCATCCTCTCAACATACTTAATATAAAAAATGTTAAATTCCCAAATTCATAATTAAGGAACTAAATAATTTTACTTCTTTTGAGCCCCTGTGGAGTTAAGCAGTGTTACATTATATTTTTGATGGAACCCTTTACTTCTTCAATGTTATTATCTATTATATTAAACTTTAAAGATAATCAAGACTAAAAAAAATTCAATTCAAGGAATCCCTTGAGCACAGAGGGAAATTCCTTAGTTACGGTTGATAAGGAGGTGGCAATTACACAGCTCAGTTCTAGCACCAGAAAAATGTTCTAGAGAAATCTAACTACAGATGGGCATAACAGCTTCCAGAAATAACGCTCTGTGTTAATAATGTCTGGTATCTTAATGTATTGGCCACCCACTTCAGCCAAAGTTTATTTGAATAGCGGAGATACCCTAAACTTACACTAAATAGAATACTTTAAAAAATTTATATGCAATTTTGCTAGAAAGCATGTATATCACAACAGGAAGGATTCCTATACATTTAAGTGTTTCCATTTTTTAAAAAAAATGTACTTTGCAAACTTTGCCAGTCCTCTTTCTGGGACTGGCCAAATTCCACAGATCAGATTACAGCTGAAAAAACACCATACTTCAAAATGAAGTGGAACACGAGCTTGGAACTAACTAAGCAGATTCTAAAGACAGACAGGGTGTATGAAACAGGAACAAGCAGGCCCTTTGGAAAGATAAGGAAAACATCAAAATTGTCTCAAGTGCTCTTAGCTGATTAAATATATTTCTGCCAGGGGAAAGTAGATTTAATTTCCTAGTACAACTCAGACTTTCTCAGGACTCTTGTGAGGATTGCAAAATGGTGCAATCATTCTGCAGAACTGTGTGACAGTTTCTTATAAAATTAAACAAATATCTACTTTATACTTCTACGTGTTTACCCAAGAGAAATGTAACCTCACACAGGACTGTTCTCAGGGCTGTTGGAAAGATTAAATGAGATCATGTGTGTGGAAGTGCACACAGAGTCGTGCACGTGGTAGGAACTTATGAAATAATATTTTCAATCTCCTTTCATGTATTTGGATGTAATAGCATATAGGATTTCAACAGTGCAGACTTTCATTTATATCCTGGTTCTACTATTCACCTGTCATATCCATTCATCCGACCTTTTTTGAGTACAACTCTATGCCAAGCACGCTTCTAGATGTTGTGGATACCATACTTAATGTGATAGTTCCAGTCTTTACTCTCATGGGGTTTACATTCTAGTGCCCTGGACAGGATGATTAAGTTTTCTTCACTTCCCTTTCTATCTCTGTAATTCTGGAGGACATAAGAATCAACTAAATACAATCTGTGCTTTCAAGTATTTTACAAACAGTGAAGGCAACAGACAATGGAAGCAAATTCAATGGTGAATTTTGGCAGTAGGTGCTGTGAGAGGAGTAAGGACTCAGTGCTGTGGGGGATGGGCTCTGAACTCTGCTTGCTGTCAAGGAGACTGGTTACAGGAGTGAACCAGAGAAGGCTTCCTGGAGGAAGAGCATTGAAGTGAAATCTGTAGAGTAAACCAGGCAAAACCTACTCCCAAATTCACCATATTATCAGAAAGATAAAATGAGGATATAGTTGTAAAGGCACTAATCAGTCCATGAAGTCCTTTATAATTTAAAGAGCAATAGCATTAAGATGGAAAATTGGTGGGTAGTCTTGAATCCAGTTCATACTCTCTCTGACAGTATGTTTTCTTCCTAACATATGTGCTTAATCTGGGCTTCCCACATCTGCCTCCTGGGATCCCAACACTTCAAGCTTTCTGCTTGAAGGGAGTGGATCACTGAATAAATTGTAATCATACGGGGCCAATTTTGACTTCCAGTCAAGTTTCTGGATTTGCTAAATTTATAGTCTGCGGTGTAGCTCTGTGGTTGGCCACACGGGCCTCTAGCCATGAAACAGGCTTTTGCAACAAACCAAGATTCTTGCTCTTCTGGAACCCACTGAGTACTTAATAATTTGTTTTTTTAATTTAATTGAAAGGCTCTGTTTATGGGACTCAAATACAGTTTATACCATAAATAATCAGAACTTTAAAGCCATGCAAAAAAGCACCAACTCTGCTGGAAAACCTTTGATCTGTACTTGATGCTTTGTTTTATATGCTACACACACCTCTGGGAAAAAAGGGAAGTAGGAAGTGGGACTGGGGACACTTGTGGAGAAAATTCCTGCTTCCAACTATTGAGGAATTAAAATGAACTTGGAAAAGGATGTCCTTAGAGAAATGTAGACTACGTTCAGTACATCCTCAGTCCATGGAGTGCACTTAGGCTGACTGAAGGCCTTCATGATTGCATTAGCAATTAGGATGGAAGTCACTCCAACTACACGAAACTTAAACCATTTCAGTAACTTAAACAAATATTTAAAACACTTTAGTTTTCTCTCGGGAGGTTGTGATAGTTAATAAAGCAATAATTCTTGTAATGACAAGGGTTTATGTGATATTATAACTCAATGTTAGAGATGTTTTCTGGATTTTCAGAAAAAAAAATGAATTATGATAAAAGATGCCCCTCCATCAAATAATGGCAAGTAGATACTCAGAAACCAAATCTGTGGTATATCCAACAAAAGTGGGCCCTATGCAACGTTTAATAGAACCCTTTCCTCAACTGGGGTATACTTGAGCCCCCTCATGTGAATAGGGAAAGTATTATGATGCAAGACGAAAGAAAATTTTTTTATTTTGGGGGAAGGACAAGATGAAACCAACCATAAAAGGTGCCCAAGGCATCTGAGTCAAGTCCATCAGCCAGTCCTGCCAGCCCTGGCATCAGTGCCTTATACTCATACACAATCAGACTTCTGACTTCAGAGTTCTCACTCTGCTCTGGAAGAATCTAACAGGCTTCCCGCATAGTCTGATGACCCAAGCCAATGGTTTAGCAACATCTTCTTCTTTTTTGAACCACTATATAGAAACAGTGAAGGACAGGGAGGCCCAGTTGCTGCAGTCCGTGGGATCACTAAGAGTCAGACACAACTTAGCTACTGAACAATAGCATATAAAAATAAACATCCTTGATGAGTGGAAATGGAAGAGGAATGGGCAATGATGGTGGGAAATAGCAGGAGAAAAAGCAACTTGCTTTTGGGTGGGAAGAGGAATGAGTAGGAGAAATTTCTGGAAAGAAGACTGACTGGAACAAGGGAGACTTGGCTTAGAATCAGAAAAGAAAGCACATTTTGGAAGCAAAGAAAAGAAGAGTAAGTTAGCTAGTTTGAAGATGTCTTCAAGTTCTAAGCCTCCAGGAGCCGTGTCAGGCCTGCAGAACAGTGAGGAGTATAGAATTTCACCTCAACCATTGCTTATTTAACAAATGCATATTCAGCACTTAACTGTCTAATCATTGTTTTTGGTGCTGGGGATTCAGCAATGAACCAGCAGAAACAAAACTCCTTGTTCTCATGGAACTTAGGTTCCCTGGGCAGGTCCAAAGCAGCTTGATATCCAGGTTCCTCTTCCAATGAGTTGAGGGTGTTTTTGAAATGAAGCAGGACCCTATGGTCCTTGCTGACCCCCGCCCCCCCACCCATGTCCTCCGCCTGCCTTTTGCCTATAGAAAACTTTAGTCAAAGAATAAGTTTAATCAGAGAATTGAGAAAGAAAACAGTCTAAGGAGACTAAATAATAATAATGCAGTCATTAAGCATAGTCAAGGACCTTTAGTTCTTTCTCAAGGGCAATAGATAATATTCTGAGCCATATCCTGTGAGCTGTCTTAAAGATACTGAAACACCAGGCGGAGAAGTTAACTACGTTAACAGATGACCAGACTATACCCAGGACATGAGCTGCCACGATTTTAAGAACTGACTTCAAAAAATGGGAACAAATGGACCCTAGAACTGAAGACTGACTGTAACTAAAACAATGAAGATGGTGCTGGTCAGACCACTAACGACCAATTCAAAGATGACTGTTAGAGATCATGCAGCCCCCTACCACACTGTCTATAAAAGCTCTCACCCACTGCTTGTCAGGTGGGGGAGAGTCAGCCTTTGGACAGATGTCCACTACCCTCCCCGCTACCCCTAGCATCTGAAATAAAGCCAACTTTCCTTTCCACCAACCTGGTCTGTTTATTGACCCCCTACACATACCTTTCAGTAATACTTTCAGTCCCTCCACCCAGCAAAGAGTTCCACCTTCTAACTCTTAAAGTCTGTGCCATTTTAACCATCTTCAAATGACCAACAGGCTTTACCCTCCTAGTAGATTATAATCCCTTTGACTTGAAGACCATATCTCTTCTTATTTTATATTTAAAGCAGAGAAAGAAACTTAGAGCCTGGATCACTTAACACATGTGCAGTTACCGCTCAGCAAATATCGTCTGAGGGAAATGGTCCCAAAAGAGAGGAGCAAGAAGCAAGCCCCTGGGACCCTGCCCCAGGGTGTCAGTCACCATCAAGGGATGGACCTGTCCTCCATCCCTCCTTCCTTCCTGATGTGACTGTCCAAGCTGGATTTGGTCCATTTGGGTTTTGTGAGGTGTGCAGATCTTCTCCTACCAGGGCTGTGCCAACTTCTTCTAGGTGTACATACTTACCAAACTTCTTTAAGCTTTGGCCTTAACTTAGTGCCCAGCAAGCTTCTACTCAATATCCTTCAAGTGGATCAAGAATTCTTCCTGGGTGGGCAAGTAAACTGAGGCCAGGAGTTCAGATGATGCTTTCCCACTATTTCCTTAGTCCTCCCTAACACACCCCCTTCTCAGGCAGCTGCAACACTGCTCAGGGTTGGTGCAGGAAGTCATCCCTTGGGGTCACTCAGATCCACCCAGTTTACACTTAGAAGAGGCAATGATCACCAAGTGGTAGAATTAGGGGCCAGCTATCATTCCTCACTCTCACTGACTGGGGTGGTCAGCGGGGGTCTCCTCCTGTTCTCAGGCACCATTCAGCAAACATCTGTCCAACAGAAAGACAATGTAAGCTGCTTACGTCATTTTAAATCTTCTAGTAGCTACATTAAAAAAAGGAAAGGAGGAATTAACTTTAATCATGCATCTTATTTAGCATAACATATGTAAAATATTGTCATTACGATTACATTGCAATGACAATTGTGATTACATTGTCAACATGTAATCAACATAAAAGTTACTGAGATATTTTTCATCCTTTTTTTCCTTACAAAGTCTTCAGAACCCACTGTGTATTTTAAACTTAGAGCACATAACTATCTCTTAAAACTCAACACCCATGGAGGCCCATGCCACTAGAGTGGAGAACACAGCTCAAAGGAGTTCTGTGAACTCTCTCAGGGCATCTTGTTTGAAGACAAATCTTTTCACATAAATGTCAATTTAGGAAAAATCAAATGTTTAGAATAAAGTGGAAACAGTGACAGACTTTATTTTCTTGGGCTCCAAAATCACTGTGGATGGTGATTGCAGCCATGAAATTAAAAGACACTTGCTCCTTGGAAGAAAAGCTAGACAACATATTAAAAAGTAGAGACATTACTTTGCCGACAAAGGTCCTTATAGTCAAAGCTATGGTTTTTCCGGTAGTCATGTACGGATGTGAGAGCTGGACCATAAAGAAAGCTGAGCACTGAAGAATTGATGCTTTGAATTGTGGTGCTGGAGAAGACTCTTGAAAACCCCTTGGACTGCAAGGAGATTAAATCAGTTAATCCTAAAGGAAATCAACTCTGAATATTCATTGGAAGGACTGATGCTAAAGCTCAGTCTGATACTTTGGCCACCAGATGCGAAGAGCTGATTCATTAGAAAAGACCCTGATGCTTGGAAAAGATTGAAGGCAGGAGAAGGGTGACAGAGGATGAGATGGTTGGATGGCAATATCGACTAAGTGGACATGAGTTTGAGCAAACTCTGGGAGACAGTGAAGGACAAGGAAGCCTATCATGCTGCAGTCCATGAGGAAGCAGAGAGTCAGACATGACTGAGCAATTGAATAACAACAAAATGTTTACAAAATAATAGCTCTAATAAATTTTGTGTGGGAAAAGGTTTATTTTTGCAACATTGACTACTAATTTATTTTAGCCAAAGAATGTTATTGTGAAACTTTTGCTCCTTATCAGCCACAAAAATCTGAATATCTGGACACACTGGAGAAATTACGTGGCAAAGCTGAGGAAGGTTTTAGACTTTTGGCCGGCTTCTCACCACTGGGGGCATTCTGCCCTGACCAAAGAATGATTCCATGGGTCTGTCCCCTGCTTCTTCCTGGGTCTTTGTTTATAGTGGCAAGACAAGAGCCCTATGAAGCGGCACAGAAGTAGACTGCATCTTGGTTTCCAACATGTGGGCCTGATGTTTCTGTAGTCTGCCTGGACACTAACTGTCCCTCAGATGAATAATGTTTGCTTCCAAGGTGGTGCAGTGGTAAAGAACCCGCCTGCCAATGCAGGAGACGTAAGAGATACAGGTTTGAGCCCTTAGTCAGGAAGATCCCCTGGAGGAGGAAATGGCAACCCACTCTAGTATTCTTGCTTGGAAAACCCCGTGGACAGAGAAGCCTGGCAGGCTATAGTCCATGGGGTCACAAAGAGTTGGACACGACTGAGTACTTGTGTACTGAATAATGTTTAATTTTCAGTAAAAATTAGTTCAGTTCAGTTCAGTCACTCAGTCACGTCCGACTCTTTGCAACCCCATGAATCACAGCACGCCAGGCCTCCCTGTCCATCACCAACTCCCGGAGTTCACTCAGACTCACGTCCATCAAGTCAGTGATGCCATCCAGCCATCTCATCCTCTGTCGTCCCCTTCTCCTGCTGCCCCCAATCCCTCCCAGCATCAGAGTCTTTTCCAATGAGTCAACTCTTCGCATGAGGTGGCCAAAGTACTGGATTTTCAGCTTGAGCATCATTTACTGACTACTAATTATGAGGTGAACACGGTTTTGGGGGTTGCATGTTGTCTCCCATGTATTTGTACTATTTCCCAAATATAGATGGAAGATATAATGATAAGATAAAAACCCACGTAAAAGTATTAGTGAATTACTAGTAATTATTGATATCTCTCTTGCATGTCCCACAATTAATGGAACCTAACAGTACATGTGGGAGAAGGCAATGGCACCCCACTCCAGTACTCTTGCCTGGAAAATCCTATGGATGGAGGAGGCTGGTAGGCTGCAGTCCATGGGATCGCTAAGAGTCAGACATGACTAAGCGACTTCACTTTTACTTTTCACTTTCCTGCATTGGAGAAGGAAATGGCAACCCACTCCAGTGTTCTTGCCTGGAGAATCCCAGGGACGGGGGAGCCTTGTGGGCTGCCGTCTATGGGGTCACACAGAGTTGGACACGACTGAAGTGACTTAGCAGCAGCAACAGTACATGTAAGTATTCATGAAGCCACCTGGTTCTAAAGTATGGGCTTCGGCATCACAAATCACTCTTTACCAAGTGGGTCGGCACTAGTTCACAGTTTTGCTCTCGTTCAGGTGGTCCAACTCATTGTCAGCCAGGGTTCACCTGAGATGGGAACCTCCCACTGCTTCTCTGTAACTGAGTTCATGTCTCTGATTAAGAAAACCTGGGTTCAGAACCAACTGTGTGCTGAGATTAATTGTCCAATACTAATACATTCAACATAGACGATTGCATTACAAACACGTACCAGCTACTTTGCAGTATTTCCTTAGGCATAATAAGCTTTTACCAGTAAAAACCAAATCAACATTAATCTGCAAAGCTGTTGTTTTATGTCCACTGCAAAGAAAAAAAAGAAGAAGAAAAAAACAGAGTGAGATAAAAGTAAATCTTATCAAGGAAGTGGGCCCAAACAGTTGTCCAACCAGTTCTCTCCATCCCCTTCGGGCAATCTGATTCATATAAACTGAGGTTCCAAAGTATATTTTATTTAATTGCTGAGAGCAAGAGCTTGGTAGGCAGTTTTGAGCTAAGCTGTTTATTGTACTGACCTGATCTGCTTTTGGGGAAAAGTGAAAAGTGATCTTCTAAAGTTATCATTTCCAAGCTGATCTACTTACTTTACGTGCTCTATTTCCTTTCAATTGCATCAAGAGGAAACAGGTAGGAAAGATGAAAAGTCACCCTTGCAAACAAGAGCAAAATAGTCAAGTTTCAAAGCTGCCTGGTAGACAGTAGCTAGCAATACCCTCTTATATTTCCAAGCAAACACAGGCAAAGCCACATTTTTTCCTACCTCTGTAAACTGTGTTGAAACAAGGTATCCACAATGCCTTCTCCCCGGTCTCTAAAAGCTGGCCGTTGTTAAGTGTTTAATCACACATCTGAATCCTGAAGAGTAAAGAAGCCAGCTAGGTAGGGACTGTTTGATTTACACCTCTTGGCTGGAGCCATGAGTGCCAAGCCGACCTGCCCTGTACTCTGCAGTCAGACGGGGTGCCCCCGGGCAGAGGGCAAGTAAGCCAAAGCTGCCCCCGGCCCCCTGAAGGCTGGTAGGGAGTATGCAGCACACACCAGTTGCGTTCATGAGGAAACCATCTTCCTGCCCACCCAGCGCTATATTTAGAGCCATCTCTTGGCATGCAAACTTATATTTCTGGGCTTTCTGCCACTCAGATGAGGGGAAAAAAAGGACCAGAAAAACTGGTTTGGTTCCAATGCTGAACCCAAACAGTAAACGTTGAAACATGGCCTTCCCCGTGGCTCTATGTCCGTGTCAAACATCACTCCTTCTTCAAAAGCAATGGGCACTGGATGTGGCTCTTTTTGTGGATGTGGATACTTTTTTTTCATGACCCTAATGAGGAAAATGTGTACTACTCTAAAGGAAGCAGTGAAGCAAATTTCTATGGAAAGGACAGATGATGTTGAACTTTTTAATGTAGTATCATCCAGGCTGGGGTTGTCAACTTCCCCAAAGATGTGTTAGCCCCTGAACAAAAGTGAAAAAGTGTTGGTCACCCAGTCATGTCTGACTCTTTGTGACCCCATGGAACTGCAGCCTACCAGGCTCCTCCGTCCATGGAGTTCTCCAGGCAAGAATACTGCAGTGGGTTGCCAATCCCTTCTCCAGGGGATCTTCCTGACCCAGGGATTGAACCTGGGTCTCCCACACTGCAGGCAGATTCTTTACCACATGAGCCACCAAAAGTCACTTCCCAAAGCCAGCTCCAAATCGGATGTAAAAAGAACACGCAATGCTAAGTTGCTTGGCCTCTCTAAGCCTTTAGTGAAGACCCAACAAGAAACACTCCCGATCATTCTGCCGTTTGGCCACAAGAACATCTGGCATTTGGGAACATCTGAGTTGTTCACCAGGAAGAGAAGTGACACAGGAAGAGACCTTGATACACACCCACCCTGAGCCAGTAGCTACAAGTCTTATAAACACCAGTTCCAAACCATGGAGGGCCTGGCCATATGAAAAATGAGCAAGACAAATAGCTCTCTTCAACCTAAGGGCCCTTCCCAACTTTTCTCTCCCAGCGTGTTTTTTTTCTTACAGTCATATTTACTGAGTTAATTTCAGTAAGTCTTTTTGCTCAGTATCCTGCCATAGCACTCACTGCCTAGAAATATAGTAGTGAGACAGCTCTTTCATCCATAAACATAGCGTTGAGCAGCACAGCCATTCAGTGGTTTGGGTATTTCCTCCTCATCAGCACATGTCATCAGCTCTAATGACTTTAACAACTATATTAAAGGAAAGAATAAAAATATCAAAAGTTCTGCGGTCATTCCCCCATCCTAAAACTAATAACATGACAAAAAACTAAAACATAAAAGAGCCCTCCACAAAATTTCTTGAAAATAGTAAATGATATGAATACACAATAGAGTCACTGGACATGAAGTATGAACACTTCTGAAAGTTACAGCTCTATATAAAACCTCTAAATGCCGGTGGCTCAGTCACAGAGAATCCGCCTGCAATGCAGAAGACGTGGGTTCAATCTCTGGGTGAGGAAGATCATCTGGTGAAGAAAATGGCAACCCACTCTAGTATTCTTGCCTGAGAAATCCCAGGGACAGAGGAGCCTGGTCAGCTACAGTCCACAGGGGTTGCAAAAGAGTCAGACACAATTTAGCAACTAAACACCACCACCGGCAAACGGACAAGTGCAAAGGAAGCTGACTAGCTGTCAAACAAAAAAACACTCTCGGTGTTTTTGGGACTTTGGGACTGTTCACAAGGCCTCCTTCTTCTAGGCCCAGGTGGAATTCAAGCGCTGCTCCCTTGAAGTTGGGCACAGCCACACAATTTACGTGAGTGAGAGGAATGTGAGTAGAAGTGGCCAGTGTTGCCTTTCTAATACTGGTGCTCACGTCTCTGTTCTCTTCTGGGCCAGATGCACCTGAGTCCTAGATGGGTATGAAGCATAAGCCGGAAATAAACCTTTGCTGTTTTAATCCAATGAGATATGGGGGTTGCTTGTTACCATAGCAAACCAGGCCTAACTGATCAATACAGTAAATTAGTAAAGAATAATAATTAGCAGAAGATAATTGTGTCACAGGTCCTTGTACTGAAAAGGCACCCAAGTCAATCCTTCCAGGAACCCCCCCCTCCCACCACAGCTTAATATTTGTAGCCAGTCAACTTCTAACTGTGATGTTGGAGAAGACTCTTGAGAGTCCCTTGGACTGCAAGGAGATCCAGCCAGTCCATCCTAAAGGAAATCAGTCCTGAACATTCATCGGAGGGACTGATGCTTAAGCTGAAACTCCAATACTCTGGCCACCTGATGTGAAGAATTCACTCATTTGAAAAGACCTTGATGCTGGGAATGATTGAAGGCGGGAGGAGAAGGGGAATCCAGAGGATGAGATGGTTTTATGGTATCACCAACTCAATGAACATGATCTTGAGTAAGCTCCAGGAGTTGGTGATGGAGAGGGAAGCCTGGTGTGCTGCAGTCTATGGGGTCGCAAAGAGTCAGATATGACTGAGTGACTGAACTGAACTGAACTACTGAACTTCTAAGATATCTCTTAGCAGGTCTATTGAAACCCAAAGCAAATAAAATGTTCAATAAAAAAAAAATAAATAAAAATAAAAAGGGTCCAGCTAAGAAAACAGACATGACTGGAGAGAAACGAAGCGATTCCCAGAATCTCTAAATCGATTGCTCTCAATCCTATGCAGGCCCGGCCCCAAAGATTCAATAGCTTCATTTGGTTTCAGTTAGAAATCTAGGCATCTGTACTGCTTCTCAGTCTCCCTCTCAGCATGCAGCCCAGCTTAAGAACCATGGCTTCACATAGCTGGGCTCTGTTATTTTCCAAAACTCAGTCCTGAGACATTAAATATTATAGGAAAAAAAGAAATGCCCCAACAACAGTGCCCTTAACTGACATGTTCATGTTACAAGAAATGAGCATTTACAACTACTGAGATTGTCAGTTTTCCCCTGGTCCAGCAGAACATGTTCTCAATCCATGGTTAGTGGGTCATTTTGTACTCTTAGCATTCCATCCTTGGAGTAGCTCTAATAGTAGCTCTAAAGAGGCAGTAGCTCTAATACTAACACCATAGTATGTGACGTTCAACAGTCAGGGAGTCAGCTGTCCTATAGAACTCTGAACACAAGTTCAGTATGGATTCAAGATCAGGGCAAGAAGTCAGCTGGGCTAAGGGACACTACAGATGCATGGGATATGTCAGCAGATAAAGTGTGGCTGAGGACCTGGAGTATCATCGGAGCCCCTCAAAGAACACATTTAGCTACAACAGAAAGCTAAGTCTTCTGGAGACCAGGAGAGACTATTCAAGAGAACTGTATCATCTCTCTTCCCCCTAAGAATATCCAGAGCCTCCCCATGAGGAGGTATTATTCTCATTTCCATTTTAGAGACTAGGCAATTGAGACTACAAGTTTAAGTGACCTGCCCACCATCACATGGCCATGAGCATCACTGAGGAGTAAAGAGAACACAGGGGTTCACAATCAGCCCCGTGATGTGGAGGAAAGCCGAGAGACAGGCGGCTTACAACAATTCTCTATTGCTCTTCCTATTGTCACAATACCTATTTCCTAGGAACTTGGTGGAGAAGGCAATGGCAACCCACCCTAGCACTCTTGCCTGGAAAATCCCATGGATGGAGGAGCCTGGTAGGCTGCAGTCCATGGGGTTGCTAGAGTCGGACATGACTGAGTGACTTCACTTTCACTTTTCACTTTCATGCATTAGAGAAGGAAATGGCAACCCACTCCAGTATTCTTGCCTGGAGAATCCCAGGGACGGGGGAGCCTGGTGGACTGTCATCTATGGGGTCACACAGAGTCCGACACGACTGAAGCGACTTAGCAGCAGCAGCAGGAGGAACTTGGTATAATTGAAAGAGCATGCCCTCATGGTAGACCCGTAATGCAGAATTTTGACAAAGACATTCCTGAATAATTATTTCTGTTCAAGTGTATTTATTTTAAATTGAAATTTTGATAAAGTGTGGCATCAGTATATATAATTCACTCCCCTGCTTAAGGGTAAACATCATTTACTCAACCATCCATGAAGATTTTAGAACCTTCTGAGTGTTTCTTACTGCATATATAAGGGGAGCAGGAAAGACACAATCACCACCCCCTCAGAGCTTATAGTCTGGCTAGACACACAATTAAATAGCAAGAAAATTGTGCTAAGGGGTAGGAAGGGACAAGTATTATGAAGTCTTACAAGGTGTCCATGGAGCCAAGGTGTCCATGGCTTCCCTAGTAGCTCAGGTGGTAAAGCATCTGCCTGCAATGCAGGAGACCCAGGTTTGATACCTGGGTCAGGAAGATCCCCTGGAGAAGGAAATGGCAACCCACTCCAGTATTCTTGCCTGGAGAATCCCATAGACAGAGGAGCCTGGCGGGCTATAGTCCATGGAGTTGCAAAGAGTTGGACACTACTGAGTAACACACACACACACACGTACACACACACACACACACACGTACACACACACACACACATGGAGACAAAGAATGGCCAGCTGTCCTTCCAAACATTTGAAGTGCACTGGGCTTTGCTTCTTATACATGCAGCCAATTTAACACATACCCTCTGTGTCCAGGCTTTGTGCTTCTCCAGTGCTGTGTCATAGCTCTGCCTTTAAAGCAACTGGTATCCATACCACGTTGCTTCAAATAGCTCTTCACTGTCATTGGAAGCATTGCCAGCTTCGTGCATAAAGGCCTTCTTCCTTTGGTTTACTGTGAAGCAATTGCTCAGCCAGTCACCAAGTTATCAGTTATCACAGGAGCAGGCAACCGAGTGGAGCTGCATTAAAAGCTGGCTTTCAACCTGCTGAGTTACAAAGCGTAATTTGGGCCTTTATTCTACCTTCATTTAAGACATGTGGGAAGCTCGCTTCCCACCAAAAGCCTTTTGTCAACTGTTACACTTATTAAGCTTTTTGGACAGAGTCATAGCTCTGAGACAGACATTTTGCCAATATCCCACTCCTTATCTGCAAAAATCAACACTGGCTTTGTAGATCTGTTCTGCAACTCAATTTCAGACATTAAAAAAGAAAACAACGTACAATGATTTGCTTTCAGAATTTCCAAGATGACCATAACTGCTAATGACAATGAAATAGCTAATACTTATTAGGCTCTTACTATTTAAAAAGTACCATTTGCTAGGTGCTTTATGCATGCCATCTCAATTTAAACTTTATAAAAACCATATCAGATCAGCACTAGGACAATACATAAATTCTAAAGCACATATTTTCCTCACATTCTATGTTAGTAAGTAAGGTACATCTTGGAATAAATCAAGTTATATCACAGTGTAAGACTCACCGATAGAGAAGAGACTTGTGGTTGCCAAGAAGGAGGAGAGTAGGAGACAGATGTATCGGGACTTTGGGGTTAACAGATGCAAACTATTACAGATAGAATGGATAAACACCACCATCCTACTGTGTAGCACAGGGAGCTACATTCAATATCCTAGGATTAAACCATAATGGAAAAGAATATAAAAAAGAATGTATCTGCCTCTCTGTCTATAACTGAGTCACTTTGCTGTACAGCAGAAATGAACACATTATAAATCTACAATACTTCAATTTTAAAAATTGATAGCTAGTTTAATTGGTAGCCATTGTTCTCTGTGAATTACATATCAAATAATTACATATCAAGTCAAGTGTATTTTAAAATCCAGGCTGCCTCAGATGAAAAAAAATATGGCATTATTAGCTCCATTTCACAGATGAAGAAACTGAGGCTCTGAAAATTTTGAGTATCTGGCCCAACGTCACACAGAAAATAAATGGCAGAACAAGGATGTGATCCCAGGTTTTTCTAGCTCCAAAGTTAGTGCTCTGGACTGGTACACTGTACTGCTTCCCACCACATGGAGATACAGCCTTTAATAAACATTCATTCAAAAAAAAAATAAATAAATAAAAAATAAACATTCATTCATTAAGCTCCTAGCATCTGATATGAGTTAGTCACCAAGTTGGGAATGCTGTAGATACTGGGTAAGACACTTCTTCATAGCACTATTTAAGGACTGTGGGTATCTGAACAATGAATTAGAATGTTAAGCTTCATACACTTTTGATGGACTCCAGCATAACACCTGGAGCTGCTTTTTCATTAGCTAAATACCTTACTTCTAGCCTTACACTGGGTGCTGCTGCTGCTGCTGCTAAGTCACTTCAGTCGTGTCCGACTCTGTGCGACCCCATGGACGGCAGCCCCCCAGGCTCCCCCATCCCTGGGATTCTCCAGGCAAGAACACTGGGGTGGGTTGCCATTTCCTCCTCCAATACATGAAAGTGAAAAGTGAAAGTCTCTGAGTCATGTCTGACTCTTAGCGACCCCATGGACTGCAGCCTACCAGGCTCCTCCATCCATGGGATTTTCCAGGCAAGAGTACTGGAGTGGGTTGCCATTGCCTTCTCCGTACACTGGGTGAATACTATGTAAATCAACATTTTAGTATGATAGACAGAGGCTGAGTTGACTGTCAGTGGTATTTCCCTGCTACTATTCACACCCTGTGTAATATCCTCCCCATGAGTGTGGCCAGGACCTGTGACTTACTTGTGACCGATTGTCATTGTTCGGTCACCCAGTCAAGTCCGATTCTTTGCGATCCCATGGACTGCAGCACGCTAGGCCTCTCTGTCCCTCACCATCTCCTGAAGTCTGCCCAAGTTCATGTCTATTGCATCGGTGATGCTATCCAGCCATCTCATCCTCTGACACCCTCTTCTCCTTCTGCCCTCAATCTTTCCCAGCATCAGGGAC
The DNA here is from genome assembly GCF_000754665.1 of Bison bison bison. NCBI lineage: Eukaryota > Metazoa > Chordata > Mammalia > Artiodactyla > Bovidae > Bison > Bison bison. The sequence continues at coordinate 1,555,031 of NW_011495050.1, forward strand.
TTTCCCAATGAGTCAGCAGTATACATCAGATGACCAAAATACTGGCTTTTGAGCATCAGCGTTAGTCCTTCCAACAAGTAGTCAGGGTTGATTTCCCTTAAGATTGACTGGTTTGATCTTCTTGCTGTCTAAGAGACTCTCAGGAGTCTTCTCCGGCACCATAGTTTGAAGCCATCAATTGTTCATTGCCCCACCTTCTTTACAGTCCAGCTCTCACAACCGTATGCGACCACTGGGAAGACCATAGCCTTGAGTATACAGACTTTTATTGGCAGAGTAATGTTTCTGCTTTTCAACACACTGTCTAGGTTTGTCATAGCTTTCCTGCCAAGAAGCAAATGTCTTCAGCTTTCATGGCTGCAGTCACCATCCACAGTGATTTTAGAGCCCAAGAAGAGGAACTCTGTCACTACTTCCACCTTTTCACCTTCTATTTGCCATGAAATAATAGGGTCAGATGCCATGATCTTAGTTTTTTTTAATATTCAGTTTTAAGCCAGCTCTTTCACTCTCCTCCTTCACCCTCATCAAGAGGCTCTTTAGTTCCTCTTCACTTTCTGCCATTAGAGTGGTATCATCCACACAGCTGAGATAGTTGATGGTTCTCCTGCCTCTCTTGATTCCAGCTTGTAACTCATCCAGCCTGGCATTTCTCATGATGTGCTCAGCATTTAGTTTAAACAAATAGGGTGACAGCAGACAGCCCTGTCATATTCCTTCCCAATCTTGAACCAATCAGTTGTTTGATACAGGATTCTGACTGTTGCTTCTCGACCCACATACAAGTTTCTTAGGAAACAGGTAAGATATGGTCTAGTATTCCCATCTTATTAAGAGTTCTTAACAGTTTATTATGATCCACACAGTCAAAGGCCTTAGCATAATTGATGAAACAGAGGTAGATGTTTTTCCGGAATTTCCCAGCTTTCTCCATGATCCAGCGAATGTTGGCAATTTGATCTCTGGTTCCTCTTCCTTTTTTAAACCCAGCTTGGACATCTAGAAGTTCTTGGTCCACACAATGCTGAAGCCTAGCATGCAAGATTTTAAGCATGACCTTACTAGCATGGGAAATGAGTGCAGTTGTCTGATGGCTAGCACATTCTTTAGTACTACCCTTCTTGGGAATTGGGATAAGGATTGACCTTTTCCAGTCCTGTGGCCACTAGTGAGCCTTCCAGATTTGCTGACACATTGAATACAATACCTTGATGACATTATCCTTTAGGATCTTGAATAGTTCTGTGGCAATAGAATATGGCAAAAGTGATGGGCTGTCACTTTTGTGATTAGGCTACATGACTGTGAATTCTATTTCACTAGCAGACTCTCCATCTTACTGCCTTTGGTAAGATGCCTTACTCCATCTTAGCAACTTTGCAAGTTGCTGTGTTGCGGAGACCCACATGGCAAGAAGTTGAGAGCTCTCTCTAGACAACAGTCAGCTAGGAACTGAGACCCACAATCCAGCAATCTTCAAGGAAGTGAATCCTGCAGACACCCACACAGGTGAGCTTGAGAAAAGATTCCCTCCCCAACTAAGCCTCTAGATGAGACCTCAGCCCTGGCTGACAACTTAAATGCAGAGAGACTGATGAGACAGACTTGGAGCTAAGCTGTGCCCAGATTCCCGACCCATAGAAACTATGAAATAAAAAATGTGTTATTTTGCACTGCCAAATCAGTCATAATTTATAATGCAGTAATAGCTAAGTGCTAAAGAATTGATTCGAACTGTGGTGCTTCAGAAGACTCTTGAGAGTCCCTTGGACAGCAAGGAGATCAAACCTGTCAATCCTAAAGGAAATTAACCCTGAATATTCATTGGAAGGACTGATGCTGAAGGTGAAGCTCCAATACTTTGGCCACCTGATGCAAAGACCCAACTCATTGGAAAAGAGCTTGATGCTGAGAAAGATTGAGGACAGGAGGAGGACAGGGCAACGGAGGGTGAGATGGTTTGATGGCATCATAGACTCAAGGCACATGAGTTTGGCAAACTCTGGGAGATAGTGGAGGGAAGTTTGTCATGGACCTTTATGATGTTCTCAAATAGTTGATACCAAAAAATTCCAATTGTGATTTCAATCTCTTGGTTACATAAAAAAAAATATATATATATATATATATATATCAGCTACCACATATTGAGCATTCTCTGAGTGCCAAGTAAGTTCTGGCATGGTATTAGTGAATGAAGGGCCACAATTACCAAGCAACAGCTCATTAGTGAAGTATTTAACTGTATATATAAGAAATATTAAATATTCTCTTCATTTCACAATTTTAAAAAAAGTGTTAGTGAACTTTATCATTTTATTGCCTATTCCCCTTCGTTTGGTAAATGTAATCTTTCCTTCTAGAAAATGCTTCTTCCTCTAATTCCAGTCATGTTCTTCTTATCTAACCCACTCACCGCTCAGTGACTGATCCAAGCTTGGGCATCTCATCACACAAGGCTGGGCTAACAAGCATCTTTCTCTAAGATTCTGTTTTCATGTAGGACCAGAAGGAGTGATGGAGAGTCCTTCCTGAGTCTTACAGCTGTGAGAGCCCAGCATTGAATTCTCAATGGCCATGTTCCCTGCCATTTGCAGGAAGACATTCTGCAGGAGGAGAGAACGGCCTGATACTCAGAAGCAGAGACAGACAGGAAGAGCCTGGTTCCTTCCAGTCCGCTGATGGAGTCCCCAAAGTCCAGCTGAGCCCCTGCCCTTTCTCCAGGTCACGGAAACCTAACTGTAAACTTACTCTGAGATCCCAGCCAGCATCCATCAAAATTCAGTCACCTCCACTGAAAAAGACTCAGGTTACACATGGATGAAGATTTTTTTCACTGTTTTTGACTGTCCTTTCCTGATCTATGTTACTGATGTTTTGAAATATCTGGGCCCCTCATGTTTGTTTAAAAATAATTGTTCTATTACTGAATTACACCACACCCAGCTGATTGCTGCACCACAGAATGTTAAAGTGGGAGAGACACTAGGGGTTATATGGTCTGACTTTCAGGCAAAAAAGAGGAAACTGAACCTAGGGAGGTGAAGCCACTTTCTTTCCAAGATAAAAGTGAATTTGTGCCACAATTTCCTAAAACTTGACCTTTTGTACCCATTCCAGTGAGTTCTGTCCATCATACAGCTTTATTTTGGAGAATTTATAGAGGCTTAACTTAAAGAGTTTGATTTTTGTTATAAAGCCCCTTCAAAAATCTGTCATCTCTCAAAGACTTTCAATTAACTTGACTAATTAATAAGTAACATAAAAATTAAGAACAGTTTATTTGACTTCACCCATAAAAGTATTTATTCCTGATTCTAACCACATGAGAGACAAATGGTCACCAGTTTTCAAATGATTTAAATATAAGGAACTCGGTGTTTACTAATCCATATTCTGGTTTACTTCAAGCATTTCACATCTGGACTGAGTAGTATTTGCTACATAAATAAGAATAATTAAACTTATTTAATAATCAATAATGCTCTTTAATTTTCTAATTATGTATGATTTTTCAATCACAAAATAATACATATTGAAGGAAATACGAAAAGGCAGAAAGAAAAAAATGACTTATGACATGTCTGAAGTTGATATAAGCAGTGACCTTGAATTATGTAATTCTTAGGCTAGTTTTTAATAAACTTTTTAATACAGAGTAGTTAAAATCCAATGTCCCAAAGAAACAGATGTTAATATGTTAATCAATACCCTGGGTGTTCTCTTATAACCATGTTTAGAAAGAAATTCTCCCACTTCCTTCTACTCAGCTTTTTTGCTGCTTTCAAAATTGCCCTCCTGTGTCATTAAATCACAGTTCCTATAGGTTCCTTTGTTTGCAGCACAAATTTTAAGAATCCAGGTCTACTTAACACCTTGAACTTTAGAAAATACTAAAGTGGCTTCTCTGAGGTTTTCTCGGACCATTTAGCTGACTTGAAGTCTCTATAACAACCCAAATATACAGATATCTTTGGAATAGATACACCATGCCAAAGCAAGCAGAGACTGTGGCCAAAGGGCATGTGTGTTGCAACACAAGCTTTGCGTGTAGATTATGTAGCAGCTGCAAGGCAGAGTGAAGAGAAAATATTGTCTTTGAAATACTTTTCAGAAACATTCAACAAGACTGAAAACAAGCAGAGGGTAAGGGTGATTAGAAGTTAAGTCTTTAATACTGAGAAACAAGCCCATAGTACAAAGCCAACAGACTTCTCCTTTTTGGATTCCTTAAAAACAGAAAGTTTTCTACTGCATGTCCTTTTAAGTGTATCACCCATAAGTCATCACCCCCCAGAATAAATAAAAAGGCTAATCACGAAAACTTCTGCTGCTTCCACTGTGAACTGGACTTAGTGTAAACCACTGTAATTCACACTTTTCTTAGCTCTCCATGCAGATGTCCTATCCATCATGAAAAAGAATTTGTATTTACCAGCAATAAGCCATGTTCTTTTTTATTTCAGTTTGCTAGATGGAGATCTTGGGTTTATTCTGAGCCAACTATTTACTAATTCTCATTGGATCTCTTAAACCAATATAATAACCTTGTTGAAGAGACTAGGCAACAACCTGATGCTCAGTTCTCTTTTTAATTGGATGACGAAAGGTTGCTATCAGAAAATAAGAGTATATAGTAACACACACTGTCCAACTCTGTTTTGTCCAGCTCATACTGGCTCATGAAGGGTGATCATTAACACCACTTCTGGACTCTGTTTAGTTAGACACTGTGAACTGATTGAAAAAGACCAAGTAGAAGTATTTACACCAGAGAAATCAGCAAATGATGTGAATTAGCTCTTTTTTTTTCCTTCTGGAGATTTAATTATTAAACATTTACCAACAAAACCATTCATCCATCCATCCAACGAATTTTTATTGAAATCTAATATGTGCAAGCTAGACCTTGTGATAAAATTTGAGGGTACAAAGACGACCAGGGCAAAGACAACGTCCCCTTCCCCTCCTGCCTTCAATCTTTCCCGGCCCCAGAGTCCTTTCCTGTGTTATGACTGATTTTCAATTGAAACCTGGACATTTGTGTACTATGTATGCAGTGTAGACTCCGGATGCCATTTAAGCCTCCTGTTTTAACTGACTTTCCTTGACATGCCTCTGGCAGGGCAGGTGGGGAGGTCCTGTCTGACTCCTGCACAGTGGAGGAAGGTGTCCAGGTACCCTACCTGGGTCTACTGACATCCGAGGTAGGGGGCTCCTGCTGGGTTGGTGGGGGGAGTTCCAGTTCTCTGCATGGTCTCCACTGAGGGGGCTTCATTACTGCCTTGTGGGGATGAAAGTCTAGGCTTCCTACTTGGCCTTTTCTGGAACACCCCAGTGGGTAACTTTTTTTTTCACCCCACTCATAGCTTCACAGGGGTGGAGATCTAGGCCCTCCACGGTGCTGTGGATGGGGCTGAGCCCACGGTTTTTTCTGTGGTCTTTGGTTGAAGTAGAATGGTTATTGTCTAAAAGTTTTCTGTCTTCTGAGGTTGCCCCTTTCCTGTCTTTGGCCTAGGAGACAGCGGGCTTTTCTGTTGTTAGAGCTTTGTTTTGTCTGTGCCATTGGTATTTCCTGACTCCCAGTTTCTTCAACAACAAGTCTGGAATATATGAAGCAAAGAGAAAACCCAGAAAACTCAGCCCCATGTTGTTCCTCTGATCCTGCGGTCTCTAGCCAGTCTACCTTCTCTCCATTTTTCATGTTTATGTTTGTTTCATATAAAATGTCCAGAATTTTTAGTTGTTCTTAGGGGAAGGAAATACAGAAAAGTATATTTACCCCATCTTCTGGAAAACTTGTCTCCCACTTAGTTATTTTTTAACTACCTTGTCATCTGAGAGATTAAAAAAAAAAATCAGTGAATCCCAACAAATCAGTTGATATTTTTGCCATAATTATAAAACATCAAATATCTTGCTTAGATTTAACTGCAAGGAATTTACTGCTAATGCGTAGAGAAGATTATGGATTTTGTGATCTTTGTTTCATTCCCTGTCTACTGACATAGAATAGCTTTTAAATTAGAGTAGCAACTTTTCTATCTACAGTAGGATAATAAGTAGGATAATAAGCATAGCTGTCCTCTAAGTCTGTGTTTCTAAATTTGTAATAAATGGCACCTGAGAGGCCATGGAAAGTGCTTGAAGGGAAAATAATTATAAAGTTGCTTTCAACAAGTTATTTTTCACTGTTTATAGAGTAGATATACTCAATTTTATGGGTAGACCTGTGAGGTCTGTACACAGTTGGGACCAAATCTATGGTAGGCAAATTTTTAGAATAGTAACCTTTAGTTAGTGGAATATCCCAAATATATCATTCTCTGGGAATATCTTCCCTCAGTCTGCTTGTTGATTTACTCACAGTGTGGTAAAAATGATAGGGTAGAAAAATGAGAAAATTATATAGCAAGTACAACAATAAAATACAGTTATTTAAATACTTATCTTTCTGGACAATTCTGGAGAGAAATGGCAAGTGATGAAATGTTGCTTTAAGACATAGATAAATGCTGCCTTTCATAGGAGACTTCATGGAATTATTTTTCTCCCTTGATGGAGGAAAAAAAGATATACTAAAGGGGATAGACTTTGGTAAGATGAGTAGATTTTTATCTTAATGATAAACAGCCTCTCATACACTTGGCTTTAACTATATCGTTTGTATTATGCATGTAATTTTTCAACATTTTAAAACTTCACATTTCAAAGGAATATTTTTCATGCAATTGCTATAATCATTATTTTAATAGGTACACAGTATTCCTTTGGTCATCATATCATAATTCATTGAATAGTCCATTATTGCTAAACAGTTAATTCACCTGTAACATTTCACTTGTATAAATAATGAGTGACATGTTTTTGTACATAGTTTTCACCCTACCTACTATTTTGGATTATTTTTTTAAGCTAGAGCCTGTGAAACAGAATTACTGAATCGACAGTGTGATGATTCTTATGACTCATAACAGGAACCACTAAATTATTTCCCAAATGACTTGTATGGTTTTATAATGACATCAACAACATAAGAGAACAGGAGCTTAGCATCCTCTCCAGCAAGTCACTGTTACAGAAACAAAGAAAGTTACTTTAAGGTTGAAAGACGAATTGCTTAATTTTAATGATTGAGTTAGCAGTTGTTTACTAGTTTTATTTCTTTTATGAAATATCTGTGGTTGACCTTTGCCATTCAGCGCCTCAGATTTGGGGATTATTTTAAATCAATTTGAATGAATTCCTTAGAGTAATCAAAATATTAACCTGCAAATTATTTTCATATTTTTAATATCATAAGGTTTTCATTGCTATAGAGTTAAAATTTCTGATTCTTTGTGATTTGTTCAGTTTATTCTAGGCTTAGAATGTCATTCACTGTAATTCTGCTTTTCTTTTCCTTTTTAAACTTATGTATATTTTAAACTTTTAATCTAATATAATCTAGCTCAGTGTTTTGAGTGGATTGGGCAAAGTTGATATTTTTTTGAAAACTGCTAAGAATTTATCTCACTATGATTTCATGAATAATCCTACCCTTCACTGTTGATTTATCATGTGAGAAATTTTTAGTTATGCCAAGTCCTTTGACTGTCTATTTCAGCTCACTGACCCTTGCTTAAACTTGTGCCATTACTGTTTTAACCACTGCAGGAATACAGAACATAGAACGCAGTCAATGACTACTTGTTCAGTGAATACAGAATCTGGCAGGGCTACTAACCCTCATTACTAATTTTCTAGAATTTTCCTTAACATTGTCTCTCATGTGTGTTACTCTCTGCCCCCACAACATTTTACTTTAACCAATTTAAAATTGACAAAGAAGCTGAAAGAGGGCTACAATGAATACCTATATACTCTTCGCCTTGATTCAATTACTAACATTTTATTTCCTCCACTTCAGTACTCTTGCCTGGAAAATCCCATGGACGGAGGAGCCTGGAGGGCTGCAGTCCATGGAGTCGCTGAGGGTCGGACACGACTGAGTGACTTCACTTTCACTTTTCACTTTCATGCATTGGAGAAGGAAATGGCAACCCACTCCAGTGTTCTTGCTGGAGAATCCCAGGGACGGGGGAGCCTGGTGGGCTGGCATTTATGGGGTGGCACAGAGTCAGACACGACTGAAGTGACTTAGCTTAGCTTATACACATTTGTATACAACAGCACAGACATACAAACTTTTTATTTTTTTGAACTCTTTGAAAATGACCTGAAGACATCATGATATCTCATATCTAGATATTTCAGTGTACATCTCTTATGAACACAGCCATTCTCCTTTATAACCACAATACATTATCATAGCCATTATTAGTATCCAGTTTAAATTTCCCCAATTCTCCCACAATTAACTTTATCAGTTCAGTTCAGTTGCTCAGTCATGTCCTACTCTTTGTGACCCCATGGATTGCAGCACGCGAGGCTTCCCTGTCCATCATCAACTCCCGGAGCTTGCTCAAACTCATGTCCATACTGTCGGTGATGTTATCAAACCATCTCATCCTCTGTCATCCCCTTCTCTTCCTGCCCTCAATCTTTCCCTGCCTCAATCTTTCCCAATAGAAAAGACCCAATCAGGTTCTTTTCTAATAAGTCAGTTCTTCAAATCAGGTGGCCAAACTATTGGAGTTTCAGCTTCAGCATCAGTTTTTCCAATGAATATTCAGGACTGACTTCCTTTAGGATTGACTGGTTTGATCTCTTTGCAGTCCAAGGGACTCAAGAGTCTTCTCCAACACCACAGTTCAAAAGCATCAATTCTTCAGGGCTCAGCTTTCTTTATGGTCCAACTCTCACATCCATATATAACTACTGGGAAAAACCAAAGCTTTGACTAGATAGACGTTTGTTGGCAAAGTAATGTCTCTGCTTTTTAATATGCTGTCTAGGCTTGTCATAGCTTTTCTTCCAAGAAGCAACTGTCTTTTAATTTCATGGCTGCAGTCACCATCTGCAATGATTTTGGAGCCCAAGAAAATAAAGTCTGTCACTGTTTCCATTGTTTCCCCATCTATTTGCCATGAAGTGATGGGACTGGATGCCATGATCT
>NW_011495050.1:1564188-1581129 GCF_000754665.1 Bison bison bison
TAAAGTCTGTCACTGTTTCCATTGTTTCCCCATCTATTTGCCATGAAGTGATGGGACTGGATGCCATGATCTGTTTTTTGAATGTTGAGTTTTAAGCCATCTTTATATATATATATATATAAATTATATTATATATATTTATATATATAATTTATATATATTATATATAATATATATTAATTTATACATATATATGTATATATAAATTAACTTTATAGCTTAAAACAAACAAAAAAGATCTGACCAAGAGCCATTCATTACATTTAGCTGATGTTATATTCTGATCTCATTACAGGCCATCTGACCACCTTCTCTTTCTCTGTCTCACTCTCTGCCCCTCCCCTCCTCTCCTCCCTCCCTCTTTCTTCCCCTCCTCAGTGACCTTCTTGTTCTTTCTCTCACTCTCACTCCTTGTCCCCGTCTCTCCCTGTTTCTTCCTCTCTTTTTCACATTCATAGCATGACATTTTCAAAGGTCCAGGCCAGCTGTTTCACAGAATATTTTAAAATTTGCATATCTCTGACAGTTTCCTTACTTGTGTATTATTTCAAATACATTTTGAATTCTTTTAAGCTTCAGTCTCATGTTTCTCTCTTCACATGTAATTCTACCATCAAAATCCTATTGGAATTTTGATCAGTACTACAATAATATAAATAAAATTGTTTAAGTAATCCAGAGAAAATTATACTGGATCTTACAACAAATTTATTAAGAATGGACATTTTTATATTATTTAAAAGAGTGTGTATTTCTTTAAGTCATCTTCTCTTATAACTCAAAATTTTAAAAAATTCTTCTTATAGAACATATACTTAAAAACATTATTTTCTAACTGTTAAACTATTTTGCAATTGAAAACTTTTTTGAGAATTTTTTAAAGTTACATTTCCAACTAGAGGGTGATTACTTCTTTTAAATTGGTCTTATTTGTAGGCAGTTTACTAAACTCTTGAATTACTTCTACTAATATCTTAATATTTAAATTCTTCTAGTATGTGATCGAAGTACCTGTATATAGTAATAATTTTATGTCTTCTTTCTCAGCATTTATACATATTATCCTACTAAGGTGACCAAAATGTTCTAAAACAGTATTAAACATGAAGATGATAGTGACCATTCTTCTCTTAAAGACACTGAAAAAGGTGCTTCTAAAAGAATTCCAAAAATATTTTTAACAAAAACAGGCTTAGTGAAAACCAGGAGCTATAATTAGTGAATAACCATATAAGTATTTTAATTTATAACTCATTTGATGGAATACATTTTTGTATTTTTGTTGTTTAAAGGTTAGTTTTGGATGCTCTTCATACATCTATTTTAGCCTCAATCCAGCATATTATCTTTTTCAAAGAACTTTTAAAATAAAAGTAATGCATTAACCAAGAAAACAGAAAGTATTTCCTGTTACTTTGTGTCTATAATCAGATGGATGTACTTACAGACAAAACCCAGGGTGCAGTCAAGTTGCTTATAAAACAAACATTAGTTAGCAGTGGCCATCTCTACTTCCCCCCCTGCTCCACTCCAGCCCTATTCACCCATCAACATTGCTTCTCCAGAATCCCACACAAGCCATCTCACCTCTCCTCCTTCCATCACCATTTTTTCTCCCTTAGAAAGACCATGTACAAGCCACGTTTTCCCTTTCCAACACTCACAGAACATCAAAGTCATCACAAGAGACTGTTACTCAGGGTGTGAGAGTCTTTACCCACGCTCAGCTTCCCCAGGCTGATTCTCATTCCTACATGTCTCATGAAAATTACCCCTTACTTCACTAGGACAAGTACCAAGAAGACTGCACTAAGAAATAAAGTGAAATGAGACTTAATACAACTTCAGTTCTTTGAACCTGCCTGTAGACCCTCACAAATCTCCACCTATATTCTCACTCTATGTATTCCTCTAATTAAGCTTGCTTTTCTTTCACCAAGTATACCAGCTCCAAGTAAATATAATATGCCTAGCCGCTGTTAATGGAGAAGGCAATGGCACCCCACTCCAGTACTCTTGCCTGGAAAATCCCATGGACGGAGGGCCTGGTGGGCTGTAATCCATGGGGTTGCTAAGAGTCAGACACGACTGAGCGACTTCACTTTTTCACTTTTCTTCATCAGCATCAAGAGTAAGAAATCTCATCTTGTTGACTTTTTGTGTTATCTTGCTTTGTTTGAACAAATGGTATTGAGTTGGCTCAGGTTCAGTTATCAGTAGGGCTTGGGGACACCACACCATCGCTGCATGGTGCAGTCAGGGCAGAGGGGAACAGATGTGGAGATGGATGAGGGACAAATAGGAGAAATTGGGGTTCTGGAAAGTCCATAACAAAAGCAGCAGCTCTGTGGAAGGGTCAACATCACCAGTCAAGTCCAAGTGAGAGCCAGGGCAATGCAAAGACCAATGGCAGCTGCAGGTAATACAGTGGAGGCAGTAGAGCATCCCAGGGAGCAGGACGTGGGTACAGATAATTGCCTGGAGGTCTTAAGTGAAAGTTGCTCAGTTGTGTCCGACTCTTTGAAACCCCATGGGCTATACAGTTCATGGAATTCTCCAGGCCAGAATACTGGAGTGCGTATAGCCTTTCCCTTCTCCAGATCTTCCCAACCCAGGGATCAAACCCAGGTCTCCCGCATTGTAGGCAGATTCTTTACCAGCTGAGCCACAAGGGAAGCCCAAGAATACTGGAGTGGGTAGCCTATCCCTTCTCCAGCAGATCTTCCTGACCCAGGAATCGAACTGGGGTCTCCTGCATTGCAGGAGGATTCTTTACCAGCTGAGCTGTCAGGGAAGCCCCCCTTGAGGTCAAAATAGAGTATTATATAGGGAGTACAGTTGTAACTAGAAAAATGCATCTATAAAGTTGCACAGGGAGGAATGAGGGGAGGCTGGGATCTGGAGCTTAGATGCTGGGGATAGATGGCCTGGGTTGGAATCCTGGATCTCATTTTGTTATCTGTTTGACCTCAGCATCTTTCTTAACTTCTCTAGTGCTTTGGTTTCCCTTATCCAGAAAACGGTGATAACAAATCTTATAGAGCTGTTAAGACTAAATGAATCAACATCCAAAAAGTGTTTGGAACCATATCTGGAATATAGTAAGTGTTATAGGTGCATTAGTGATTATTTCTAAAATCATTATAATAATTATTCTTCAGGTACAGAGTTTCCAGATTGAATGAGAAACCCCACATGTCAGACCTGGATGTAAACTATGCAAAGGAAACTACCATCTGAGGGTCCCTAAAATCTAGACAGCTTTGGTTTTCAGCCAGAAGACTTCCCACATCCCAGAACAAAGAGAGAGTTGGAGAGAAAGATGAAAATTACCTACTTGGCTATTCTGCCCTCGTTTCTGAGGATGAGATTCTTGCCAGATGGCAACATGCTCCCTGTGGATAGGTAGGGCGGGCAAAGAAGGACAAGTAGTATGCTTTTAAGGATACATTTTATTGCCAATGTATTATATTTCGGTTACATTGATGGGTTAAAGTGGCTTTGTTGTTTTTGTTTCTTTTTTTATTTATCATTAGATGTGAATTTAATAACTTTGCTTCCATGAGGAATATATACATTAAATTCCACAATAAATGACTCATAAAGAAGGAAAATCCATTTGTTGGTGAAGTTATGCATGTCTGGAAGAAGTTTATTAATATCTAAAAGGGCCTGCAATAGGATTGCTCAGTAAAATCCCAGAGAACTTCCAAAGAGCAAAATCCTGTGGGACCAGAAAGCCTGACATAAGAACCCAACGTCAGGTTAATCAGGTCCCTGCTGTACAAACTGCAGTCTCTGTACAGGGGCAGACTAAGTGTGGCAATCCAACTGTATCGCCAAGTTCTATAATTATAGCAACTCCTCCAAAATGTGTTCAAAATCTGGTTTTAACCCAGAGCTCGGCCCATATTCCTTTACTATTTCTGATCAAGATACCCAGAACTGATATTTTGAAGAACACACCTTCAATCCTCTGTAGAACCATGTTCATCAACAAGCCTAAAAGCCTTAAAACCAGCCACTTTCTAAACTCATCCAGCCTCTGAAGTCTGCCCTCAAGGCACCCCCTGAGGCCACCATGAATGTCCTCTGCCTGGAACCCCCGTCCTACAGAAGAGCTTGTTAGGTCATGAAGGAAGTGCAGTCTTCTGGGGCCATATTTAGTGGGAGTTGCTAAGAGGGCACTCTTCCTTAGGAGTGTCACTATAGTCTGAAAAGAAATCTATAAATTACCAGTGACTAGCAGGTATCATAGGCCCATGGCTCCTTTCCTTTTCCTAGGTACTTGTTCCCATCAAAGGACTTCATGAAAGTCCCTACTCTGTGGTTGCTGCTGCTGCTGCTAAGTCGCTTCAGTCGTGTCCGACTCTGTGCAACCCCATAGACAGCAGCCCACCAGGCTCCCCCGTCCCTGGGATTCTCTAGGCAAGAACACTGGAGTGGGTTGCCATTTTCTTCTCCAGTGTGTGAAAGTGAAAAGTGAAAGTGAAGTCGCTCAGTCGTGTCCGACTCTTAGCGATCCCATGGACTGCAGCCCACCAGGTTCCTCCGTCCATGGGATTTTCCAGGCAAGAGTACTGGAGTGGGGTGCCATTGCCTTCTCCGACTCTGCGGTTACTTCAGGCTATTTGGTGTTTGGCTACAAACTAGTTTGTAAGATAGAAATCACCAAAAACTGAAAATCATATTTAACCACCAATTATCCATTTGATGGGCTTCCCTGGTGGCTCAGATGGTAAAGAATCTGCCTGCAATGTAGGAGACCTGGGTTCAGTCCCTGGGTCAGGAAGATCTCCCAGAGGAGCACATGGCAACCCACTCCAGTATTCTTGTCTGGAGAATCCCATGGACAGAGGAACCTGGTGGGCTACAGTCCATGAGGTTGCAGGGAGTCAGACACTGAGACATTTTCACTTTCGCTGTCCATTTGATGAAAAGAAACAGAGTCAAAAACATTGTAATAGAATTTCTAAGAATTCTCATATCCAGCAAAAGACAGAAATTTGGTTTACTTGTATTGGTTTTTGCTAAAAACATGTCATACCTAGAGAAGGGGTCCAAAGAGAAAAACTCAGGTCACTGTTTCTTGTTTCAGGTTTGAATTTGATCAGTTAAATTCTGTAAGCATGTATTCAGGACCTACCTAAGGCAGTCCTTGTGTTGGCATCAGGAAATAGAGATAAGACAATAATGACAGCTAAATTTTACATGCTTACTATATTCTAGATACTTTACATGCATTTTCTCATTTAATCCTTAAAATCCAAGAAAGGAGTTATTATTATTATTGTCCCTATTTATAATGAAAAAATTATAGCAAGGAGACATTAAATAATCTGCTGAAGGATACATGGTGCTAAGTGACTGGAGGTCTACTAGGCAGTCTGACTCAGAACCCTAGTTCTCAACCACTGAGCAATGCTGTTTCTCACAGTCCCTGACCTGAGGAGTTTAATCTAGAGGAAGTTTACATCTAAAGCCATGATAATGCAAGTACAGACATTATGACATGAGGTAAGGTAAGGTAAATACCATAAAAGCAGATGGTTCTGAGACTCATATCCAGTGGGAAGATGTGGTGAAGCTCTCAAGGGGAAATGGAACCTCAAATGGGCTTTGAAAGATGCTTAGGTCCTAAGTGATGCAAGAGTGGTGATGATGATGGAGGAAGAGCCAGTCCCCTGGTCTTCCAGGAGGAAGGAACAGTGTGGATGAGTTTAGGAAGAGGACAGAAGTGGGGAGGGTGACAGCAAATAGCACAATGTGGCTGGAAGGTAAGGGACACATGAGGAAGAAGAGCGAGAATGAAACAGAACATGCCACTGGCAACGTGATTGCAGAAACTCCTAATTCCAGGCTCAGAAATGTAGCCAGAATTTGTGAAGACCAGGTGGCACTAATGATAAAGAACGCACCTGCCCATGCAGGAGACATAGAGACATGGGTTCAATCCCATGGGTTGGGAAGATCCTCCGCAGGAGGGAATGGCTATCCACTACAGTATCCTTGCTTGGAGAACCCAATGGACAGAGGAGCCTGATAGGCTGCAGTCCGTAGGGTCGCAAAGAGTTGGACACAACTGAAGTGACTTGGCACACATGCAGGACACCATCATAAATCTCTGTGTCAGGAATTCCTGTTGACAGAATGGAACCATAATGATACTGGAGAGGGAGTGATGGAATCTTTAAGACTCAGAAACTGAATGGATAATGGCACTGTACTGGGTTGAATGGTGGCATTCCAAGAGGTCCATCCATGTCCTAATCTCTGACCTTATTTGGAAAAAAGGTCTTTGTAGATAAAATCAAGTTGAGGATCTTGAGATGAGATCATCCTGGATGATCTGTGGGCCCTCTTTCCGACGATAAGCAGCCTTACAAGAGAAAGACAGAGGAAGATTTGAGGAAGAGAGGAAAGCCATAGAGAAGAAGAGGAGGCAATGTGGCCACGAAGGCAGAGATTGGAGTGATGAGGCCTCAAGTTAAAGAATGCCAACAGCTACCAGACACTGCAAGAGGCAAAGAAGGAACTCCTCCCCCAGGCCTCCCAGAGAGAACACAGCTTTCCTGGATTTGGGATTTCTGGCTTCCAGGACTGTGGGAGAATACTTTTCTGTCATTTTAACCAATTTGCCATGATTTGTTATGGCAGCCTTAGGAAATGAATACAAACATTCTTACTAAAAGATAGATAAGTCTGGATGAGAGCTAGTTTTGAGAAGTGCTTAGAGACGGATTGATATAACTTATGCAGTTTGTAGAAAAATTATGGCCTATAGGGTAAGGGAGTAAGATGGGCAGAAAAAGAAGGGTAGCATCTTATCCTTCCATGAATCTGGCTCATTATCTTTAGTTTTGTCTTAGTGTTTGTCTAGGTGTGCACTATGAGCTTGGGCCCCATCTCCAGGTTCTGATCCCTTTGGTGAGGGGTGGGCTCAGGAAAACAGTTTCAGAAACATCCCAGTGAGTCTGATGCAAGTGATCCTTTAACACGTGTGTGCTAAAGTCACTTCTGTCATGTCTAAATCTTTGTGACCCCCACGGACTACAGCCCACCAGGCTGCCCTGTCCATGGAATTTTCTAGGCAAGAATACTTGAGCGCGTTGCCATTTCCTCCTCCAGGAGATATTCCTGATGCAGGGATCAAACCTGCCTCTCTTATGTCTCCTGCATTGGCAGGTGGGTTCCTTACCACTAGCACCACCAAACTTTTTCTATGAAGGACTAGATAATAAATATTTTAGGATTCATGGGTTGTAAAGTCTCTTGCAAGTACCCGAATCTGCTCTTATGTCACAAAAGAAGTCAATGACAATATATAACAAATGAAAGGGACTGCATTCCGATAAATTTTTATTTTGCATACTGAAATTTGAATTTCACAAAATTTTCATGTGTCATACAATATTATTCTTAAAAAATTTTTTTTACCCTCAACCATTTAACAATCTACAAAAACAGGTGGTGAGCCAGATTTGGTCCATGGGCCATGGTTTGCCAATCCAAGCTTTAACATGCTGCAGTTGGCAAACTGCAGCTTTAAATGTTAGAGCTGAGATTTTTCTAGCCAGCGGCATGTCATGAAGCAGC
Organism: Bison bison bison; assembly: GCF_000754665.1. Lineage (NCBI taxonomy): Eukaryota > Metazoa > Chordata > Mammalia > Artiodactyla > Bovidae > Bison > Bison bison. The sequence goes on from NW_011495050.1 coordinate 1,571,785, forward strand.
AGGAGAGAGAGGAGGGGTGAACATCTGATGCACCAGGATCAGCCTCAGCCTGCTGGCAGCCTCTGCTAATGCAGCAGCCGTGATGTGCACCCACCCTGAGAAAGGGCACCACTCATGGGAACATGATCCCCCAGGCATACCGTGGACTTCAAAATAGATGGAGGGCCATTGTGCTGGAGCAGTGACGGGCAAACCTGGTGTATAGGCTGGAGCCGATATGAGAAAACTTGGTTTCCACTGGTTTCATTCCAGTTCTTTCTTTTCTACTGAAGAGTATCTCAGAGAATGAAAGGGAGTGGGAGGAATGATAAAGATGCTCTCAAATTCACTCCAGTTTTAAAGTCTTTGAAAAATTTCAATTTGTTAAATGCAATTAGCAATGGATGACTTTCAGTACACTTTACCTGGGGGCTGCCCAGGTGGTGCCAGTGGTAAAGAAACCACCTGCCAACACAGGAGATGTAATAGATGTATCTCTGGGTTGGGAAGATCTCCTGGAGGAGGAAATGCAACCCATTCCAGTATTCTTGCCTGAAGAACCCCATGGACAGAGGAGCCTGGCAGGCTAGAGTCCATGGGGTCACAAAGAGTTGGACACAACTGAAGCAACTTAGCAGCATGTATACTTCACAATGGCAGGTCAGATTGTGACCACACACACACACACACACACACACACAAAACAGTACAGAATTTCTACTTCGTTAGAGAAGACAGGTTGTCTTCTCCATTCCTGGGCAGTCCTCACTGCTGTCTCCTCCTTGTTCCCCGGCCTTGAGTTAGCCCAGATGGGATAGATTTATTTGCAAGCTTCCTCTATCTGGGCCATAGACATAAGCAAGTACACATAACAGAAATCCACGACTGAACCAAGATTCAATAAGATCTCAACAGGCTGGAAAATAATAAGATGAAATTTAACTAGGACAAATGTAATTGTCTGCATTTACATTTAAAGAGATTCAATTATAAAAGCACAAGTTGCAGGAGAGACTTTCTGAGCAGCTGTGTGATGTACCAGTTCACAGGATAAAGGCCTCAGGGATGTTTTTAACTACAGTCTCAACAAGAGCTAGTGAGATAGGGCTGCTAAAGTCCTTAATGCAATTTTTGGCTGCATTAAAGTGATGACAATGTCCAGATGAACACAAGAGTCCACTGTGCTCCGAAATAATCAGATGACACATAGAGTCTTTGGCAATTCTGGGCATTAGGTTTTAAGAGGGACATTACAATAAAATACTAGGAAAGGTATTTAGTAATAGGAATGTAAACAGAGGAGGAAGAAAAGAATAAGAGAGAGACTGAAAAATACATTACATTGAGAATATGCGAAAGGGTTGGAGCTGTCAGTAGTGCCGTTGAGGAAGTACTTGGAAATATTTGGCAATGAAAGAAATGTTACATTTTGAAAGGTAAACTATACAATCTAAGCATAAAGGTATAAAGTCTAGACGCTTGGATTCCTGGAAAGCAGAGCTGAAGGTACTAGATAGAACAAAATGTGTGTTTTGGCAGAGGTATGGACGTCTATCAGGAGGCAGCAACAAAAGTGAGTCACGGAAGCGGATACTCGTCTTGCCCATCCTCCACTGCACAGGGAGAGAAGGCCTGTCCATCCAAGAAAGATGTGCACACTCTATTACTGGGGTTTGAAGTCATTTCACAATTTATTACCTATGTTTTTAATAGAATGCACTTAATTTTGCACATGTATGCTCAGTCGTGTCCAACTCTCTGTGATCCTATGGACTGTAGCCCACCAGGCTCCTCTGTCCATGGGATTCTCCAGGCAAGAATACTGGAGTGGGCTGCTATTTCCTTCTCCAGGGCACAATTTAAGTCATACAACTTAAGTCTCTTCTTGTTCTTACTCCATGTTCTATCAACCTGGTTAACTCTGGGATAATTTGACCTCTATTCAACTTGCCTACTAGGAGAGGATGTAATTTAAATTATTTTAAAAGGCAATACCCTTTATTTTTTTCGAATGGTTTTAGGTTCACAGCAAAAGTGAGTGGAACATCAGAGTGTTCCCTCACATGGACAACCTCATGCACTACAGGCATCCTCCACTACAGCGGACCGTTCGCTCCAATCAATGAGGCAACACTGCCACATCCTTACTACCCCTTGCACAACTTTATCTTAGGTTCACTCTTGGCCTTGCACATTCCATGGCTTTTCACAACCACACGACTACCTGTATCCATCCTTGTAGTACCACAGAGTACAGGTTCACTCTGAAAATCCTCTGTGCGTCACCTATTCATCCCTCCCTTATCCCTGGAAACCACTGATCTTCTTACCTTCTCCACAGAGTTGCCTTTTCCAAAATGTCCTATAGTTGGAATCATACAGAATATAGCCTTTTCAGATAGGTTTCTTTCACTTGCTGCTGCTGCTGCTGCTAAGTCGATTCAGTCGTGTCCGACTCTGTGAGACCCCATAGACGGCAGCCCACCAGGCTCCCCCGTCCCTGGGATTCTCCAGGCAAGAACACTGGAGTGGGTTGCCATTTCATTCTCCAGTGCATGAAAGTGAAAAGTGAAAGTGAAGTTGCTCAGTCGTGTCTGACTCTTCATGACCCCATGAACTGCAGCCTACCAGGCTCCATGGGATTTGCCAGGCAAGAATGCTGGAGTGGGGTGCCATTGCCTTCTCCGTTCTTTCACTTAGTAAAATGCATTTCTGTTTCCTCCATGTCTATAACATGATAACCATGTTATCGTGGCTCGAGAGCTCATTTCTTTTTAGTGCTGAATAATATTCCATTGTCTGGATGAATCCCAGTTTCTTTATCTATTCACCTGCTGGGTGACATTTTGGCTCTTTCCAAGTTTTGGAAATTCTGAATAAAGCTGCTATAAACATGTGTGCATGTTTTTGTGTGAACACAAGTTTTAAACTTCTTTGGGTAAATACCAAGGAGTGTGTTTGCTGGTTCACACAGTAAGAGTATGTTTAGTTCTGTAAGAAACTGCCAAGCTGTCTTCTGAAGGGGCTGTATCATTTTGCATTCCCAGCAGTGAATGAGAGTTCCTGCTGCTCCACATCCCTGCCAGCACTTGGTGTCACCAGTGTCCCGGATTTGGGCCATTCTCACAGGTGTGTGGTGGTATCCCATAGTTTATTACAAAATTAATTTGCAATTTTGCAATGATATATGATGCTGAACATCTTTTCATGTGCTTATTTTCCATCTGTGTATCTTTAGTGAGATGTCAGCGAAGGTCTTCTTCTTGTTTTTAAATTAGGTTGTTTGTTTTCTTATCATTGAGTTTTAAGGGTTCTTCATCTATTTTGGAAAGAAGTCCTTTATCAGATGTGTCTTTAGCAAATATTTTCTCCCAGTCCGTGACTTGTCTTCTCATTCTTTTCTCATTGTCTTTCACAGAACAGAACTTTTCAATTTTAATGAAGCCCAGCTTATCAATGATTTCTTTTATGTATTGTGACTTGAGTGTTGTATCTAAAAATGCATCACACACCTAAGGTCTTCCGGTTTTTTCCTGGGAATCTTTCACTATTTTTTTAAAAATAAATTTTACTTTTTAGAACAGTTTGAGATTTACATAAAAACTGAAAAGACAGTACAGAGTTCCTCTAAACCCCCTCATCGAGTTTCCCCGATCACAAACTCCTTACATCAGTATGATACTTTTGAAACAATTAATAAACTAGTATTGCTGCTGCTGCTGCTGCTGCTTAGTCACTTCAGTCATGTCCAACTCTGTGCTACTCTATTATAGACTGTAGCCCACCAGGCTCTTCTGCCCATTGGATTCTCCAGGCAAGAGTACTGGAGTGGGTTGCCATGTCCTCCTCCAGGGGACTTTCCAAACCAGAGATCGAACCCAGATCTCCTGCATTGCGGGCAGATTCTTTACCACTGAGCCACCAGGGAAGCCCATATGGTATTGATACATTATTATTTACTGAAGTCCATAATTTTTATTAGGATTTCCTTAATCTGTCTAATGTCCTTTCTTTGTTATGGATTGATCCAGGATACCAACACTAAATACAGGCAATATATCTCCTTAGGCTCCTCTTGGATATGACAGTTTCTCAGACTTTCCTTGTTTTTGATAACTTACAGTTTAAAGGACTACAGGTCAAGTGTCATAAAAACATCCTCATTTGGGATTTGGATGACATTTTTTGCATGATTATACTGAAATCTTTGGTTTAGGGAGGAAGATCACAGAAGCAAACTGTCCTTTTCATCATATCATATCAAGGGTACATACTAATAACAGGACTTACCACAGCTGATAACTTAGATGAACTATATTTGGTAGTCTTCTCCATCAGTTATCATTTTTTCCTCCTTTCTATACCATACTCTTTAGAAGGAGGTCACCTTCTGAGCAGCTTATACTGACACAGCAGAGGATTATATTATACAGTATGTCCTTGAGGTGGGAATATTTGTATAAATTCTTTGGAATTCTTCTGCCAAGAAATTTATTTAATTTCTTCCCTGTAGTTCATCAATTTTATACATACATACATACACACACACACATATATAAATGGACTCATGGATATTTATCCTATACTTTGAGTTATCATCCAATTCTGTTTTATTTTGTTGTTTAAATTGTTTCTGCTTTGGACATTGGACAAGCTTTCTGTCAAATCTGGGCTCACTGATGTGCACCCCGCAATGTAGTTTTTTTTTTGTTTGTTTGACTTCTGCTTTGTTCTTCCTTACTTTCTGGCATGATGAGATTCTCCAGGCTCATTCTGTATATTTACTGCCAAAGTCCTGGCATCAGTCATTTCTCTGACCCTCGGTTCCGAAAACCAAGATCCGAGCGTGAGGTGTGCTTGTTGCTGCCTCTTGAGCATATCAGCTGACAGGAGATATATGTGTGTCTATTCACCCACATAAACAGACATGTTTATAAATTCTGCATCTGCATTTAAACCCTCTTCTCATATGAGCTGCCCAGCTGCTGAGTTGCACGTAATTATCTGGCCAGCTTCGAAGAGATTCCACTTTGGTGTCTGCCTGAAGGCTACTCTGCTTATTTAACTTTTATGCAGAGTACATCATGAGAAACACTGGGCTGGAGGAAGCACAAGCTGGAATCAAGATTGCTGGGAGAAATATCAATAACCTAAGATATGCAGATGACACCACCCTTATCGCAGAAAGTGAAGAAGAACTAAAAAGCCTCTTGATGAAAGTGAAAGAGGAGAGTGAAAAGTTGGCTTAAAGCTCAAAATGCAGAAAACTGACATCTGGTCCCATCACTTCATGGCAAATAGATGGGAAACAGTGGAAACAGTGGCAGACTTTATTTTTCTGGGCTCCAAAATCACTGCAGATGGTGATTGCAGCCATGAAATTAAAAGACACTTGCTCCTTGGAAGGAAAGTTATGACTAATCTAGACAGCATATTAAAAAGCAGAGACATTGTCAGCAAAGGTCTGTCTAGTCAAGGCTATGGTTTTTCCAGTGGTCATGTATGGATGTGAGAGTTGGACTATAAAGAAGGCTGAGTGCTGAACAATTGATGCTTTTGAACTGTTTGTTGGAGAAGACTTTTGAGAGTCCCTTGGACTGCAAGGAGATCCAACCAGTCCATCCTAAAGGAGATCAGTCCTGGGTGTTCATTGGAGGGACTGATGTTGAAGCTGAAAGTCCAGTACTTTGGCCACCTCATGCAAAGAGCTGACTCATTGGAAAAAATCCTGATGGTGGGAAAGATTGAGGGCAGGAGGAAAAGGGGACGACAGAGGATGAGATGATTGGATGGCATCGCTGACACAATGGACATGGGTTTGGGTGGACTCTGGGAGTTGGTGATGGACAGGGAGGCCTGGTGTGCTGTGGTTTATGGGGTCACAAAGAGTCGGACATGACTGAGCGGCTGAACTGAACTGAACTGAAGCCTACCGGCCTTTACTTGAAAAAAAAAAAAAGCCCTGCTACAATGTCCCACACTACTTCTCCCTTGCCTCAAACACCCACAGGGATTTTTAGTCTGGAGAAGAAAATATTTAGAAATATTTTAATAGTTGTATTCAAATATATGAGTGTTTCATAAAAGAGAGATAATTTGGGGTTGCTCCATAGGGAAGAACCAGAACCAACCATTAAGTTTTATGGAAGACAATTTGAAGTTAACATTAAGGAAAAAAATATGTAAAAATCAGAATGTTATTTTAAAAAGGAACGAACTGGTTTTGAAAAGTCATCAACACTGTATAAATAGATGTGCTCTGAGATTGGATCACCATCAGCTTGTCCTGGAGGTTATGATGGAGACCCTTGTACTGGGCGTAAACTGAACCATGAGTCTTAAAACAAGAGCTGCTTTTACAAAAATGGTCTTAAATTCTAAGACCATAATCTAACCCCCCCAAGATTGAGATTTATTATCAATGAATGAACAAATATGACTCCTGATTATTATTATATAAAAAACCTATATTTTAATAAGTCTCTTTTAGTTGTTAAATATGGAAGTAAAATATACTAAAGAACAGAGAGGTTTATTTTTATTGAATAAGTATGAGTGAAGTAGAGGTGGATAGTATACACTTTAATTGCTAAGATTACTGCAAATATTTGAACCATTGCAATAACCTCATGCAGAGAAAAGATTTCAAGCGCTATTTTACATCTGCTGTGAGCTGTGTGCTAGTTCATGATGAGATGTTTCTGGGATAACATCCAAGGAAATCAGGCAATTCTGAACACCTTTTTCAGAAAAGCTGCCAGATTTTTTTTTTCTCTTAACTTTCCTTTTCCTCAAAAATTATGCATATGGGAGCACAGGTCAGTCCAGGCACACACATACACTTTCACTCTCCTTAAATAAGTGATAAAGATCCAGTCATGTCACCAACACATCACCAGAAACCCAGATGTTCACACTCAAGAAAAGAATAACACAAGCCCTACAATAGTCAGGAGATGAAAGAGCTTCCTAAGTGAAGCTTTCAATAACCACAGCCATGGCATCATGTAGAGGGTAATTGTATTTACACAGGCAGCTAGCTATGTTCTTATAAACTATGCAGGATGAAGTCATTAGAAATTTAAATGAAAAAAGAACTACTTCAACTGAGTCAATGAGAATGGCTGACTCATCTAATTTTCCTCAGTTAAAAAGAAATCTTGAACAGCAAGGCAAAATTTTTATTGCCTTGCGTTCATCCCTTCCCAGTATATTTTCTGGTGACAATTACAACTCAGTACCACTCTCATCTCCCCAAACGGAGCTTGGACTGAGAATGACCCATAGGTGACACCAGTATGTTGTAAAGAGAAGAAAAAATTATAAAGAAATGTATTTCTTTAAAAAACGATCTTTCATAAAATCTTAACTACAATATATTTTCCATCTAAAAAATGCCCACTGTGCTGAAAGGGGAGAAACAGTTTCTTTGCCATATTGTAGCCATAGTGATTAAGCAGGTTCCTATTTTCCCATATTAATGGGATTTCAAGAATATTTGTAAATCTCAAAATCAAAACACCAGGCAGCATGAAATTATGACACATTTTATTTTTATTAACAAAATTCCATGCATGACAAGAATCAGAATTTTGTATAATGCAGTGACATGATTTTTAAAAAGGGTTGGGACAATTAAGTACTTGAATACCTATATAAACATAGAAAAAAGGAAAATCAGTACAGTAAAACTCCACTCAGTTGAACCCAAGACATTTATAATTTATAAAAATCTAGCAAATGCCAGTTTTGAGTTAAAAATTCTTTTTTTGTTGATATTTTCATTTGTTTTCCTTTTTAAAAAATTGATTTTTAATTAGGGGATAATTGCTTTATGAGTTAGTAACTCTTTTAAGATGATAAAATTCATAAATTTTAGCAACAAATTATGATAGGAAAAGTAAAACGATAACTAGAATGGGAGACACTGCCAGTTGCCAATTCTACAACTGATCTCCCTTTCTTTCTTACTACCAGGATGTTTGGTTTATTTGAGATGGCAATGTTCCCAGCTAAAAAATGACATTTCCCAAATTGTAGAAGTGGCCAAGTGACAATTCTGTCCAGTGACATGTAACTGGAAGGCACAGGATAGGCTTCAGGGAAGGTAAATTCAGGGAAAGCTCTTCAAAAGGGCAAACTCAACTTTTAACCATTTACTCTTCACCCTTCCTCCTACCTCTGCTTGGAAAAAAAGTTCAGCACTGGAAGCTAAAGAAGGGATCTTGAGTCAATGTGGATGACAGTCATGCATGAAGGAAGGCAGAGAGTGAAGTCAAGAAGCATGGCTTCCTGTGACACCCTGAGTCACTACATAAACTATGCAGTGCTTCTTAACAGATGTTTCATTACATGAAGGAGGAAAAAAGCTAACTTGTTTAAGCCACTCTTAGTGAGGTTTCTACAACGTGTTGCCAAACCAATTTTAACTATAAAAATAATGTCAAGCACCCTTAAGTAATTTAAAAACACCCACTTGAAAATAGCTAATAGACTAACCACTACCCAACTGTTCTCACAGCAGACCTGAGGACCTCTACTCTGAAATATGACTGAGCTGGAATAAATATGCACTCCAGCAAGTAATGCACTGTTTTCAATAAGAATACTTTAAAATTAATATCATCATTGTTTGAGGGATAATGTACGCCAAAGTGTTCAAGTAAAATGAAATACTGTTATGTGTATAGTAATTGGTTTTGGCTATTGAGCTTTCCTATACACAATGGCACAATGCTAAGCCCAAGGGAAAACATCAGTAAACATACTACAAAAACACTCATTAGGAAGAAACCAGAATGAGTCAGTGAAAGAAAATGCTGTCTCTCACAGCATTCTTTTAAAAAATTTAAATTTATTTATTTTAATTAGAGGCTAATTACTTTACAATATTGTATTTGTTTGGCCATACATCAACATGAATCTGCCACGGGTGTACACGTGTTCCCCATCCTGAACCCCCCTCCCCCCTCCCTCCCCATCCCATCCCTCTGGGTCATCCCAGTGCACCAGCCCCAAGCATCCTGTATTCTGCGTTGAACCTGGACTGGCGATTCATTTTTATATGATATTACACATGTTTCAATGCCATTCTCCCAAATCATCCCACCCTTTCCCTCTCCCACAGAGTCCAAAAGACTGTTCTATACATCTGTGTCTCTTTTGCTGTCTCACATACAGGGTTATCGTTACCATCTTTCTAAATTCCATATATATGCGTTAGTATACTTTATTGGTGTTTTTCCTTCTGGCTTACTTCACTCTGTATAATAGGCTCCAGTTTCATCCCCCTCATTAGAACTGATTCAAATGTATTCTTTTTAATGGCCGAGTAATACTCCATTGTGTATATGTACCACAGCTTTC
>NW_011495050.1:1581229-1621679 GCF_000754665.1 Bison bison bison
TTTTTAAGGAATCTCCACACTGTTCTCCATAGTGGCTGTACTAGTTTGCATTCCCACCAACAGTGTAAGAGGGTTCCCTTTTCTCCACACCCTCTCCAGCATTTATTGCTTGTAGACTCTTGGATCACAGCCATTCTGACTGGTGTGAAATGGTACCTCATTATGATTTTGATTTGCATTGATAATGAGTGATGTTGAGCATCTTTTCATGTGTTTGTTAGCGATCTGTATCTTGCCTGGAAAATCCCATGGACGGAGGAGCCTGGTGGGCCATGGTCCATGGGGTCGCTAAGAGTCGGACACGACTGAGCGCCTTCACTTTCACTTTTCACTTTTATGCATTGGAGGAGGAAACAGCAACCCACTCCAGTGTTCTTGCCTGGAGAATCCCACGGACAGAGGAGCCTGGTGGGCTGCCGTCTATGGGGTCGCACAGAGTCGGACACGACTGAATCGACTTAGCAGCAGCAGCAGCAGCATGTCTTCTTTGGAAAAATGTCTGTTTAGTTCTTTGGCCCATTTTTTGATTGGGTCGTTTATTTTTTTGGAATTGAGCTGCAGGAGTTGCTTGTATATTTTTGAGATTAGTTGTTTGTCAGTTGCTTCATTTGCTATTATTTTCTCCCATTCTGAAGGCTGTCTTTTCACCTTGCTTATAGTTTCCTTTGTTGTGCAGAAGCTTTTAATTTTAATTAGGTCCTATTTATTTATTTTTGCTTTTATTTCCAATATTCTGGGAGGTGGGTCATAGAGGATCCTGCTTCTCACAACATTTTTGATGAGAGTTTTAAAGTGAAGAGATGACTAAAAACTGGCCTAAATTTGTGGGGAGTTACGAAGTAGGTACCTCAGCATGTGCTTCTGAGGGTCTCAGCGTAACTGTGAAAGGCTCTGGTGGGACGGGAACTAGCTCTTGATTCTCATGACTAATTTGAGTTACCACTCTTAGATTGGTATATCAACAAACAGAATATATATCGTAGATTAAGTCTTGTCATGGGCTAAATTAAATTGATTGCTGAAGTTGGAGAACATCAAGAATAGTCCAAGGATCATAAATAATAATCAAAACAAAGCACTGTGGTTCAGGTTCAACAATTAATACGGATGAATAAAATAAAGGTGTCCCCAAAGCTTCTGCCATTCTCCCTAGGTTGTGCTTCTGTTTGATGGGGATAAAGATTATTAGACTCAACAAAGGTTGTCAAGAAGAAATAGTTAGAGGAAGGGTCAGTTCAGTTCAGTTGTGTCCGACTCTTCTCGACCCCATGAATCGCAGCACGCCAGGCCTCCCTGTCCATCACCAACTCCCGGAGTTCACTCAGACTCACGTCCATTGAGTCAGTGATGCCATCCAGCCATCTCATCCTCTGTCATCCCCCTCTCCTCCTGCCCCCAATCCCTCCCAGCATCGGGGTCTTTTCCAATGAGTCAACTCTTCACATGAGGTGGCCAAAGTACTGGAGTTTCAGCTTTAGCATCATTCCTTCCAAAGAAATCCCAGGGCTGATCTCCTTCAGAATGGCCTGGTTGGATCTCCTTGCAGTCCAAGGGACTCTCAAGAGTCTTCTCCAACACCACAGTTCAAAAGCATCAATTCTTCGGCGCTCAGCTTTCTTCACAGTCCAACTCTCACATCCATACGTGACCACAGGAAAAACCATAGCCTTGACTAGACGTAGATCATCTCAAATGTGTTATTTGTATGTTAAAGTCAACGTGTCAATCAACAGACATTTAGTAATAAGTGTGCACTTCAGCATCTGGTCAGAGAACAAAGCTAAACAAGGTGGGAAAAAATTCCATGTGGGGCTGTGTGGAGCTGGTTATAAATGTGGTAACATAGCTGGCATGTTGTATCAGCCAGAAGTTGTCATTCTCACTCCTGAGTGCTTATCTCGGCAGGAATGCAGAACAAAAACATAGCCTGAGTCCCATCCAAGAGTTCAGGTTTCAATTGTTCCAGGACCCAGTCCAGATAAAATATTATTTGAGAAACACCTCAGGTGATGATGCTGTCAGTCAGGGTTGAAATTCCTGGACTGGAATAATAGGGGATGGGTCTTGAGTTGGACCTTGAGGGTGGACAGCACAATAGATCAGTGGGGAGAAGGAAGATGAGTATCCTAGAGTAATCTAATAGAATCTAATAGATCCTAGTATCTATTTCCTATCGTAGGAAATAGAGAAGGGATGGAGGAAGGAATGACCAAGAACAAAAGACAGTGATGAATAGTGGAGACAGTGTGTTAGAAAGTTCTGGAAAATAAAAAACACATACATATGAGGCATATATACGTATGATGGACAAGTTCACAGACATTTTTGAAAACAGTGGTAGGAAGTGGGAAATTCTGGGCAAGGAAATGACCAGGTAATGAGAATAGTAGGTCAAGGAGCATAATGGATTAGGGCCAATGCCAAGAAACAGGAGCAGGAAAAGCAGCTAAAGGCAGATGCAGAAGGCCTAGGTGGAATGAGAGGCACAGACCTGAGAGGGCCAACCTAGGCAAAGTGACAGCCTGGAGGAAAAGACGCTTTGGGGGCATGGAACCAAGAGGATATCGGAGGATACTGGGGACATCAAGGAAAAGGGCGAGCAACAAAATGCCAAGAGGTGACACTGAGGGAGCTACAGACAACTAAGAAAGAAGTATAACCAAAAATCCAAGCTGAGAGAGCCTTGTGAAAGGGAGAAAAGAAACTCTACATAGCAAGAACCCTATCTCAGAGGGGAGAGAGGGTGAATGAAGAAATAGAGCCCCCACAGTATTCAAAGATGCAGTATAAGCTTAGCATAGTTTAATTGATAGGTGAGGTGAAGTCGCTCAGTCGTGTCCGACTCTTTGCGACCCTGTGGACTGTAGCCTGCCAGGCTCCTCCATCCATGGGATTCTCCAGGCAAGAATACTAAGTCATGTCCAACTCTTTGTGACCCCATGGACACAGGGGAGCCTGCTAGGCTCCTCTGTCTATGGGATTCCCCAGGCAAGAATACTGGAGTGGGTTGCCATTTCCTACTACTCTAGGGGGTCTTCCAAACCCAGGGGTCAAACCTGTGTCTCCTGCATTGGCAGGTAATTCTTTACCACTGAGTCACCTGGGAAGCCCATCATGAGCTTGGGGGAGGGAAACTCTGGCCAAGAATTACAGGTTGACGTGGGGCTGGTTTGCTAAATGCATCAGTTCAAGGAGAGTGAAAAACAATTGCTCTGCTCAATGTATTCAGGTGAAATGAAATTAAGGTGAGAATACGGAATGTAAAAGAATTTATTTTCCATGTGCAAACTTACTTGCACTTTGGGGTAAGGGGGTAATTAAAAGGACCTCCTGTTCTTGCGCTGCGCTGGTGAGAGAGGAGTGTGTACAGGGGTGAAGTGGGACGATGGCATGTCACTAGCTAATGCAGTCCTTGTCCCTAGGGATCCTGAAGCAGAAAAATAATAAAAAAAAAACAAAACTGCAGAATCTTCCCAGAAAACAGTAAAGAGATTTCCGTCTCTAGTCAGAGCAGGTTTTAAGTTCAGGACCCGGAGTTACAAATGATCAGAGGCGAGGTCCATCACAACTGCAGGAAATGAGCTGGGTGGTGGGGCTGGGGGCTTTGGTGGCTCACCCAGGGGCATTCTTAGTGGGGAGGTGACCACTGAACCTCAGCCATGGGAGCCCATGGCTTATGGCTCTTAATAGCAGACCGACTTGTAGGCGTACATAGCTCACTGAACTCCCCTACACTGAAAGCGACTCCTACCTACACATCCTTCGTGACCCTGTGCAGGGAGAATCGGCTGAGGCTGTCACTGCTGAAGCTTTTCTGTGTGCAGTAAGTGACCTGGGCTGGCAATACTGTCAGCAAGAGTGTAGGGGGCAGCCAGAAGGGAAGCAGCTGTTACCGGGACCGAGAGGACCGAGAGAGGACCAAGATGCATTTGGTTGAAGAGGTTAAATCTGAGGCATGTCCAGGACATCCAGGTAGGCACGGCTGAAGGTGGCTGCACTATGGGAGCAGAACCCAGGAGACCGCCAGGCTGGACTTCTGCTTGGAAATTCACTCACAATCGGGTGTGCCTGTCCCATGAGTGGGTGGAGCTTCCTACATGCACAGCACACTGTCAGCCCTCAAACATCAGCTGAAAGACTGGAGAAGGGAAAACGGGTCTTCAGATTGAGAAGACTGGGACACATCTTATGGGGGCAAGGGGAGTAGAAAGAAGAGTAAAGAAAAGAGATAAAAAGGAGATGGTCAATGGGCAAGAATACTAGAGAGTTCAACACCACAAAAGTCAAGGGGAGAGATTCAAAGGAGTCCCATTTTTTTCGCTTATTAGACTGATAAAGACTGTAAACAGAGAGCTGCTCAGTGTTTTGGAGAGTTCAGTTGCTGTTGGGGAATGCAAGCTTGAATAACTTCTGCAAAGCAATTTGGCAATAGACATCAAAACCTCCCCAAAGTACGCACAGCTTTTAATCAGAATTTTTTTCCCTTGTGCTTATCAGTTGGAAATATGAATGAATATGCATGAGGCTTAGCTGTAAGATAGTTAATATGGCTGGAATGCTCTAAGATGAATCCCAGTGATCCCTGCCTCCTGGTAGTCAATCACACCCTTGTAAAATACCTTCCGCTTGAGTGTAGTCTGTGCCAGTGACTTGCTTCTAACAAACAGAAGGCGCTTGTTTGAGTTATGATTATGTGGCATAAGATTGTGACTTTTGTCTTGCCGTACTCTCCTTGGTATAGTAAGCACATGCTATCATTTTCCATGTCCAGGGTAAAAAAGGATTCCTCTTGCTGGCTTTGCTGAAGCAAATGGGCATGCTGGGGAGACGCATATGGTAAGGAATGGAGAGCCACCACCAGTCCATAGCCAGCTGTGAACTGAGCCCCTCACTTCAGCAACCTTGGAAGAAGGGAACTGTGCAACATATGAGCCTAGAAGGGCCCGTGTCCTTGGTTGAGTCTTCAGATGAAATCCAGTTCCAGCTAACACCGTAGCTGTACATGTGTAAGTCTGCCTGAAGTAGAGGACTTATTAGCTAAGCCACACCCAGATTTTTGACCCACAGAAATTGTGTGTTCTCTTAAACCAATAGGTTTGCGGGTAATTTTTTATACAACAATATTCAACTGAGTTAACCACAGTGCTATTTCTAATAAGAAATAAATGGAAACAAACTAAAATGACCAGGTAATGATTGCAGTAAAAAGTATACAGACATGATATAATTCACCCATTAAAATTATGCTATAGACAAATATAGATAAATATTTGTGGAATATGCAGTGTATTCATTACAATACATATTTTAAAGTTTAAAATACTCTGTGCTATAAAAGCATTATTTGGAATAAATGTCTTTTTATATGCAAATATAAAAGAGTGAGTAGAATTAATTCTACATAGAAAGGTGCTAACAGTAGTTATCACCAAATCATTGCGTTAAGTGTGTTTTGGGTTTTTTGGTTTTATTTCTTCTGCTGATCTATACTCACAAATTCTTTAAAATGACTGTGTACTACATGATAATAAAAAAGCACAATTAAATGCATGAGTAAGAGAAAAAGAATAACAACATCAACAATATAGAATACCACAATAAATTAAGGAGGTCTCATTCATTTTTTTTTTATCATTTGCCTTCTATGTGCTGGGATGAAAACTGAGAAGAATTATTTGATTTAACTTGACAGGAAAGAAAGTGGAAATGAAAGTGTCTGTCACTCAGTCATGTCAGACTCTTTGTGACCCCATGGACTGTAGCCCACCAGGCTTCTTTGTCCACAGGATTCTCCAGGCAAGAATACTGGAGTGGGTTGCCATTCCCTTCTCCAGGGGATCTTCCTGACCCAGGGATCAAACCCAGGTCTCCTGCATTGCAGGAAGATTCTTCACCATCTGAACCACCAGAGGAGCACCATGCAGGAAAGGAACAACTGGTTAACTAAGACCACGTGGCATCGCCTCTTCATCAGTGGAAGAAGGGTAAGGGATTAGTTCTGACTGGCTAAAGGCACCTAATAGTATCAGATCAGATCAGTCGCTCAGTCGTGTCAGACTCTTTGCGACCCCATGAATCACAGCACGCCAGGCCTCCCTGTCCATCACCAACTCCCAGAGTTCACTCAGACTCACGTCTGTCGAGTCAGTGATGCCATCCAGCCATCTCATCCTCTGTCGTCCCCTTCTCCTCCTGCCCCCGATCCCTCCCAGCATCAGAGTCTTTTCCAATGAGTCAACTCTTCGCATGAGGTGGCCAAAGTACTGGAGCTTCAGCTTTAGCATCATTCCTTCCAAAGAAATCCCAGGGCTGATCTCCTTCAGAATGGACTGGCTAATAGTATACAATATAAATAAAGAAAGGAAAGAATTTCAAAGACTGTTACAAAGACATCATAACTGTTACAAATGGATAGGATTGATAGCCAACATCTGAAATTGATACATGATACAAAAAATAAGAGAATTGAAATCAATTGGACAAAATAGAGGTAAAAAATTACAAAAATAAGAGGGACTGAGAAGAGTAAACACAAATAGATAAGATGTATACACAGGACAGAGGAAGAGAAAGGTATTACTGCTAAGGAAATCTTTTTCTTTTTTATTGAAGGATAATTGCTTTACAGAATTTTGCTGTTTTCTGTCAGACCTCAACATGAATCAGCCACAGGCATACATATATCCCCACCCTTTTGAACCTCCCTCCCATCTCCCTCCCCATCCCACCCCTCTAGGTTGCTACAGAACCCCTGTTTGAGTTTCCTGAGCCATACAGCAAATTCCTGTTGGCTATCTATTTTACATGGTAATGTAAGTTTCCATGTTACTCTTTCTATACATCTCACCCACTCCTCCCCTCTCCCTATGTCCATAAGTCTATTCTCCATGTCTGTTTCTCCATTGCTACTGCTACTGCTAAGTCACTTCAGTCGTGTCCGACTCTGTGTGACCCCATAGACAGCAGCCCACCAGGCTCCCCCGTCCCTGGGATTCTCCAGGCAAGAATACTGGAGTGGGTTGCCATTTCCTTCTCTAGTGCAGCTGCCCTGTAAATAAATTCTTCAGTACCATTTTTCTAGATTCCATATATATGTGTTAGAATATGGTATTTATCTTTCTCCTTCTGACTCACTTCAGTCTGTATAATAGGTTCTAGGTTCACCCACCTCATTAGAACTGACTCAAATATGTTCCCTTTCATGGCTGAGTAATATTTCATTGTGTATCTACACCACAACTTCTTTATCCATCCATCTGTCGATGGACATCTAGGTTGCTCCCATGTTCTAGATATCGTAAATAGTGCTGCAATGAACAATGGTGCTGGGAAAACTGGACAGCTACATGTAAAAGAATGAAATTGGAACACTTCCCAACACCATACACAAAGAGAAACTCAAAATGGATTAAAGACCTAAATGGAAGACCAGAGACTATAAAATTCTTAGAGGAAAACATAGGCAGAACACTCGATGACATAAATCAAGACAAGATCCTCTATGACCCACCACCTAGAGTAACGGAAATAAAAACAAAAGTAAGCAAGTGGGATCTGATTAAACTTAAAAACTTTTACACAGCAAAGGAAACGATAAGCAAGGTGAAAAGACAACCCTCAGAATGGGAGAAAATAATAGCAAATGAAACAACTGACAAAGGATTAATTTCCAAAATATACAAGCAGCTCATATAACTCAATACCAAAAAAACAAACAACCCAATCAAAAAGTGGGAAAAAGACCTAAACAGACATTTCTCCAAAGAAGACATACAGGTGGCTAACAAACACATGAAAAGATGTTCAACATCAGTCATTATTAGAGAAATGTAAATCAAAACTACAATGTGATATTACCTCATACGAGTCAGAATGGCCCCCATCAAAAAGTCTACAAACAATAAATGCTGGAAAGGGCGTGGAGAAAACGGAACACTCTTGCACTGTTGGTGGGAATGCAAATTGATACAGCCACTATGGAAGATGGTAAGGAAATCTTAATATTGGGTTTTTTTTTTTTTTTTTTGGCCTGGCTGATCTCTTTCTTTAGTATACAGATCATTTTAGAGCAGAAACTTGAGTTTCTTCGATTCTCTTGGTCTTATGAAGAAACATACCCATACAGTAATCATTCAGAGTTTGATTCTAATGATAATTATGTAAGAAAAATATTAGATCAAGTTAACTAACAAAGGAAACTATTGTTCATTTTGTTGCTCTATATTTCAAAAAGACTACCCAATATAAAAATATTCTTTAGAAGACAAATCAACTATCTAGAGAAGCAAGATATGCTGAAAAAAGCTAAAAAGGTTTTTCTTTGCATTAAAAATATTGAAGTATAGTTGATTTACAATGTTTCAGGTATACAGCAAAGTGACTAAGTTATACATACATATATATACATTGGTATATATATATTTTTTCAGATTATTTTCCCATATAGCTTATTATAAGATATTGAATATAGTTCCCTGTGCTACACAGTAGGTCCTTTTTATCTATTTTATATACAGTACTGTGTATTCAATAATCCCAAACTCCTAATTTATGCCTTCACCTCTTTCCCCTTGGTAACCATACGTTTGTTCTCTATGTCAGTAAGTCTATTTCTATTTTGTAAATAAGTTCATTTGTATCTTTTTTGTTTAGATTTCACATATAAGTGATACAATATTTGTCTCTCTCTGTCTGGCTTACTTCACTCGTATGATAATCTCTAGGTCAAGCCATGCTGCTGCAAATGGCACTATCTCATTCTTTTTTAATAGCTAAGTATAAAAATTTATTTTAATTTTCCAACATGTCTCCCTTATGCCCAGGGAGAAAGCTATGACCATGAAGCAAAAGCTCCTAGACCAAGGAACTCAAACAGTAAAACTACCAAGGTCTTTGCAGACATGTGCAGAGTTCCTTACAAATTCTACTTTTGTTTAGACACACACAAAGCTGTGTCTGGGTACAAACCAACAAATGGATGTTAAAAAGCTCTGAATAAGTGAACCACTGGTGGTAAATGTATGAAATGATGAAACTGCAACTAGGAGGCTCTGAGTTCGGATGATTTTCCCTGCCTGGTCTCTATGGTTCAATGAGTAGAATTCTAAGGGACTTTTTTCATGCAAGTTTATGAAAACACCTTTGAGGAGCCACAGCATAAATGTATGGTACATGAAGCCCCAGGTGGTGCTAGTGGTAAAGATCCTGCCTGCCAATGCAGGGGAGGTAAGAGACGAGGGCTCGATCCTTTGGTCTGGAAGATCCCCTGGAGGAGGGAATGGCAATGCATTCCGGTATTCTTGCCCGGAGAATCCCATGCATAGAGGAGCCTGGTGGGCTACAGTCCACAGGGTCACAGAGTCAGACACGACTGAAGTGACTGAGCTCGCACACACCCACACACATGGAGCACTGCGTGGGGATAGAACCACAGATGGCGAACACAGAACTGAGAAAGCCTGCATTCAAAACCAGAATGCAGAGAGGATCCAGCTGTCTCTTCCCCAACCTCAACACACACAGAGAATCTACATGAATAGCAGCAGAGATAATCAGCTGGGACAGCCAAGAAACGCCAGCACCCCAAAATGTAGACAATTCAAATGAATGACCCTTGGGTTTCTGAATGGAACTTTTTCTTTCTAAAAAATGTTGTGCATTCTGTTTAAATGGCACAGTATAAAAATGGCACTGTAACTTGTAATTTCAAGATATAAAATGTGAAACAGAAAACAAGGGGTTATAAATCAGCAGGAGACCAATTAAAATACTTAGACTGTCATTCAAAAACATTCCACAGAATGTAATAAAATGAGTGGGTGGTTGGTTCTATTTTAATAACTGAAGGCTGCAGGAAGATTTTATTTCTTCAAACTATCAGCCAAATATATCCAGGACTGGCTGGAACATGGAAAACACAGTTTTACATTATGTTAAGCTAAAAAATAAAATGTCTCAGAAGACTGCATCTGAACAGTGTTCTGATTCACAGCAAGGCTCACTTGAGGATAAACCGCCCTTTATATGCAGTATTTTGTGCAGTTAATCTCATAATCAAATTGTATTCAGCTGTTATTCTACAATTTTGTCATAAACATAAAAGCAACCAATGCTTCTCCATGAGGGTGGGCTGATATTTGGGGCAGGAGAATTCCTCATTGTGGTGGACTATTTTGCACAACTAAAACTGCCTCTGAGACATTTCCAAAATGAAGCAGGGCAAAGGCTAACAGAGTTTTGTCAAGAGAACACACTGGTCATAGAAAACATCCTCTTCCAACAACACAAGAGATGACTCTACACATGGACATCACCAGATGGTCCATACAAAAATCAGACTGATTCTATTCTTTGCAGCTCAAAATGGAGAAGCTCTATACAGTCAGCAAAAACAAGATCGGGAGCTGACTGTGGCTCAGATCATGAGCTCCTTATTGCCAAATTCAGACTTAAATTGAAGAAATTAGGGAAAACCACTAGGCCACTCAGGTATGACCTAAAATCAAATCCCTTATGATTATACAGTGGAAGTGACAAATAGATTCAAGGGATTAGATGTGATAGACAGAGTGCCTGAAGAACTATGGACAGAGATTTAAAACACTGTACAGCAGGCGGTGATCAAAACCAACACAAAGAAAAGGAAATGCAAAAAGGCAAAATGGTTGTCTAAGGAGGCCTTACAAAGAGCTAAGACGAGAAGTGAAAGGCAAAGGAGAAAAGGAAAGATACACCCATCTGAATGCAGAGTTCCAAAGAATAGCAAGGAGAGATGAGAAAGCCTTCCTAAGTGAACAATGCAAAGAAATAGAGGAAAACAATAAAATGGGAAAGACTAGAGATCTCTTCAAGAAAATTGGAGATAACAAGGGCACATTTCACGCAAGGATGGGCATGATAAAGGACAGAAATTGTAAGGATCTAACAGAAGCAGAAGATATTAAGAAGCGGTGGCAAGAATACACAGAAAAATTATAAAAAAGTCTAATAACCCAGATCACCACAATGGTATGGTCACTCACATAGAGCCAGACATCGAGGAGTGTGAAGTCAAGTGGGCCTTAGGAAGCATCACTAAGAACAAAGCTAGTGAAGGTGATGGAACTCCAGTTGAGCTATCTCAAATACTTAAAGATGATGCTGTTAAAGTGCTGCAGTCAACACGCCAGCAAATTTGGAAAATTCAGCAGTGGCCACAGGACTGGAAAAGGTCAGTTTTCATTTCAATCCCAAAGAAGGGCAATGCCAAAGAATGTTCAAACTACTGCACAATTGTGCTCATTTCACATGCTAGCAAAATTATGCTCAAAATCCTTCAAGCTAGGCTTCAATTATACTTGAACTGAGAAGGCTGTATATTGTCACTTATATGCAGAGTACATCATGTGAAATGCTGGGCTGGATGAATCACATGCTGGAATTAAGATTGCTGGAAGAAATATCAACAACCTCAGATATACAGATGATACCACTCTAATGGCAGAAAAATAAGAGGACTTAAAAAGCCTCTTAACAAGGGTGAAAGAGGAGAGTGAAAAAGCTGGCTTAAAACTCAACATTCAAAAAACTAACATCATGGTATCTGGTCCCATCACTTCATGGCAAACAGAAGGAGGAGAGGTGGAAACAGTAACAGATTCTCCTTTCGGGGGCTCCAAAATCACTACCAACAGCCACGAAGCCATGAAATTAAAAGACAATTGCTCCTTGGAAAGAAAACTATGACAAACCTAGACAGCATATTAAAAAGCAGAGACATCACTTTGCTGACAAAGTCCATACAGTCAAAGCTATGGTTTTTCCAGTAGTTATGTATGGATGTAAGAGTTGGACCATAAAGAAGGCTGAGCACTGAAGAATAGATGCTTTCGAATTGTGGTGCTGGAGAACTCTTGAGAATCCCTTGGACTGCAAGATCAAACCAGTCCATCCTAAAGGAAATCAATCCAGAATATTCACTGAAAGGATTGATGCTGAAGCTGAAGCTCCAGTACTTTGGCCACCTGATGCCAAGAGCCAACTCACTGGAAAAGACCCTGATGCAGGGAAAGATTGAAGGCAAATAGAAAAGGGAGCAGCAAAGGATGAGATGGTTAGATAGCATCACTGACTCAATGAATATGAGTTTGAGCAAACTCCGGGTGATAGTGAAGACAGGGAAGCTTGGTGTGCAGCAGTCCATGGGGTCACAAGGAGTCCGACGTGACTTAGTGGCTGAACAACGGCAACAAGAGGTCACTAATGTTTTAAATTGCCCACAATTTAAATATGAAAAACAACCTCTCATCTGTGACCATGATGTCATAAAAGAAAAGCCACTCTAACTCCAAAAAATGTAGAACTACACAAAGGACAGCCCATTAGACTAAAAACTTCATCCTGGCCCAAGGTGTGGAGGCTCCAATATACCGCTTGATTATTTTACCGATTTCTTATTTGTGATCCCTGTTGGAGGCATTCAGTCAGTGACTAGTAGGTTTATTAGGGCCTTTAAAAATGCTACTGGGGGAAAACACTGATATTCATTACGATCTGCATAACTCTATTCTATTAAGAAAGAATTTTTGAATAGAAATATGATTTTCAAACTATGATACCAAAAAGGAGAAAAGAAATCAACACCCCTGTAACTCTGCCTATGCCAGCTGAAGGTTAGTTCTGATAAGACTTAAGTCATGGTTTGAATTCACCTAGCCTATGAGTAGAAGGAACAGCATTATATTCAGTCATACATGGCATTAAAGAAAGATCTTACAGCAAGACTAGTCTGACTCATAGGAGGGCCATGGGGAGTTATGATTTTAGAAAGACTCTACCACTAACCAGAAAAAAAGTGCATTCAGGCTAAGGAAAATAAAGAAAGTAGTTCAGCGGGGCGGGGTGGGGGGGAAGCTACAGGGATGTAACTATCAGTAGTGTGATTAAACTGTGAACATTAAATAGTTCACCACTGAAATAGCTAAGTTCAGTTCAGTCGCTCAGTCGTGTCTGACTCTTTGCGACCCCATGGACTGCAGCACACCAGGCCTCCCTGTCCATCACCAACTCCCAGGAAATACGTAAAACCTGGGTATATAAAATCCCGTTCTTCCTCAACAGACTAGTTGTCTGCTGTGGAAGTTTCAAGCTTGGGGATCCACCTTGTCATTTAATGAAACGATCATGATTGGCCTTTGAAGCAGTCATCCCATGCTTTTCCTCGGCATTCCTGGCTTTTGATGCTGCAGCTCTGGTGAACATGAAGAACAAAGAGGAAATGCAAATTCCCTGCTCTCTGAGAAGACACTGCTCTGTGTTCCTGAGTCCACAACCTGAGACCAACACTAACTCAACAGCAGGGTCTTTAATGAAATCACGGGGGACCCAGCCTTGATCTAACATGCCCTCTTAAATAACACAGAAAAGGTTTCTTGGGAGCAATTTCAGTCAACTCAGGGAAAGAAAGCCCCCAAGAGCCAAGGGATGAACCTTAAAACTTGAGTTTGGGATTAACAGAAACACACTGCATGCATGCTAAGTTACCAGTCATTTCTGGCTCCCCGCAACCCTATGGACTGTAGCCCACCAGGCTCCCCTGTCCATGGGATTCTCCAGGCAAAAACACTGGAGTGGACTGCCATGCCCTCCTCAACATTAACACACTACTAGATATAAAATAGATAACCAACAAGGACCTGCTGTATAGCACAGGGAACCATACTCAATATTTCGTAACAACCTATACGAAAAAAGAGGGCTTCTCAGGTGGCTCAGTGGTAAACACTCTGTCTGCCAATGCAAGGAGACACAGGTTCATCCCCTGGGTCGGGAAGATCCCCTGGAAAAGGAAATGGCAACCCACTCCAGTATTCTTGCCTGAAGAATCCCATGGACAGAGGAGCCTGATGGGTTAGAGTCCATAGGATCACAGAGTTGGACAGGACTGAGCACACACATATGGTAAGAAAAAGGAATCTGAAAGAGAATGGGTATGATGTATATGTATAATTGAATCACTCTGCTGCACACCTTAAACTAAAACAACAACACTGTAACTCAACTATACTTCAATTAAAAAAACAAAAACAAAAACTAGCTACTCCATCTTTCTCCCTATAGGATTACTAATTTTTGTTTCTTTCTAAGTTTGAAAATTTTTCTTCATTTGTTTCTCATGTCCAAAAGTAAAGGAAAAAGAGAGCAAAGATAAAGTGTTCTATCCATCGAATTAAACATCCATTTTCCCAAATGATCATAATTCTGACTAGAGTAACAGTGGGCTTTTTCATATTTCCTAGAATGGTCAGATTTACCTGAAATTATTGCCTGCCTTTGACTTTCAGCTTTCCCCCTTTACTCTAGGATTCTCACTGGGCTCCCGCACATCTCCACGCAGCAATGCAGCACACTGATCACCCCCTAAGCTGCCACCTGCTATCACCTCCCACCTTTGATCCTTTGCCATGATCAGTGGAGCCTTCAAACAGCACTGCTGTGTTCTCACTGCAAAAACAAGTGCACTCCTCAGTGGAAAAATACCACATTCCAGCTTGGTAAAGCAGGTGGTGTGTTTCAGAGGATGGAGCAGAAAGTAGTGTCTCTTCTTTTCAAACAAGAAGGGAGACTATTAGCACATCAGCAAATAAAGTCCTGCTCGATGAATTTTAAGTGCTGCCTCACAAATGAAAATGTGGCAAAATCTGAAAAGTCAGCTTTTAGAGACTGCTTCAGTCCATTTTCCAATCCCAAACTCTGAACTTTCTTTTAAACCAATCTTCCCATCTTTCAAATAATGTGGAAAGATTTTCAAGATGCTCATACTTCTTTCTGCTCTGTGAGATAGAAAACCCTGACATTGGCTTAATACAATGACCATCACACCCAGCACTACTCTGGCACATACAGAGCAGATGCCTGATGCGTCTTAGAGGTATCATCCGGACGAAATAGCCTGTTTCATTGCTATCCCAGGAAGGCAGAAGAAAAGGCTTGTGTTTTCGCTTTATTTGGATAATTAGAATTTATATAATTAAATTACTCACAGTCTGGGAAACAAAAAGAAAGCAGCAATCATATTTGGATTTTGAAGTTCCAGCTATAGGCTCAGAAAAACTTAGTTGTTTTTTTTTTTTTCATTTCTATTCTTAGACTAGAAATGAGGTTTTTTCCCTCTATTAAGGCTGGTTCCTCTGCAGCCAAATAGGACACATGGAGTTTCAATAACGTGAAGGCAAAACACCATAACCAAGAGTGGGAACTGTCCCTCTGCCACTGACAGAACTTTATAAGTGCAGGGATTTCTGCCCAGTTTTGATTGGAGCTAATGAAGACTGACACCAAGCAGAGAGATGTCCTTCATGGCAAACACCTCAGCACTGGTAAAGTTCTAGATGTGACAAGTGCTATCCTGGGTCATGCTGTCATCAGACTGATGCCACAGACACACAAAGAAATCATTTTTCATTTTTGCACACAGTTTCATCACATACAATGAAGCAATGGCTGAAGCAGAAGTTACTTCTTTTTTTTGCCACAGATGCTGGAGCAAACTTGCAAACTGGTGGATTCACATTTGAGATCAAAGGAAGCCAACATCAGACTCAGTCAGCTCAGCTGGGCATGATTTCGAAAGAAGTGTAAGCAGCTTTATAATTCCAACATAATAATGTCTCCCTCTATTTACAAGGGTGGTAGCAGAAGGACTGATGCAGTACATATAGAAAATTCTAAGTCTGGAAACATCAAACACATGAATGAAAAGCTGTGGAAACCTGTTCCTCACTGGATGTGTTGCCCTGGCCTCCTGCTTGTCCAGAGGGTACCCACTAACCTTGTCTCTGGGTAACACATTCAGGTGGCACCAAAGGCGGCTGCTCTGTCACTGCTACGTGGAGCTTGTCATGACGTGATGAATGAAGCAGGGAATCCTCGTGGCCAAGAACAATGGATAAGAGCTCATTTAATCAGATTCCTACAGAACACCAACTCACTGGAGAAAAGTGTGTGGTTTTCTTTTTTTTAATTGAAACATATTAGTTGATGTATGTTAGTTTTAGGTGTACTCTTTAATGATTTGACATTTGCATATATTATGAAATGATCACCATAGTAAGTCTAGTAACTATCTGTCCCCATACAATGTTATTATATTGAATAGTATTACTGACCATATTTCTTATGCTGTACAGTACATCCCTGAAGCTTATTTATTTTATAACTGGAGGTTTGTGCTTCTTAATCCCCTTCACCTGTTTTCCTTACTCTCCCAACCCTCCCTTCTGGCAACCAGAAATTTGTTCTCTGTATCTATGAGTTTATATTTTGTTTTGTTTGTTTTGATACACATATATGTGAGATTTGCCTTTACATTTCACTTAGGGTAATAATGTCTAGATCCATCCATATTGTTACAAAAGACAAAACTTCATTTTTTTTTAATGGCTAATGCAATTCCATTGTGTATATATGCCACATCTTTATCCATTCACCCATCAATGAACACTTAAGGTAAGGTAAGTCACTTCAGTCGTGTCCGACTCTGTGCGACCCCATAGACGGCAGCCCACCAGGCTCCCCTGTCCCTGGGATTCTCCAGGCAAGAACACTGGAGTGGGTTGCCATTTCCTTCTCCAATGCATGAAAGTGCAAAATGAAAGTGAAGTCACTCAGTTGTGTCCGACTCTTCGCAACCCCAAGGACTACAGCCCACCAGGCTCCTCCATCCATGGGATTTTCCAGGCAAGAGTACTGGAGTGGGGTGCCACTGCATTCTCCGAATGAACACTGAATGAACACTTAGGTTGCTTTCAAATGTTTGGCTATCAGTAACAATGGTGCAGTAATGGAATGCATATTATCTTTTCAAAGAGTACTTTCTTTCCTTTGGGTAAATACCCATAAGTGGGATTGCTGGATCATATGGTAGTTCTATTTTTAATTTTTTGAGGCATCTCCATGCTATTTTCCATAGTAGCTGCACCAACTTACATTCCCACCAACAGTGCACATGGGTCCCCCTTTCTCCACATTCTCACCAACACTTGTTATTTCTTGTCTTTTTGATGACAGTTATTCTGACAGGTGTGAGGTGGTATCTCATTGTGGTTTCAATTTGCATTTCTCTAGTGATTAATGATGTTGTGTATCTTCATGTGCCATTGGTCATCTGCACATCCTCTGCCCATTTTTTAACTAGGTTGTTTGGGTTTCTTTGTTGATATTGAGTTGTATGAGCTCTTTGTATATTTTAGATATTAACTCCTTATCAGTTATATTGTTTGCAAACATCTCCCATTCAGTAGGTGGACTTTTTGTTTTGTTGAGAGTTTCCTTTGCTATCCAAAACTTTTTCGGCTTTATGTAATCACATTTGTTTATTTTTGCTTTTGTTTCACTTGCCTGAGGACACACATCCAAAGAAAATATTATTACCACTGATGTTAAAGAGCATACTGCCTGTGTTTTTTTCTAGAAGTTTTATGGTTTTAGGTCTTAGATTTAAGTCTCTAATCCATGTTATTTTTTCTACATAGTGTGAGAAAGTAGTCCAATTTGATTCTTTTGCATGTTCAGTTCAGTTCAGTTGCTCAGTCGTGTCTGACTCTTTGCGACCCCATGAATCACAGCGTGCCAGGCCTCCTTGTCCATCACCAACTCCCGGAGTTCACTCAAACTCACATCCATCGAGTCGGTGATGCCATCCAGCCATCTCATCCTCTGTCGTACCCTTCTCCTCCTGCTCCCAATCCCTCCCAGCATCAGGGTCTTTTCCAGTGAGTCAACTCTTTGCATGAGGTAGCCAAAGTATTGGAGTTTCAGCTTCAGCATCAGTCCTACCAATGAACACCCAGGACTGATCTCCTTTAGGATGGACTGGTTGGATCTCCTTGCAGTCCAAGGGACTCTCAAGAGTCTTCTCTAGCACCACAGTTCAAAAGCATCAATTTGCATATAGCTGTCCAGTTTTCCCAGTACCATTATTGAAAAGGCTGTCTTTTCCCCAGTGTAGATAAATTATCCATAAAGTATGGACAACCCAGAGTTCTTTTCTGGGTTCTCTGTTCTGTTCCATTGAACTACGTGTCTATTTTTGTGCCAGTACTATACTGGGTCTTTTTTTTTTTTTGGTATTTTAAAAAACTCATTTTTTGTTTGAAGTATAGTTTTTTTTAAGGTTCTTAATTAGTTATCTATTTTATACATAGTATCAATACCATGTATATGTCAATTCCAATCTCCCAATTCATCCCACCCCATCTTTCCCCCTTGGTATCCATACATTTGTTCTCTATGTCTAGGTCTCTATTTCTGCTTTGTAAATAAGATCATCTATACTTATTTTTTCAGATTCCACATACATGTATTAATACATGGTATTTGTTTTTCTCTGACAGGTCTGAGAAAAGGTGAAGCATAGTTGATTTACAATGTTGTGTTAATTTCAAGGGTACAGTAAAGTGATTCGGCTATATATATTCTTTTCAGATTCTTTTCCCATAAGGTTCTTATAAAATATTGAGTATAAGTCCCTGTGCTATACAGTAGACTTGTTAACCTATTTTACATTTAGTAGTGTGGGGTTGCACAGAGTCGGACACGACTGAAGCGACTTAGCAGCAGCAGCAGCAGTGTGTACATGGGACAGGGCAATGGCACCCCACTCCAGTACTCTTGCCAGGAGAATCCCATGGATGGAGGAGCCTGGTGGGCTGCAGTCCATGGGGTCACGAAGAGTCGGACACTTACTGAATACTGAATGACTTCACTTTCACTTTTTACTTTCATGCATTGGAAAAGGAAATGGCAACCCATTCCAGTGTTCTTGCCTGGAGAATCCCAGGGACAGCAGAGCCTGGTTGGGGGCTGTCTATGGGGTCGCACAGAGTCAGACACGACTGAAGCGACTTAGCAGCAGCAGCAGTGTGTATATGTTATTCCGCAAATCTTAGTTTATCCCTTTCCCCACCTTTCCCTTTGGTAACCAAAAGTTTGTTTTCTATATCTGTGAGTCTGTTTCTATTTTGCAAATAATTTTATTTATATCATTTTTTTTAGATTCCACATATAAATGATGTCATATTTGTCTTTCTCTGACTTCACGTATATGATAATCTCTAGGTCCATCCATGTGGCTGCAAATAGCATTATTTCATTCTTTTTTATGGTTGAGTAGTATTCCATTGTATATATACACCACATCTTCTTTATCCATTCATCTGCCAATGCACATTTAGGTTGTCTCCATATCTTGGCTATTCTAAATAGTGCTGGTATGAACATTGCAGCATATGTATCTTTTCAAATTAAGGTTTTCTCAGGATATACGACCAGGAGTGGGATTGTAGGATCATAAAATAGCGCTCTATTTTTACTTTTTGAAGGAAACTCCATACTGCTCTCCATAGTGGCTCTATCAATCACATTCCCACCATCAGTGTAGGAGGGTTTCCTTTTCCCCACATTCTCTCCAGCAATTTATTATTTGTAGGCTTTTGATGATGGCCATTCTGACTGGTATAAGATGACACTGCATTTCAGTTTTGATCTGCATTTCTCTGATAATTCCTGATGTTGAGCATCTTTTCCTGTGGCACTTGGCCATGTTACCATACTGTTTTGATTACTGTAGCTTTGTAGTATAATTTGATATCAGGTTCATGATCCATCAGCTTTCTTTGTTCTCAAGATCATTTTGGTACTAAGGGTCTTTTGTGTTTCCATACAAGTTTTTTTATTTGTTCTAATTCTCTGAAAAATGTCATTAGTATTTTCATAGGGATTGTATTGAATCTGTAGATTGTCTTGGAAAGTATGGTCATTTTAGCAATATTAATTCTTTCAATTCATGAATAATGTATATCTTTCCAATGCTTGTGTCTTCTTCAATGTCTTTCCTCAATATCTTTTAGTTTTCCAAGTACAAGTCTTTCACCTCCTTGGTTAGATTTATTCCTACATATTTTATTCCTCCTGATGCAATTATACATGGGATTTTTTTTCATTTCTCTTTTGACAGGTCATTGTTAGTGTATAGAAACAGAATAGATTTCTGAAACTTTGTTATTGAATTCATAAATTAGTTCTAATAGGTGTTTTTTTTTTTAGTGTTGTCATTAAGTTTTTCTATATATAGTATTATGTCACCTGCAAACAGTGACAGTTTTACTTCTTTTACAATTCAAATTCCTCCCTTCTTTTTCTTCTCTGATTACTATGGCTAGGATTTCCAATACAATGGTGAATAAAAGTGGTTCAGAGTGGACATTCTTGTCTTGTTCCTGATCTCAAAGGAAATTCTTTCAGCGTCTCACCACTGAATATGATGTTGGTTGCAGGCTTGTCATGCTGTTGTTGTTCAGTCGCTCAGTTGTGTCTGACTCTTTGCAACGCCACAGACTGCAGCATGCCAGGCTTACCTGTCCTTCGCCATCTCCCGGAGTTTGCTCAAACTCATGTCCATTGAGTCGTTTGTCATATATGGACTTTATTATGTTGAGGTATGTTTCCTAATACCCAGTTTGTTGAGAGTTTTTGATCATAAATGAATGTTGAACTCTGTAAAAATCTTTCTCTATATCTATGAATGACTTTTATTATTCAATTTGTTAATGTGGTGTGTCACACTGATTGACTGTGGATACTGAATCATTCTTGCATACCTAGGATAAATCCCACTTGATCATAAGGATGAAAAAGTGAAAGTGTTAGTCTCTCAATCGTGTCCAAGTCTTTTCAATCCCATGGACGAGCCAGGAGTAGCCAGGTTCCTGGAATTTTTTCAGGCAAGAATACTGGAGTGTGTAGCCATTTCCTTCTCCAGATGATCTTCCTGACCCAGGGATAGAAGGTGAGTCTCCTACATTGCAGACAGATTCTTTACTGTCTGAGTCACCAGGGAATGTAGTCTTGAATTTGGTTTGCTAATATGTTGAGGATTTAAGCCTTCCTCAGAAGGCAATGGCACCCCACTCCAGTACTCTTGCCTGGAGAATCCCACGGACGGAGGAGCCTGGTAGGCTGCAGTCCATGGGGTTGCTGGGAGTCGGACACGACTGAGTGACTTCATTTTCACTTTTCACTTTCATGCATTGGAGAAGGAAATGGCAACCCACTCCAGTGTTCTTGCCTAGAGAATCCCAGGGACGGGGGAGCCTGGTGGGCTGCCGTCTACGGGGTCCCACAGAGTCGGACACAACTGAAGCGACTTAGGAGCAGCAGCAGCAGCAGTGATCAATGCAAAGAAGTAGAGGAAAACAATAGAAGGGAAAGACTAGAGATCTCTTCAAGACAATTAGAGATACCAAGGGAACATTTCATGCAAAGATGAGCACGAAAAGGACAGAAATGGTATGGACCTAACAGAAGCAGAAGATTTTATGAAGAGGTGGCAAGAAGACACAGAAGAACTATCCAAAAAAGGTCTTCATGACCCAGATAACCACCTAGAGCCAGACATCCTAGAATGTGAAGTCAAGTGGGCCTTAGGAAGCATCACTACGAACAAAGCTAATGGAGGTGATGGAATTCCAGTTGAGCTATTTCATATCCTAAAAGATGATGTTATGAAAGGGCTGCACTCAATATGCCAGCAAATTTGGAAAACTCATCAGTGGCCATAGGACTGGAAAAGGTCAGTTTACATTCCAATCCCAAAGAAAGGCAAGACCAAAGAATGTTCAAACTACTGCACAATTGCACGCGACTTCACTTTCACTTTTTACTTTCATGAATTGGAAAAGGAAATGGCAACCTACTCCGGTATTGTTGCCTGGAGAATCCCAGGGACAGGGGAGCCTGGTGGGCTGCCATCTACGGGGTTGTACAGAGTCGGACACGACTGACACGACTTAGCAGCAGCAGCAGGAACACGCTAGCAAACTAATGCTCAAAATTCTCAAGCCAGACCTCAACAGTATGTGAACCAATAACTTCCAGATGTTCAAGCTTGATTTAGAAAAGGCAGAGGAACCAGAGATCAAATTGCCAACATCCATTGCATCATAGAAAAGGCAAGAGAGTTCTAGAAAAACATCTACTTCTGCTTTATTGACTATGCCAAAGTCTTTGATTGTGTGGATCACAACAAACTGTGAAAAATTCTTAGAGTTGGGAATACCAGACCACCTGACCTGCCTCCTGAGAAATCTGTATGCAGGTCAAGAAGCAACAGTTAGAACTGGACATGGAACAACAGACTTGTTCCAAATAGGGAAAGGAGTACGTCAAGGCTGTATATTGTCACCCTGCTTATTTAACTTATATGCAGAGTACATCATGCGAAATGCCAGGCTTGATAAAGCACAAGCTGGAATCCAGATTTCAGGGAGAAATAGCAATAACCTCAGATACGCAGATGGCACTATCCTTATGGCAGAAAGTGAAGAACTAAAGAGCCTCTTGATGAAAGTGAAAGAGGAGAGTAAAAAAGTTGGCTTAAAACTCAACACTCAGAAAACTAAGATCATGGCATCTGGTCCCATCAATTCATGGCAAATAGATGGGGGGAACAATGGAAACAGTGACAGACTTTATTTTCTTGGGCTCCAAAATCACTGCAGATGGTGACTGCAGCCATGAAATTAAGACATTTGCTCCTTGGAAGAAAACTTATGACCAACCTAGATAGCATATTAAAAAGCAGAGACATTACTTTGCCTACAAAGGTCCCTGTAGACAAAGTTATGGTTTTTCCAGTGGTCATGTATGGATGTGAGAGTTGGACTGTAAAGAAAGCTGAGCACCAAAGAACTGATGCTTTTGAACTGTGGTGTTGGAGAAGACTCTTGAGAGTTCCTTGGACTGCAAGGAGATCCAACCAGTCCATCCTAAAGGAAATCAATCCTGAATATTCATTGGAAGGATGGATGCTGAAGCTAAAACTCCAATACTTTGGCTACCTAATGTGAAGATCTAACTATTGGAAAAGACCCCGATGCTGGGAAAGATTGAAGGCAGGAGAAGGGGACAACAGAGGATGAGATGGTTGGATGGCATCACCGACTCGATGGATATGAGTTTGAGCAAGCTCCGGGAGTTGGTGCTGGACAGGTAAGCCTGGCATGCTGCAGTCCACCGGGTCACAAATAGTCAGACCCTACTGAGCGACTGAACTGAACTGAACTATTCATTTATTTTGAATAAATCAGGAACATTGGCCTATTTTCTTCTGGCATCCTTGTCTGGTTTCGTATAAGGGTGACGCAGACTTTGTAGAATGAGTTCTGAAGCATTTCTTCTCCTTAATTTTTTAAAGAATAGTTTAAGAAGGATAGATGCTAACTCTTTAAATATTTGGTAGCGTTCACCTATGAAACCACTCGGTTCTGGACTTTCATTTGCTGGGATTTTTAAAATCACTGACTCAATTTAATTACTGGTAATCATTCTGCTCATATTTTATATTTCCTACTGATTCAATCCTGGGAAACTAAGTTTTTAGGAATTTATCCACATCTTCTAGTTCATCCATTTTGTTCACAGTAATCTCTTATGATCCTTCGGATTTATGTAGTGACAGCTGTAACTTCTTTTTCATTCTTTATTATGTGGGCCCTTTCTCATTTTTTTCTTGATGAGTCTGACCAAAGGTTTATCAATTTTCTTTATCTTGTCAAAGAATCAGCTCTTAGTTTCATTGACCTTTTCTATTTTTTATTTTTCAGCCTCTATTTCATCCATTTCTACTTCAATCTTTAGGATTTCTTTCCTTCTACTAACTTTGGGTTTTGTTTATATTTTTCTAGTTCCTACAGCTGTAAGATTAGAGTGTTTCTTTGAGATTTCCCACAGGTCGGTTTGTATCACTATAAATTTCCCTTAGAACTCCTTTTGCTGCCTCCCACAGATTATAGATTGTTATGTATCCATTTTCATTACACTTTCAAGTCCTCCTTGATTTCCTCTATGGCCCATTGGTTGTTTAGTAGCATATTGTAAACATGTATAAAAGCTTTCACGTGTTTGTGTCTTTGCAGTTTTTTCCTCACAGTTGATTTCTAGTCTCACGCTGCTATGGTTGAAAGAGATGCTTAATACGGTGTCAAAGTTCTCAGATTTACTGAGACTTGTTTTTGTGGTCTATCCTAGGAAAAAAAAGTGTGTTTTTCAAATAATGAGAAAGAAAGCTTACTTAATTCTATACAGGATAGACCCTGGTACAGCATACTACACGTTAAGAGGACACTCAATAAACTTCTAAGTGGTTATCCAAACAGTTGACTCTTGAACAATGCAGGTTTGGGGCACCAACCTCTGTGCAGTTGAAAATTCATGTATAACATTATAGTCAGCCATCAATATGTGTGGTTCCACATTTATGGATTCAACCAACCACCGATTGTGTAGTACTTTAGTACAGATTTATTGAAAAAAAAAAAAAATCCGTGTATAAGGGTACCCATGCACTTCAAGCCCATGCTATGTTGTTTAAGGTTAACTGTAATTGATTTTAATAAAAGTTCTCCAATAGGAAATGAACCAATGTTTTCAGAGTAGAAAGTGTGAGCAACAGAATGAGCTTCCTTAGCTTATAAATATATCAGCTCTGCTTAATGGTCTTTTTGTTTTTATAGAAAAATGTTGAAGCATAAAAAGTGTAAAGACATATATAATATACCACTGATATACCGAGGAGCATGATGACCTTTTTGCATATTCATCACTTAGTTACAAAAAACTATTGACGATTTAGCTTAGCAAACTAACACTTTGAAATCTTGAGTTGAATATATTCATATTTTTGAAATGGGTTTTTACTTCTTTTTAACCTTAGGAGATTGCTGAGTCTTCTAGCTTTGAAGGAGATAATAAAGACCCAAACCTTCTTGGTTTCTATTATCCAGTCTGATTATATCTATGGAAAGCACAGCCTGTTTCACAAGATTTGGACAGTGTTCAGAGAAGGGAAACTCCCTGGCTAGCTCGAGAGAAGCTGAGACACAGCCAGAAAGTAAACCTTCCAAGGGGAAGAAGCACGGACAGTGCCTGGCCCTGGACACATGGGAGAAGGTCAAAGGACTCCCTAAAGATCAAAGAGTAGCAGAACCCCAAATTCCTCCCTCCTAACCACCAGTTCTATTTTCAAAAATACTTTAATATAGAAATATGCTCAAGAACTTTCTTATTCCTTAAAATTATATTTTGATCTGAAAGTGACAGCAGATTTGTTTTTTATTTATTTTGTTTAAATTGACTACAGAGAAAGGGACAGTTATTAATTGAATGTGAAGATAAATTTGAGACAACATGTTGGTGGAAAATCACAAAAATTCATTACTTCTCAAGTTGGTAGCAGTTTCTCTGCAAATGCAAATGTTAATTTTCACTCTGTGTCATTATCTGTAGATATGTGGAAAATATGACTGCATAGTTTACTCATTAGGGATGAATCAAAACGGACAAATAAAGCTTGTTTCAGCTCTGAAAAATAAACATGTGGGGGAACTGTATTCTTAAATACAGCTTTCCCCAACCTTTTCAGGGGGGGAACAGCTTTCTGCTTTCTGTGAAGATTACAAAGCACAATACAGGCGAAATGCCATGCTCCCCATGCCTCTAAGCCTCCTTACAAATGTGGTGCAGCTGTCTGGCACTTTCGCCAGTGATAGCTCTGTGTGATCATTAACACTACCTGCTTAGTATTTGTGAAATTACATTGTATGTGCAAAGAATTGAGGTGATATTTTGAAACCCACATGGTTAATATATTTACCAATTAGTGGTTAGAGAGCATGGTTTTTCCAAAAACAGTTCACAATTACCAGTATTTAAGATTCAAAGTTGTGTTTTATTCAGTGGCTTTTGCACAACTTGGTACAGTGGTCACATTCAAGTAACCTCAAAGATTAGAGTTATCCTGATGAAATCAATCCCAGGGAATAAAAACGCCAAGTTTGAAGCTCCAAGACTTTGGCCACCTGATGTGAAAATCTGACTCATTGTAAAAGACCCTGATGCTGGGAAAGACTGAGAGCAGGAGGAGAAGGGGGCAACAGAGGATGAGACGGTTGGATGGCATCACTTATTCAAAGGTTATGAGTTTGAGCAAACTCTGGGAGATGGTGAAGGACAGGGAAGCCTGACGTGCAGCAGTCCATAGGTTTACAAAGGGCTGGACACGACTTAGCAACTGAACAACAATGTGATTTGATGAAATCTCATATTCTGAAGATGAAAGCCACATTTTATTTATTTTCTAGTACATGGTCACAAATTGGATATACAAAATAGCAGATAACCTTATGATATGCTATTCTTAGAAAGGGGCAGAGAAATTAGGCAAATCTATCAAGTGACTGAAACTTATTTAGGAAAGTGGCTGAAAGTGATGATTTAGGAAAGGGGAGTGCACGCACTCCATTAAAGAAGCAAATGTTTGTCAAATCTGGTCAAAACAAACCCTGAACTGGGGAGAGTCATCAAAATCTTTTCATCATTTAGAGATTAAACTCTATGAGCAGCTCTTGCCCCAAGAAAAGCCAATATGTGAATATCAAGATGTGGAGAAATGATAGTTATGTTAAAATAAAATAAACTAGCAAGCACGTCTAGTAATGTGTTTACATTATGATTGTGCTTTGACTGCTTCAGTTGGTCTATATACTATTCTTCATAAATACATTTATTATTCATATAACTTTTGCTCAGAGAGTGCAGGCCTTTGTTACTATAGTTTTATTGTTAAAGGTAATTTGGATTTAACATGTTTAAAACCAAACCCCTTCCCTCCATCCAATCTATTTTCTCTTGTATTACTTCTGAATTACTTTTTTATTTAAACAGCATCACCAACCACTTTATCCATCCAGATATGCACAACACAGTTTCTGGAACCATCCCGAGTACTTACTTAAGCTTCCCATCTGCTGTATTCCCCCAAGTTCTGTAGAGTCTGCACTTCACACTCTTGAACATAGCCCTCTGCTGTGATGCTTCTGTCCTAGTTAAAGGTTTCACAATGATCTCTTTCAGATTTCTACATCTGCCTCTTATTCTTTCTGCCTTCAGTGTCAGAGCTTACACAGATGTCCTCCCTACCTTCTCATCTCCACAGGTACCTGGTGACTTTTCTGAAATGTCAATCCATCACTTGAATAACTTAACAGATAAAAATCAAATTCTGAAAGTATTTCAAGTCAAGGCTAACTCTCCAGCCTAACCCCTTAGCCCTCTTCCACCCAGAAATCTATATATAGGAGGGGAAAAAACATAGGTCAATATTTAAAAGAAGAATCAATAATAGCTTTAAGCTAGAAACAAAGTAAACCATTTGTTCTTTGGAGTCATTCTAAAAAATTATATATTTATTGTATTTTCTACTTTACCAGTAGTATGTTTTCATTAACTATTTTGTTACTATATTTAAAAAATCATAAGAAATGCAGTAAGTGTGACAACCCAGGTCCAAGCCTAAAGTCTTGACTTGGCCTGTTAGAACTGGTAACAGCTGCTACATAGGGAATGTCAGAGTATCTGGTAACAACTAAAGAGCCATTTTCAAACTCTGGAAATGAAGCTGCTTTCATATTTTAAAAAAAGCCAGAACTGTGGCTATATCAACTTAACCTTTCTTTTATTTGGATGGAATTTAAATATTCTCATAGCAATTATAAAAATACAAAAACATTAGTTGTTCACAACTGGAAAGGAAGAGACATACTTGGATCTGTGCTGCAGATTGTTTTTCTAACTAAATATTCCCTGATCCACAGACGCTGAAATGTCTCTCTCCTTACATGGGCTATTCCTTCGTCCCTTACTAACCCTTAAGAAACACTGCGGTAGAAGGCTGCTGC
Organism: Bison bison bison; assembly: GCF_000754665.1. Classification (NCBI taxonomy): domain Eukaryota; kingdom Metazoa; phylum Chordata; class Mammalia; order Artiodactyla; family Bovidae; genus Bison; species Bison bison. Next base: position 1,609,000 of record NW_011495050.1, read on the forward strand.
TCCACTGCATCTCTGTGAGTGAGGCATTTTCTTCATGTGTGTCGGAGCAAGAAAAAAAGAGATATCCCCTGTCTTGGGGATAAATGATAAGCTGGACTGAAAGGTATAATAACCAATGTTTTACTCTGAACATGCACTGTCCAACAGTCCTCACAACCTCTGTAGCTACTGATTGTTTGAAATGTGCCCAGTCCAAACTGAGAGGTGGTGTAACAGTAAAATACACGTTGAATTTTTTAGACTTAATATGCAAAAAAGAATGTAAAATATCTCACTGTTGTTTAGTTGCTAAGTCATGTCCAACTATTTGCAACTCCATGGACTGTACTTTTGTTCATGGAATTTTCCAGGCAAGAATACTGGAGTGGGAAATAAAATATTTGTTTCTCCAGGGGATCTTCCTGACCCAGGGATTGAACTCGTGTCTCCTGCACTGGCAGGCAGATTCTTTATTGCTGAGCCACCAGGGAAGTAACACTTTATATTGATTAAAGGGAAATAATGATATTTGGGATAGTTGAGTTAAATAATATGTAGTATTGAAATTATTTTCACCTATTTCTTTACCCTGCTTTTAATGTAACTATTAGAAATTTTAAATATATAGCTCATATTTTACATATGCTCAAATTTTACATATGTAACTCATATGAAAACTCTATTATACAATGCTGCTCAGACACAATTTGTTTTAAATAAATGACCAACATCTTGTTTAATTATTATTTGCCTTTCTGTAATTAGAACAGAATACAGAATTTATATTGGCAGGAGGAAGTAGGGAGTGGGAGGTAGTGGGAATCCAATTGTTTCTACTCCCTCATTGTTTAAATTTTGAACAGAAGTAGGGAGGGACAAAAAAAAAGATGTGTAAAATCTAAACATAAACCGATTCTTCAGAGGCAACCAGTGGCATCAGAAAAGCAGAATAATGGCACTCTTAAGCATTCTGGAATATTCCCATATACCCAACCTGTGCAACAAAGTCAGTGATCCACTTAGTACAACAAAGCTACCGGTCCACCAAAAGCTTTGGGTGTTAAATTTTCTCCATTTTGCTGCTAGAAATGATTTACACAAAGAGCATTTATTAATTATCTAAGAACTTCCTGGAGGTGATGCCTGCAGATGCTTGAATGTCACACTTCTTAAAAAATGAAGTACAGTTGATTTACAATACTGTGTTACTTTCATGTGTTCAGCACAGTGATTCCTTTTTTTTTTTTTTGCATGATAGTTATTAAGAAATACAATAATCTTATAATTAATCTTATAATCTTGGGTATAATTCCCTGAGCCATACAGTAAATCCTTGTTGTGTATCTGTTTTATATACAGTAGTTTTTATCTGTTAATCCCATACCCCTAATTTTTCCTTTCTCTCCACTCTCCCCTTTGATAACCATACATTTATTTTCTATGTCTGTGAATCCATTCCTTGTTTGTATAGATTCATTTGTATCATTTTTTAGATTCTACATATAAATGATATCATATAATTGTGTCTTTCTCTGTCTGACTTATTTCCATAAGCAAAATACTCTCTGGGTTACTCTTCCAGTATTTTACTCAGCACTGCCCAACTGATACAAACAGCATATCCTTCATTAATAGCAAAGTGACTTAAATTACTTATTATTTTAAAAATCCACATTAATATGCAAAATTCAAAATTCACAATGAAGTTATAAACAGGTGGCACATTCTAATTTGGCACTAATGTGGTACTTATGATAAAGAGATATAAAACAAAATGATTGTAAATGAGTGAAAAGACCGTGATGTTGGGAAAGACCAGGGCAAGAAGAGATGGGGGACAACGGAGGATGAGATGATTGAATGGTATCACTGACTCAGTGGACATGAGTTTGAACAAACTCTGGGAGAAAGTGGAGGATAGGGAAACCTGGCGTGCTGCAGTCCATGGGGTTGCAAAGTGTCAGATATGACTTAGCAACTTAGCAACAACAAACGCCATATTTAAAATCAACACAAAAAGTGTGTAAAGTTGTCTCTTACACATACATAATCTGAGCCAAACTTATATCACAAAAGACAAACTTTTCTAAGTTATCACTAAGAAAATATTGCCAGTCAATGTTATCAGAGTCAGTACAGGAAAGAGAACCACTGTTTTAGAACTACTGGTTCCTGACTCACCTTATTAACAACTTTCATCATTTCATAGGCTATTATGAGAATAGAGTTGTAGCATATGTGCATTTAGATCACAGAAATTCAACTATAAGCATTTGGCAGGAAGAGAGAACCTAAAAAAATAACACAACAGACAGAAGTCCCACCATTCGGTTCAATAAAATTTTGTGTAGGAAGGGAGAGAATAATTGTCTTTTTTTCAATCGGTTTCTGATCTCAAGTCTTTAACGGAGGGTGCTGGTCTCACAGGTGATCAAAGACACTGTAAATAATAACTTTGTTTCTACTTAATCTTGATTTATTTGTTGACTTTAAATCCCCGGCAAGATGTGACTTGATGGTGTCCTGATGGTACAATGTGTTTCTTTAAGTCCTGATGTCAATTATGTGGGTTCCTAGCAACTTCCTGTCTCTGTCCTCTATCCACATTACTGAATTTGTGCTTTGGGAAGATCATTTTGGCTGTTGTGTAAGAAACAGACAGACTGCAGCAAGAAAACAGGAACAACAGTTATTTGCTGACCTGAATTACTGAAAGGATAGGAAGGGATGCAAGTGGATAAAGGTTTCCTGGAAAAGCTGGTCTTAAAAGCTACTTTGTAGAGATTGCTTTGGTCCTTAACAATTATATAGCCTTAGTCTTTCTCCAACATAGGTAGGTACATTTATATTGCCCTCCCAAGATATGTTGTTAAAATTGGACATATTCAATGTTCAATGAGATTCTTCGAGACCTGTAACAGTTTCCTTCTTTTCAGTAGTTTCATACTGGTTACAGAGCTTGTGACCAGAAATGTTTTTAATACATTTAAACATTAAACATTTGCTCCAGAAACTGCTAGGCGTCTGGTGATTCAGAAATGATGATAGCAATCTTGCCTTATCTCTCACTTCATTCCAGGTTAGACATAAAATACTTTTCTATCAGTCATACACAGGACATGAAAGACAAAGAAGAAAATGTGGGGAACACCACTGAGAATGACGGTCCAAATTAGTTCACAATTTTCCATGTACACATAAGATATTGCTTGTAGCTCAGGTCCTTCCCTGACTTTGAACTTAAAGGTTAACAAGCTTCTGAAGTTCTTTTTAAATGATACAATTCCCAGAGAGGCATTCTATAAGGAGAAGATGACTTCATTTTACCCAGCAAGTGATATATCTAACATCACTATATTTTAAAACCCTGCAAAACAAACAGGGCCGTATGGCTCAATTTTTTTTCCAACAGCAAACTAACAATCTGGAGTATTCTAATAAACTGCTGTTAGGTCTAGGAATATTTGGGGCCAAAATTTTCTTTTTTTCCCTAGTTATAACTAGTTTGCTAATAGATTTCTTTAGCTTTAGAGTTATAATTAGAAGACAGTTACTACTTTGCATAATCACATTGTAATTGTTATTTGGGTGAAATCCAACCAACTTAAGCATCAGTACTTCCAAAAAAACAATGTCTGGCAAAAAGAGAACAACAAATGCCATGCTCTAATGGGTCCAGGTTATCTAATAATGTTTGCCTAATGGTTTAATGTTGTTTTTTAAGAGGCTCAACAGCAAGTGACATTAGAAATCAATGTATTTTAAGGCATCACAGTTATAACTGGAAATAAGTTAATGTTCTCTGATAAACACTAATGATGATAGTTAGAAACAAAAATTCACGTGGGGTCAGAAACCTAGCTGCCTTCGGTCTGTCATTTGTTAAATTTATGTTCCAGCAGCTGAATTTACTTCTAGTGCCTGGAGAATTTCCAAACACACACATCTCTTGCTTCAAAAGCCAAGAAGCTCAGTTGTAGGCCCCAGTTCTATAGAATGAATGAACACACTATGTTTCTAGCTGCCCACTCTCCTATCCACTTTTTAAGTTGATTATTCAGCCTTCCCAGAAACTTTATAACTCTTTCAGGAAATTCCATCCTTTGTTCAATCAGCGAGCCCTTTGCTATTGCTTACAACCAAGAAACCTCGCATCTACTTCAAAAATACACGAGTCTTCCCACTTCATGTCAGCTGTCACTACTCTAGTGCAAAGTCCCATGACATCTCTTCTGTACTAAAGCAGTAACTTCCTGACTAGTCTCACTGAATCCATTCTTGTCCCTCCCCAACCCAATCTATGCATGCTAAGTTACTTCAGTTGTGTCCGACTCTGTGACTCCATGGACTGTATAGCCCACCAGGCTCCTCTGTCCTTGGGATTCTCCAGGCAAGGATACTAGAGTGGGTTGCCATGTCCTCCTCCAGGGGATCTTCCGAATCCAGGGATCGAACCCGCGTCTCTTATGTCTCCTGCATTGGCAGGCGGGTTCTTAATTACTAGCCCACCTGGGAACCTAATCTATATGTAATGTGATCTAATGATCTAACACCTAAATACAAAAGTAGCATTAACCATTCTTCTCCATAAAATTCTTATCAACCTAAATATATACTTTAAAAATCATTACCACAATCAATACAGCTCAACATGATTTGGCTCCTGCCTGCCTCTCCAACCTCATCTCCAGCCGCTCTCCCCAATTCTCTGTGCTTCAGCCACACAGGCCTTCCCTCTTACCTTAGGGTTTTCATGCATATTCTCCCCTCCCTAGAACACCTTCCTCCCTAGTCAATCAAACTCTTCCTCATTCTTTAGGTGTCAGCTAAAATGTAGTTTCCTTAAAGAGAGCTTTCCTTATGCTTCAATATAAGTCTTCTTACTTATGAACCTCATAGTGTCCTGTACGTTTAATAGATTGAATGTCCTGGACATTATAAATTATATAATTTATAATTATATATTTATATTTGTATTGTTTAGAATATCTCTCTCCTCAATTCTATGAGATCAGGAAATATATCTAATGTACTCTACCTTGTATTTCAGTATCTGGTACATAAAAATCCATGTAACTAATAAATATGTTGAATAAAGAAATGCATATTACTCAGTGAAAGAAGCCAGTCTGAAAAGGCTGCATAGTACATTATTCCAACTACAGACATTCTGAAAAAGACATAACTATGGACACAGTAAAAAGATGACTGGTTTCCAGGAGTTCAGGGAAGGGAAGGCATCAATAAGCAGAGTATGGAGTATATTTTAGGCAACAAAAAAATAAATACTCTGTATGATACTAAACATGTCCTTATACTTTAATGCACAACACAAACATGCATAGAAGTAAAATTTAGGACAAAAATAATGACAGATGGAAGGGTGTGATGTGTGTGGGGACACAGGGTATGTGAGAAATCTCTGTAACTTTCTTTCAATCTTGGAACCTAGAACAGCTATGAAAAAGAATAAAAGCTTTTAAAAATAAGGTATTGAGCAAATCCCCTCCCCCCCAAAAATGAAATAGAATACATAACTTTATAATCAAGCTAAATGAATTAAACAAAAGGTAGGAAAAAAGAAAACATAGTAAAGCATGGTTTAAAAAAATTAAGATGCAAAATTATCAGTAATTACAATGAATCAGATATCAGTAATTATAATGAATGTAATGAGTTAAATATCCTATTTTAAGAATATGCTCTATATTTCTGTGTTCTGGACTGTTTTCCCAACTACAAATAATAAGATGAAAAATATCTCTCTTTACTTTTAAAAAATAAACCTAATTATAATAATCCAATTTTAAAAAAGAAATAACTGAACAAAATTTGGGAAGTGCATATAAAGAAGTGATTTCCCAGGTGGCTCGGAGGTAAAGAATCCACCTGCTGATGCGAGATGTCGGTTCAGTCCCTGGGTCAGAAAGATCTCCTAGAGAAGGAAATGGCAACCCACTCCAGTATTCTTGCCAGGGAAATGCTATGGACAGAGGAGGCTGGCAAGCTGTAGTCCATGGGGTCACAAGAATTGGACACAATTTAGAGACTAAATAACAACAATATAAAGAAGTGCTTCAAAGGAGTCATAGCATATAACTTACAGTTGTAAAGAAGAAAAGTCTATAGTTAACAATCTAAAACTCTATCCTAAGAAACTAGAAAAAGAGGAGGAATTTAAACCCAAAATAAGCAGAAAGAAAGAAATAATAAAAAATAAATCAGTGAAATAGAGAATGGACTAACAACAAAGTCAATATATGCAAAAGCTGGCTCTTTGAGAATAACCAAAGTGGTAAACTGCTAGTCAGACTGGTTAAAAAATAGATAACACACTGACCAACATCAGAAATGAGAGAGGGAACATTACTGTAGATTCTCAACATTTTTTTAAAAGGCAATATTATGAACAGCTACATGCTGTTTAACAATTTTACATGTCATGGATAAATTCTTTGAAAGACACATATTACCAAAATTGACTCAAAAACAAACGTGAAACCTGAATAGCACTAGAGTTGACCCTGGAACAATGTGAGGGTTAATCGGCATATAACTTACAGTCAGCCCTCGGTATCCATGATCCCTCCACATCTGCAGATTCAGCCGAGGACCATGTAGTGCTATAGCATCTACCATTGAAAAAGATCTGCATTTAAGTGAACTTGTACAGCTCAAACCTGTGTTGTTCAAGGGTGAACTGTATACAAATCTTATAAATTGAATCTGTAATTAAAAAAACACTTCCATAAAGAAAACTCCAGGTCCATTTGGCTTTACCAGTAGACCTACCTTTTAAGGAAAAAAATACCACAAAACAAATTCAGAAAACAAAGAGGAGGGAACACTTCCTAAACCATTTTATGAGGCCATCATTAAATTGACATCAGAACCACACGACAAGATCCAAGAAAATAGAATGATAGGTCAATGGGTGGAAATAAATGAATCCTTAACAGATTTTTGGCATAAATTATGAATTCCAGGTCTCTTAACATATAAAATGGTCTAATGAAAATTTTCCATAGAGTAAGTTCTATAGAATTGCAAGTTGGCACCAAACTATGTGACAGTGGGAAGTCTAATTCTTGTCCTAAAAGCTTAGGAAAAAAACAAAACCATAACTCTTCACATTCAAATTACATGCCATTCATTTTACCTGTGAGTCAACCAAATAACAGATACGAATTGAAGGGCTTATCAGGTTCAGATCATGATAAGACATTTCAGGGTGAACTCCCAGTTAAAGGAATTAATCCTAAACAATTTAGCATGTACTTTATATGAAAAAATTAGACAAGCAAATAATTCCAAGTAGTTAAGCAGAGGTAATGAACATATGAAAAGTTTCAATTAAAAGTTAAGAGAAAGAAAGAGGTCTATAATTTTACAAAGTCTGACAAATTTGGTATCAGAATAGAAAAATACATAGTTTTTTAAGAGAAGATACTTTTGATTTCATGTAAAAATAAATTAAATTCTAATTACAGGCAGTGAATAGGTAGAAAAGGAATATTTATTCCTTTTCCAAAGATACTATTTTCCTAGTTAGCTGTCAGAAACCACTTGCACAAATGCAGACCTTCTCCAACAACTGCTTATGAAGTTTCATTATAGATGGTTTTTGGTAACAAAATATATTTCATGTATTAAAAATCAGCAAGCTTTCATGCTACAGCATTTCCTTTCTTTTCTCCACTCAACAAATATTTACTGAGCCCTTAATATATAATTAAACATGGTCCTAGTGCAGGAATGCAGCATAAACAAGATGGACTAAAATCACAGCCGACATGGAACTTACTTTCTAGCTGAGATACATGAGAGGCCAAAAAATAAGTTAAGTTCTAGCATGTATCTTCCACTACTATTCCACTATAATGCTGCCACAATATTATCCTCTGATTCAGTGCTATTGGATGCAGTTTAAGTAGAATTACAATGTGATAAAAGCCTTTTGATATTGCAGATAAGCCCTCTTGGCCCAATTCTAAGCTAGATCTGTCTTAAAAGGATTACCATGATATAAACCAGGGATCACCAAACTTTTCCTGTAATGAGTCACATATAAATATTTTAGGCTCTGCAGGCCACCTACGATCTATACTCCATATTCTTCAATTTTTAACCCTTTAAAAATGTAAATTTATTCTTATCTGGCATGGAATTCTCCAGGCCAGAATACTGGAGTGGGTAGCCATTCCCTTCTCCAGGGGATCTTCCCAATCCAGGGATCAAACCCAGGTCTCCTGCATTGCAGGTGGATTCTTTACCAGCTGAGCCACCAGGGCAGCCCTCTTATCTGACAGGCCAAACAAAAACAGGCCAGGGGCCAAATCTAATCTGCAGCCACAGCTCTCCAACTCCTGACCAAAAGATCTGAATATCCTTGCTTGTAAGTGGCTATGCTCAGTCCTACACTTTGTAGTTCTTTTGATTTTTTTTTTTGTATATTTCTTCTCTTGCTGTTTGTTGTTTATTTGCCAAAATCTAATAAAACATTCTTTTCTAGAGCTACAGTAGTTCGACTGCTACAGCCTCAAAGTCAGCTCTGAAGAGCAGAACCACCTGCTCCATTTCACACAAGCAACAGAAAGATGTTCTCAGCAGAAAAACCTTCTACGTCTGTGTACTTTAGAGAATACAGCACAGACAGTACCTGCTCTCCACTGACTTCCTGGGGCAGACACATACAAGGTCTAATGGTCCCTTACCTTGCTGGAGGAACATCAATATTGGAAGAAACAACTTTTCGTTTTTGCTCAAGGAGACAGATGGAACGAGTGTTTTCTTTTTCATGGTCAAGTGCTCGGTTAGCTTTTTTGGTGTCTGCTGTTTTCACATCTTCCTCCATGGCCAAAGGAAACAAGTGTTGATGGGACATTTTTTTACTAGAGTCACGTTTTAAGTCCTCTGTTTGAAATGTGAAGGTCATTTCCCGCTTAATGCTTCCCACCTGTGAAACAAAACACAAAAATTCTCACTCACCCAAAATATCAGCTTTACATGACTATGTGCAGATGGCCAGAGGACAGACCACAGACACTGCTGTCCCTGTTCATCTTGAAGATTTTTTAATTTAAATGGGGGAAATCTAACATGGAAATAAAATAACTGACTTTACAAAGGTACAATTGATGTGCTGCCTATCATAATGCAAGCAAGAAGCATCATGAGCACAAGAGAAGCCTTTTGGATGGGCAAAGATTTTGAAGACTTGAAAGCATGAGGCTTCTAAAAAAAATGAGAATTTAAAACATCATTGTTTTCTCTTCTACAACTGAGAAAACTCAAATAAATAAATTCTTAAATATTTCATGCTGATTATGCTTAACAGAGGTTCAATCTCTGGGTTGGGAAGATCCCCTGGAGGAGGGCATGGCAACCCACTCCAGTATTCTTGCCTGCAGAATCCCATGGACAGAGGAGCCTGGTGGGCCAGTGTCCATAGTACTGCAGAGTCGACACCACTGAGTGACTAAGCACAGCACATGCTTAGCAGAAGAGTGCTATACATATAAAAAAATCAAGTCTTAAATCTTAGACTATGAATAACGATCTTAACCCCACTCTTTACCTCATGAAAAATGTGTTTTTTTTTTATTCTTTATCTATAGCAGATTTGATCTTAAGGAAATCCCTTCATTAGTATGACAATTAAAAAGTCATAACACTGGAACTTCCCTGGAGGCCCAGTGGTTAAGAAGCCATCATCCAATTCAGGAGACGTGGGTTCGATGCCTGGTTGGGGAACTAGGATCCCACATGTCGAAGGGCAAATGAGCACCTACACGCTGCAACTATGGAGCCCACAAGCTCTGGGGCCCATGTACCACAACTGGTGTGCCCACACCCCGCAAGTCATAATAATCTTTATCATTTTTAACTAAATGCAATGTTTAAGACAAATGTACATTTAAATGTCAAAGGAATTATATCTGGTGATTTCAGAGTTTAGAATTGTGATGGATGAAAAAGGAGACTAAAGTTAAAAAAGGGAATTTTGTATCTTGTAAGATGACTGGCACTGTTCGTGAAGTTTGGAGTGAACTTGTTAAGCTCTGGGCTTCCCAGATGGCTCAGCTGGTAAAGAATCTGCCTGCAATTCGGGAGACCTGAGTTCAGTCCCTGGGTTGGGAAGATCCCCTGGAGAAGGGAATGGCTACCCACTCCAGTATTCTGGCCTCGAGAATTCCATGGACTGTACAGAGAGTCAGACACAACTGAGCAACTTTCACTTTTTACTTTGTTAAAGTCCTAAGTGTACAAAGAAGAGCTAGACTGTCAACCCGGAGCCTCACTAATCAGTGGAGAATGTTTCAAAATATGCGTGTCTATGAGACATTTCACAGGTCAGAGTCACTCTCTCACGAAGTCCATGTGTAGAGTCAGTAAACCTTCACTCACCCACTTAAATAGAAAGTATGCTCGTTTGTCTCTTTTTGATTTTAGGTAGGAGAAAAAGCACAAAGAATTTGATCAAGTAGATTTAGAATTTATAGAGCTAAAGCCACAAATATAGGGGATTTTTCAGAATGAAATGAAAGTATGTGTGTTCAGTGAAGCAGAGACTGGCAAAATATGGTATGAATGGCTAGAAATTTTGAGACTAAGGAAAAACTTGAAGCTATATGTTTGTTGGAGCCACAGAACCAGCTCTCATATGTGTTCTCCTTGAGCCCAGGGGTGACTTGTGTGCCTCAGGATCACCGTGGCTGGAATGTATCTTTCATATGAACCCAGAGCCCTAAATTGAGCTCCCTGCTCTCGTTGGCCTGCACTTGTCAGGCAGAAGAGACTATCTTCCACGGTGTTCCTGCCACACTGAGACTGTGCTCCACAGGACAATGTCAGTCACTTTGGTATATTTGCAACTCATTAAAAAGTTACCATATTTCTTAAAATGCATTAATGAATGAACAAAAGTAAGAGTCCAAGAAAAATGAGTGCTTTTAAGAGCTGTTTCAATGACATCAATACTCAATAGAGAGGAATAAGGAACTATTTCATACTTCTAAAATTCAATACATTTTCAATAAAAATGTAGTTTGGAAAACTAATATAAATGTTTTAAAATATCCATCACTAATCACTTTCAGTGCAACTTTTTCTGCCTGGAGGTGGAAGGGAGTGGGAGGCATTTTTTTCACTTCTATAGCAGCTCATTCCCAGCTATGTTACAAAAGGAATACACCAAACACCAGCCACAAAAGATGAAAACAAAGGCCTGGCTTTGATGATTATAAATAGTTTCTCCCTAAGTGTCAAGTATTACATTAATTAAATATTTAAGTAGTCATTAGTATTAAGTTGTAGCAATAATCGACATCCATACCTCCCCAGGGACCAATTCATCTGATTAAAAGAATTCAATCCAAAGAGAGGTGGGGTTGAGGGAGAACATTACAGGAAGGTTAGCTTTTAGCTTCAAAAATTTAGGGGAAAAAAACAGCATTTGAAGCAAACTAATACAAAGTAGAATAAATTTCCTGCAGAAATGATAGTATAATCGTATATCATGCTCTTAGCCAAGACTTCATAATAAAGTAAGCTATGGTAATATTCAACAATGTAAGCTATAAATCTTCCATAATACATTCTAAACATAAAATTAATCTCTAAATGGTAATCAAGAAAGTTTAGCAATGTAATGAAATTCAAACACTATTCAGCCCAGACTCCTTTTATAAAAGTGGAGTTAAAATGAGTTAGCTAAGATCAAAGAGGACAAAAAAAAATGCAGAGATGAGCAAGAGATTTTTGATACTTTGAGTCATGTGTTCCACTGTTTGTAAGGCTGGTGGAAGGAGTGGGTGACAGATGTAGATGTTCATTATATCTTCATGCTTTAAAGTTTACATACATATATATATATAAAACATGCTCTTTTTAATGTTCTTCCACTCATATCAGATGTCACATTTTTTCAAATTTTAAAAGGAATAGTCACAGGAGAGAAGAGAGTAGAGAGAGAACATGAAGTCAAATCTTGAGACATGGGCTCAGAAATGGCCCAGAGAAACAAGGTGGTGGCTGGAGAGGATGCTGAACCAGGGAGAAGGTTCTAAGACAGGAGGTAACAGAGCGTGTCTGAATGCTGAGGCAGGATGGAAAGAAAGGGATGAGTGAGGGTTTGCAGGAGTAGTAGAACGGGGCAGGGCCAACATCCAGCCATCGCACCACCAGCAGATCAGCAGAAGAAAGCAGCAAAAGGAAGAGATAACCTCAATTCAAATTGAACCCCTATTAGATTAGCAGAGGAGAGCAGCTAAAGGAAGACAGGATCCCACTTACATGAGATTTCCAGAAAAGGCAAAAGCTATAAAGACAGAAAGCAGATCGGTGGATTACCTGAGACTGGGGTTGACAAGGGAAACTGATTGCAAATGGACACCAAAGAACTTTGTGCTGTGATGGAAATGTGCTAGAACAAGCCTATACTGATTTGCACCATGCTGCCAAAGAATGCTCACACTACCACACAATTGCACTCATCTCACACGCTAGTAAAGTAATGCTCAAAATTCTCCAAGCCAGGCTTCAGCAATATGTGAACTGTGAACTTCCTGATGTTCAAGCTGGTTTTAGAAAAGGCAGAGGAACCAGAGATCAAATTGCCAACATCTGCTGGATCATAGAAAAAGCAAGACAGTTCCAGAAAAACATCTATTTCTGCTTTATTGACTATGCCAAAGCCTTTG
>NW_011495050.1:1621779-1622602 GCF_000754665.1 Bison bison bison
ACTTCCTGATGTTCAAGCTGGTTTTAGAAAAGGCAGAGGAACCAGAGATCAAATTGCCAACATCTGCTGGATCATAGAAAAAGCAAGACAGTTCCAGAAAAACATCTATTTCTGCTTTATTGACTATGCCAAAGCCTTTGACTGTGTGGATCACAATAAACTGTGGAAAATTCTGAAAGAGATGGGAATACCAGACCACCTGATCTGCCTCTTGAGAAATCTGTATGCAGGTCAGGAAGCAACAGTTAGAACTGGACATGGAACAACAGACTGGTTCCAAATAGGAAAAGAAGTACGTCAAGGCTGTATATTGTCACCCTGTTTATTTAACTTCTATGCAGAGTACATCATGAGAAACGCTGGGCTGGAGGAAACACAAGCTGGAATCAAGATTGCCGGGAGAAATATCAATAACCTCAGATATGCAGATGACACCACCCTTATGGCAGAAAGTGAAGAGGAACTCAAAAGCCTCTTGATGAAAGTGAAAGTGGAGAGTGAAAAAGTTGGCTTAAAGCTCAACATTCAGAAAACGAAGATCATGGCATCCGGTCCCACCACTTCATGGGAAATAGATGGGGAAACAGTGGAAACAGTGTCAGACTTTATTTTTCTAGGCTCCAAAATCACTACAGATGGTGACTGCAGCCATGAAATTAAAAGACGCTTACTCCTTGGAAGGAAAGTCATGACCAACCTAGATAGCATATTCAAAAGCAGAGACATTCCTTTGCCAACAAATGTTCATCTAGTCAAGGCTATGGTTTTTCCTGTGGTCATGTATGGATGTGAGAGTTGGACTGTGAAGAAGGCTGAGCGCCTG
>NW_011495050.1:1622702-1628291 GCF_000754665.1 Bison bison bison
AGCTTTTGAACTGTGGTGTTAGAGAAGACTCTTGGGAGTCCCTTGGACTGCAAGGAGATCCAACCAGTCCATTCTGAAGGAGATCAGCCCTGGGATTTCTTTGGAAGGAATGATGCTAAAGCTGAAACTCAGTACTTTGGCCACCTCATGCGAAGAGTTGACTCATTGGAAAAGACTCTGATGCTGGGAGGGATTGGGGGCAGGAGGAGAAGGGGACGACAGAGGATGAGATGGCTGGATGGCATTGCTGACTCGATGGATATGAGTCTGAGTGAACTCCAGGAATTGGTGATGGACAGGGAGGCCTGGAGTGCTGCGATTCATGGGGTCGCAAAGAGTCGGACACGACTGAGCGACTGATCTGATCTGATAAATTAATGAAAAAAAAAAAAAAAACCAAAAAGTATTCTTACAATGGGATGAACATTATGATATACAAATTGTACCATAATAGTATTGTTGATTTAAAAAAAAAAAAAGGAAAAGAAGAAAGAACCAGACCAGGAATAAGTGGCGTAGAAAGTATATTTACCAAGAATCCCCTAGACCAGAAACTGGGAACCTGTGCTGCAAGAGGCAGACACGGAGTGCTATGACAACGCAGGCTGCTGCGAGTAGCTGTGCTAATATATCCTGTTCACAAGTAAGGCTGGCTGAAATCCAGTCCCTCCTCAAGCCAGGTCCCCAGGCCTCTTCACCCATGGAAGAGGGACATTTTTCTAATTCATTCATCTGGAGAAGAACTTTTTATCCTTTGTTTGACCAAAGAGGGCACTCTTACTTGTTTTTGTTCCCAATTTGCACAATGCCCTGGTGACAAAAGGAAACGCTTCTGGAGGTGTGGAGGGCCTGGGCCAAGTTAGCTTCCTTCCTTGAAGCTGGTATCAATTAATGATGTGACTCATATGAGCTGATATTTTTAATAATAGAAAGCTGAGGAAATCTGAGAAATCTTTCGTATCACAGCTCACACGGAGGCAAAGGGTTCAACAGTAGAAGATACCCAGAGAAAATAAACACACTCCCCAAATCTAGAAGTCCTGGGTGCCAAATAATGAAGAAAAAAAAAAAGCAAAACTCTTAATTAGGAATTTTGAGAAGAAAACACAAGGCAGAGGTTTAGGAATAATCTTAGTCTAGATTTTTTAAAATGCATCTCTTGCATGAGGAAGGGTTAATCTGATTGTATCCCACAGTGACGAGACTGTAAGTTGGAAGGCAGTAGTATTTGATTCTGGTTATCTAATTTCAAGATGGACATTGACAAAGCAGAACAAACACAACAGGGTGATCAGGATGACAAAGGATCCTATTGGAGGAACTGGGAATATTTCATCTAGAAAACAGAAGGCTTAAGGTTCACACATAGCAGTAGGAATAGTCACTCAGTCATGTCCAACTCTTTATGACTCCATGGACTGTAGCCCGCCAGGCTCCTCTGTCCATGGGATTCTCTAGGCAAGAATACTGGAGTGGGGTGCCATTCCCTTCTCTAGGGGATCTTCCCAACTCAGGAGTGGAACCTGGTCTCCTGCATTGCATGTGGATTTTTTTACCATCTGAGCCACCAGGGCGGGCCCACATAGCTACTCTTAAATATGTGCAGAGCCCTCTTGAAGAAGAGAAATTTGAGTTCCGTGTTTCTTTGGAACGAGGGTCAATGGTGCCCACTTCTACTTCCAACTGACTCCATTTTGACCGTATGGTTTGCTCTCTCTTCCTGTTCTTTCTCACTCTTCCACACATTGTGAATGAAACACTCTGTACCTATAAAGAACACCGACTAGTTTTCACCTGACTGTGATTTCATGAACTCATAATCTGTGAAGCAGGCGTTATCTTAGAGACTCTAGTCTCACTTCAACGTTTTCTTTTTCATTGTTCCTGTAGAGCCTGAGTGTACTTTTCATTTTTTCAAACATTCATTTATTACAAAATATATGCTTGTTAAAATTTCCATAAAAATGTGTGTAAGACAATATGAGGACAGCTTTATATTCCTCCCCATTCTCCTCCCAACCCTGCCCAGTCAGGTCCAACCCCTAGAAAGAACAGCTTTTAACAATTTACTGCAAAGCCTTCACTTATTTAAAATGCATTAAATTCCTAACTGCATATATGTCTGTCTGGGGTGTCTAAACACCAATGTACTGCATGTATTATTCTGCAACTTATTTTTTCACTTCACAATAAATCACAGGCATCTTTTCATGTTAGTAGTAAATGTACTACATTTAAGTTTTGAATACGGTAACATTTCACAAGATCATATTGTTTAGCCTTTCCTTTCCTTCCAGACATTGAGGTACTTTTCAATTTTTCATCATTAAACATAATGCCACAATACATACCATTGCTGTATGTATACATGTACCTTTATATACTTGTGCAAGTCATTTTTGTATGAAAAATTCCTGGAAGTTAGAATTGCAGAGTCAACCAACCAAAATTTTTCTTTATGGAGGGACAAACTGTGGGATATCCATACAGTGGACATACCACAAGGTCACTAAAAAAGAAGACCATCAGAATAAATCCATGATGTATTATGAGGAACACATTCGCTCGTGATTTACTAAGAGAAACAGGTAAGCTGCAGACTAATACATTAGGCAGGATTTCACTGCTCTTTGAAAGCAAAGTAGTTTGTTAAAAAGTTACACACCTATGGGCCAAGAAGGTTCTACTTCTTTCCTTATATAATTAGATACTGTATACACACATAAAGACACACAAACAAGTTCAAGTGGTGAGATTATGGGGAATTTCTGAGCTTTTTTTAAGGTTTTCAAATTTTAAAAATTTAAACAAAGAGACAATTTTATAGAGATTCATAAAAATTGTCAGGAATAATGCTCTTTGCTGGTCAACATATGAGGGAACTGGCACTCTCAGTCGCTGTTGGTGGGAATATACATGTTGGAGGAGGCCAGCATGCAAAAGGCAATGGATTTAATGGTACATCCCTCTGATTTAGCAATTCTATGTCTATGGGGAAAAAATATCTAGAAAAGCACACAAGAATGTTTAGCACAGAATTTCTTATAATATTAAAAAATGCAAATTCCTGAACAGTCATCAATAAATTGGGAATTAAATATGAACAAATAAAATGTATAGTTAATAACAAAGACATATTTCTGTATTTATGAAGTGGAAAGACATTTAATATACTATTTGAAAAAAGGAAATCCAAATGAGTCTTATGTAATATAAACTTGGGGAGGAGGGATATATATATATATATAGAGAGAGAGAGAGACAGCGCGTGCGAAACAATTCTGAAAGGACATTCCAAAATGTTAATGATTTTCCCTGGAAGCAGACTTACAGTCCAATTTTGTTTTTACCCTGTTTGCAATCTTTACAATGTTCATGTATAGTTTGGTATTTTAAAACCTATAAAGTTATTCTAAAAAAAATATACATTATTTTTATATAATTAAGTTTCTCAAGAATACAGCACTTACATAGTATTTTTTTTCTTCTACCAGCTTTCAGTTATTAGTATACATGTATATGCATGTGTGTGTACTCAGTCACTCAGTCATGTCCAACTCTTTGCAACGCCATGGGCTGTAGACTGCCAAACTGCTTCTGTCCATGGAATTTTTCAGGCAAGAATACTGGAATGGGTTGACATTTCCTCCTCCAGAGGATTTTCCCAACCCAGGGAATTGAACTTGTGTCTCCTGGGGCTCGTCCATTGGCAAGCAGATTCTTTACCACTGAGTCACCTGGGAAGCCCATATTTCCTATACTAAAGGGGAAAATTAATTACAAATTATCCATCCAGTTGCACTATTACTTCCCTTGATTACCAGTACCTCTCAGCTATATCGTACTACAATGATTACCTTGAATTTATATCGTACTTGAAGTTATATCGTACTACAATGAATTCCTTCTTCCTACCCAACACAGAAGCCCTTCAGCAGCACATCACAGACACGCTCTTTATTCAGTGTAATTTCTTGCAAGAGAACAAAGCTTCAGTGTTCAATTATATGAGAATACTACCAATTACCAAGTTAACTAACAAATAAATTTCAAAATTTCTATTTTGATGAACAGCTTTTGTTTTCCTAGACAAAGATAAACAGTAAATCTATAAATATGATATACTTGGGAAAATTGCAATTTTTTAAACAAGACGCTAACAGTATGTATTTCAATCTTGAATTTCTCTAAATGGTGTCCTTTGTAAACTGGACTGAAGCTCATTGGCTTTCTTCAATACAAAAACATCTGCTTTCCATAGGAGGATTCTAGCAGCACAACAGAAAAGAGAATGGCTTCTAGCATCAGCCCACTTACTCAATCAATCCTTCCTTCTGTCCACACTCAAGTGCATTCCAGGCTACCTTAAACCCAATACCCTCCCCATGAATATATGATAATAAGGTGCCAAAGTGCATGTGTCAACATTCACTTTTGCAAACTGTCCTCATTTACTCATCCCAACCCAATAAAATTTGAGGAATTAGCTCTGGAGATTAATCAGATTTCCAGGAATAATCTAAAGAAAGTCAACCCATTTGCCTTCTGGAACTTTCTGAATAGTAAGAAAGTAGTAGAGATATTTTGAAAAAGAGAATCAAATTCAGGCCACAGCAAAATCCACTTTTGGGGAGCAAGCCACAGGAGGCAAGGAAATAGACCACTTGACCAAGTGACTTTTTTCAACTGACTCTTCCATTCACCATGCAAGCACACAGTCACATTTGACAAATTATAAGAGAATTTTCCCTATTTCAGATTGTGCTTCCACACCTTAGAATTTATTTTTTAAACTTGCTTTAGAATACATAAATACGTATGTTTAGTGACTGATGACAATGACACATCAACCACAGTGTAGAGCATGTAATCAGACTCCCACATTTTAAAATATGCTACGAAAGAAGCAAAAGTTATACTAATAATAGGAACAACTGATTTTTAAATTAAT
Organism: Bison bison bison; assembly: GCF_000754665.1. Classification (NCBI taxonomy): domain Eukaryota; kingdom Metazoa; phylum Chordata; class Mammalia; order Artiodactyla; family Bovidae; genus Bison; species Bison bison. The sequence continues at coordinate 1,627,654 of NW_011495050.1, forward strand.
TTAAAATATTGCAACTAAAGGTCACGCTTAAAGAAAGACCAGACTCTGGAGTCAAGTGATAAAGACTGTTTCCAAAAATAGTCAACAGAACTCTGCTCATCACTTCAGATTAAATGATTCAGATTTCATGCTAGATACACAAGAAAATAAGTTGGACAGCAAATCTATCCAGTCCCAGTGATTAGCTGTAGTAGAAACATTTTATTTTATTTTTTTTTTTAGAATCTAATGAGTGAATGTGTCCCTTGTACTGTTGAATCCAGTAGAAACATTTTAAAAATAACTGCTTCCAATTGCTAGCCCTTTGATTATATTATTCCTTAAGCTCCCTGAAAAGAATGAAGTGTTTTTTAACTGCTCTAACGTCAAGTGTATAATTTCTCCATACCAACACAGACTAACTGGCTGGTGACAGTCAGCCTGGTTTGGAAGTGTGATGATGGATGAAAACTAAAACAGAGTTGAGACCCTCACTGTGACGGCGACCACAGCGCTGCACTACTGTAGCCATCGATGTTGTTACTGCTGGGATTCCTACAGGAGCTTTCACCTCTAATATCCTGACAATTTAATGTTCAACAAAGCATGACTTGGCATGCCTAATGACAGATCAGTCAGCCACACATTTAAGAAACTTA
>NW_011495050.1:1628391-1643138 GCF_000754665.1 Bison bison bison
AACTTATTGCAAAAACTTTTGGTGGAAGACAATTTGGCTGAAGTTTCAAACCTTCTATTAATAGTAACATCATGCAAGTGAGAGCAAAGTATGTAAGTATTTAAAAAACGCTTTCTGAAAAATTCCGAATAGAAATAACCATCTCTATGAAGTCCAATATTAAGGTCAGGCTTGGCTAAAGTCACTCGTATATTTTTCCAAACAAATGTAAGGAGAGAGAGGAAATACCAACATGGGTTGACCTCACTGGATTTAACTTTAGAGAATTGTGAACTTCACACAGTAATTAGATATTCCATTTATTTTATATAAGTCAAAGTTTAATTCAGCCAATCACACCCACTCCAAGTGAAAAGCCTGTGGCCTTTGCCTTCAGAATATACCCAGAATCCAGTCACTTCTTACCACCTCCATGGTTACCATCTTGGTCAAGCCACTCTCATCTCTTGCCTGGATTTCTACAATAGTCTCTTCCCTGGATCCCCATCTCCATTCTTGCCCTGCCTTTCCCACACCCCAGTTCCTTCTCAATAGTAGTAGCCACCTTATCCCACACAAACCAGAGTCAGATCATACCCTTCTTCAGCTGAGAACCTCTCAGTGACCCCATTTCATCCAGAATAAAATCCAAAGTCCTTGCAATGGCCTCCCAGACCCAGTTTGGTTTTCCCTGCCCCTCCTCCCATATCCTTATTTTCTCCCTCTCCTACTTCTTTCCTCCACCCTTACCTCTCCCTCCCACCCTCGTGGGCCTAGATCAGGCCAGGCACACCCCTGCCTCAGGTATTCTCACTGGCTGCCCCATCTTCCAGGAATGTTCTTCCTTCATACCTTCCACTACTGGCTTCCTCACCCTTTCAGTCTCCATTCAAAAGTCTCTTTCTCAGTGCAGCCAACTCTGACCCCTCCTATTTAAATTTCAGTGCTCCTTACCTACTCCTCCTGTCCCACAGTCTATTCTACCGTTGTTCTACAGCACTTATAACAAAAGATATAATCTACTATTTCCTACATCTTTTGTCCAGGCTGCACTGCCAGAATCTTGCTCTGTGTGAGGGTGGCTTTGTTTTTATGTATTGATACTTCCAGTACAGAGAAGAGTATCTGAAAGAGCGGGCCCTGAATAAGCATTTGGGGAATAAATAAATGAATGAATTTTCAGGTGATTATATGTGCTATATGGTAGCAACTACTAACAAAAGTCTAAGGAGGCTTGATGCCAACTTCCTGGAGCTGCAAAGAGTAGAGTCATAGTCAAGAGAAATTTCCTAAGCTACCAAGAAAGAAACAGTGAATTGTGCTATAATTTGGAGAATAGGTGGAAAATAATTACAGGAGGACTACCATATTAATCCTTTCTTTACCAAGTGTTCAGTTTCATTTCATGGAGGATTTTCTCTCCAGGCATACAGTCCTTATTTTATAATACAATCTACAAAGCTCAGTTGGTAAAGAATCTGCCTGTGGTGCAGGAGATCCAGGTTTGATCCCTGGGTTGGAAAGATCCCTTGGAGTAGGAATGGCAACCCACTCCAGGATTCTTGCCTGGAAAATTGCATGGACAGGAGAGCCTGGCGGGCTACAGTTCATGGGGTTGCAAAGAGTCAGACACGACTGAGCGACTCAACCACCACCGAGAAAATAGGATTGGTTTTGCTTTTAAATTAAGGGACTCTGAACCTTCTTTCTATACATATCACCCAGCTATATCAGGGCAAACCTGTTGAGAGATAAGGCAGAATCCCAGAACCAAGTCACAGTTAAAGTTCTCTACTTTTCAAACTCCTTGGCAGCGGAGATTCCTATAAGGGGCAGGACCCGGAGCAGCCTGGTCCCCAGGGACGCCCAGAAATGCTTCCCGCTCCGGTCTGAGGCTCACAGCACAACCAGCCCACGTACTCTCTCTGTGAATTCGAACATCCACAGTCAAGAACAACAATGCTGATAATCACTGTCATCTTTAATTTCTTCCACATTTGGTTCACAGAGACTATTTTTGCCAATGGGATTTGGGCCCCTCCGGAAGTATTTTCTTAGAAGTTTCTTTCTGAAGGAGAACAGGCAGCTGTGTTGCTGAGGGGCTGCTGACCTATAGAAGACTTGTCCACTCCAGCTGCTGTGACTGCTATGTAGAGCCCAGAACTGAGACTGCCTGCAGCCCCTGCTGGGAGGAGCTGGGTCCCCAAACACAAGCTTCACGGTCTCTGACCTCTCCTCACTGCAACTTTGCTCCAGGGGAATCTCAGTCTTCATTCACTGGAACCTTCCTCAGCCCCTCATACAGAGAGGCTACTCCGGAAACTAATAGTTCACAGAGCCTTTTCCAAGTCCCTACTGGAGCCCACCCCCCATCTCCCAGAATTCCTCTCTTCACTGCTATTGAGTGTCTCTGAGCAGCCCTTTCTCCACCTGGCCTGAATCCTAGGCACAAACACACAGAGCAAACAAGAAGAGATTCTTGGCAATTCAAGGAGTGCGTTAGAGTTCATTTTCTTCAGGGCTTACATGGTTTTTTGCCATTGACCTGGGAGTCAAACCACAGTCTAAAATGTGATTTTTCTGACCAAACCACACATTTCCTCAAAGTGGTTAGAAAAGAACTTTTTGTTATTTTGGACAATGTAGTTCTGATACATATAAATTAACCCTAGTGGCTCAGACAGTAAAGAATCTGCCTGCAATGTAGAAGACCAGGGTTTGAACCCTGGGTCGGGAAGATCCCCTGGAGAGGGGAATGGCAACCCACTCCAGTAGTCTTGCCTGGAGAATCCTACGGAGAATCCAGAGGAGCCTGGCGGGCTACAGCAGAGTCAGACAGGACTGAGAGACTATCACTCTCACAAAGGGTAAATCAGTTTTCAAAAAGGACAATGCACAATTTCTCTGGGCACAAAGAGGACCAAGAAAATCCTTTCTTTCAGTAGCCTAGTCTGAGGGACCACAAACTGATGTCCATTAGCCCTGGTGGCTTGGCGTGACAGTGTGAGCAGGCTGTTAAGGGCATGTGAAAAAGTAGAGGACACCAGGATAGAGGGAGGAGGAATGGGGCGCGGCCAACTTTGGAGAGAAATAGAAATGTGGGACGGGGGGCCCTCAGACAGACGAGGCATCTGAGGGCCCCCAGCGCCCCTCCCCAACCCGTCAGCATCCACAGCTAAGCACACTGGTTGCAGGTCGTCTCTGCGCCTGTTCACCTGCGTCTCCCTTCTCATCACCAGCATCCCCACACCACCCACCTCACCCTAACTTTCTTTTTTGCAAAACCTTATTTTATTTTATTTTTTTGTTTCTTTTTGTTTCAATGTCTTGCAACAAAAAGAGTTGGACTAACTAACCCAATGCCTTGAATTCCTTTGGCAATAAGAACTATAAATTCAGCTTCTCCAATTCATCAGTGGTTGTCACAGGCTAACACAACTTCTTCAATTTTTCAAGGCAGATTAAGAAGCCATTTTTAAGTAAAAAAGAATGCTGGTTGCTAAGGGTTCCTCCTGAAATAAACATTTTATTGAAATACAGTTTGTCCTTCCTTTGAGCAGTAAACAGCAGGTGAAATTAAAAACTGAAGTTGAAAGCTAATGAATTCACATTTTAGCTTGAGTTGTGCTCTAAACTCACAGACAGCCAATTACTTCTACTAGCTGCACAGATGACTAAATAAAATCTGCTAATAAATGCAGCTAGAGTGTATTCAAGAAAGTAAACAGTACATATTAGAATAAATCTGTATATCTGCTTATCATAAATTTAATTCTTTAGAATAAAGGTCCAACAGGTATTTGGGAGAGTGGATGGGAATGTGAGAGAGAAATACCTCTAGCACAGTCCTTCACAAGAAGGTAAATGGCTCAACAGAACTGGGCTGACCCAGGATAATGAGTGTAGGAGGATCTTAAGACAGAAAAGTGTGCTTGTGGGGTTTCAGTCTGGTCACGATTCTTCCTTCCTGATTTGCTGCCTGTGGACTTTAGGCTTGTTTAGCCAGCTATAATAAATATGCAAATGTCTGTGCGCATATCTGTATCCATGCATGTATGTAGGAATGAATAAATACAACACACACACACACACACACATCTCCTAGTGGTTCTGCTCCTGCTAGCACTCTGATTGATATAATATAAAACTTAGTATAAAGTAGTCATGCTCCCCCAGTCCTCTCCTCTAGTGTTCCAGATGCTAGTTAGAGGCGGAGAACAAGTTCTGCTCAGTTTTGTGTCCCAGACACCTAATGTATGCATACTTGGCACATACAGGTGCTTGGTAAATGTTTACTTAATCAATGTAATCAGTGATGATAAGATGGCAATGGGGCCAGCTTGTAAGAGCTGAAAGGAAGACTTGTAAATTCAGGAGACAAAATGATTCCATATTCACAATACTCTAAGGTATACAGAAGACAGTAACAATAAAAATAGTAGTAGTAGCAGTAATCAGTCCATTCTAAAGAAGATCGGTCCTGGGATTTCTTTGGAAGGAATAATGCTAAAGCTGAAACTCCAGTACTTTGGCCACCTCATGCGAAGAGTTGACTCATTGGAAAAGACTCTGATGCTGGGAGGGATTGGGGGCAGGAGGAAAAGGGGACGACAGAGGATGAGATGGCTGGATAGCATCACCGACTTGATGGACGTGAGTTTGAGTGAACTCCGGGAGTTGGTGATGGACAGGGAGGCTCGGTGTGCTGCGATTCATGGGGTCGCAAAGAGTCAGACATGACTGAGTGACTGAACTGAACTGAACTGAGCCGTAATACTAATGGCTATGCTTATGAAACCTTTCCCTAGAGTAGGAAATGGCAACTCACTTTAGTATTCTTGCCTGGAAAGTTCCATGGACAGACAAGCCTGGTGGGCTAAAGTCCATGGGGTCACAGAGAGTGGGACACAACTGAGTGACTGAGTATGGTATTAAGCCCCTATTAAGTACTAGACATTGCATTAAAATTTCTTCATGTACATTATTGCATTCCAACCCCCCAGAAAAACCTCTAAGAGGAGGATCTTATTATTTAAATTTGTTAAGGAAACTAAGGCACAGAGTGAGTGAGTAAAAGTCACTCAGTAGTGTCTGACTTTGATACTCCATGAACTGTAGCCCACCAGGCTCCTCTGTCCATAGAATGCTCCAGGCAAGAATCCTGGAGTGGGTTACCATTTTCTTCTCCAGGTCATCTTCCCAACCCAAGGATCGAACCCAGGTCTCCTGCACTGCAGGCAGATTTTTTACCAACAAAGCCACCAGGGAAGCCCTAAGGCACAGAGAAATTATGTAATTGACTGAGGTCTCACAGATATTTCCCCTCATCTCTCTCCTCTCTTCTTCATACTTCCCATCAGCAATCAAACATGCTCCACTATCCCTTATCCTTAAAAAAACGAAACAAAACTTTTTGACCTCTGATCCTGCTCAACTACAGCACCTCTACTATATTCCCTGTCACAGTCAAGTTATCAATAGAGACACGTGCATGAGCTGCCTTCATTCCCCACTTACTGCTTACTCCTAATTTCTACTTACTGATTTCTACTTACTCTCAAACAAATAAACAACAACAACAACAAAAACCCACGCTTTTGCTAGAGTCACAGTGAACTATATATATATATATATATTTATATATACATAAAACTAAATTTAATAAATATATACTTTAAAATTTCCATTCTTAATTTAATTTCCATTCTGTTAGTACTAAACATAATTAGCCTCCTTGAAGCTAACCAGCCTCTTCTCTCTTTATCTTCTTTTGGCTTTATGATAGCAGGGAAGTGAAGTGAACTCACTCAGTTGTGTCCGACTCTCTGTGACCCCGTGGACTGGGACCTACCAGGCTTCTCAGTCCATGGGATTTTCTAGGCAAGAGTACTGGAGTGGGTTGCCATTTCCTTCTCCAGGGGATCTTCCTGACCCAGGGATCGAACCTGGGTCTCCAGCATTGTAGGCAGATGCTTTACCCTCTGAGCCACCAGGGAAGCAGGACCAGCTGCAATTCTTATTTGCAGAGCAAGACAACAGATTCTCTAAGAAGCCTGGGGGATCAGGCTGGGCTGCTGAACAAGACAACCACACAGAGCCGGAAGGAAGGTCCAAACGAACCATGAGCCTGCACTAGCACAGGCAGCACAGCACTGCCTCCCACCGCTCAGATCCCACGACAACAGGTACAGAGAGCTAGATGCCCCAGCAACTCCAGGAAACCGTGACACTGCGTTTTGCCAGAAGATCAATTTTGCACACAGCAACCCCTAACTGCCTTACTTGTGCCTTGTCACATGCCTCACGTTGGTACACTGCTTTGACAGAACCTGAGTCACACAGAATTCTAGCTGCAAGGTATTCTGGGAAGTTCCAGCCACAGAAGCACAGAAATATAATATAGGACGGGGACGCAGAGGTATTAAATGAGCCAATATACAATATTCGCCATGCCACCACTTGTTTCCGGACTTTATTTTCTTAATTTTTCAATTAGAGGATAATTGCTTTACAATATTGTGCTGGTTTCTGCCATACATCCACATGAACCAACCATAGGTATACACATGTCCCCTCCCTCCTGAACCTCCATCCCACCTCCCACCCCATCTCACCCTTCTAGGTCGTCACTGAGCACTGGCTTTGAGCTCCCTGTGTCATACAGCAAAGTCCCATTGGCTATCCATTCTACATATGGTAAAGTATATGTTTCAGTGCTATTCTCCCAATTTGTCCAACCTTGGACTTTTTAATTTTTTCCTTGCAGCCTCCTCTATCTGCTACCCTCAACACATATTTTTAATCTATGTATTTTATTTCTATTACCACCATCAATTTCTTTGGACTATGACAATAACTTCAGGCCTAATCTACCCATTTCTATCCTTAACGCCTCAGAATGTTATTGGGAGAATCAAATAAGAAAGAAGGTTTCATAACTTTAACATACCATATACAAATTAATGCTAATAAACTAGTGTTTTTAGTTATAACCATTAAACTTAAAAAAAATCATTTAAGTAGGCAACTATCTACATGATTCAACTTGAAAGTGAAAGTAAGTGTTAGTCATTCAGTTAGGTCTAACTCTTTGCGATCCCATGGACTATATAGCCCACCAGGCTTCTTCATGGGATTCTCCAGGCAAGAATACTGGAGTGGGTTGCCATTTCCTTCTCCAGGGCACCTTTCCCACCCAGGGATTGAACCCATGTCTCCTGCATTGGCAGGAAAGTTCTTTACCATCTGAGCCACCAGGGATAGTGCCATAAAGATCCCTTGTTGAGATTACACTCCAATAGCTAAGAATGATGCCAGAAATTTTATCAATAGGGTTAAATCATATTTGCATTGTTAACCCAGAATCCTTGGTTAAACTGTAAATATCCCAAGAAAAGGAGTCTATGTTTGCTGTGAAATAATAAATGACTGGAATAAATTCAAGCCCTGCCACTTGCTAGGTGGTTGATCGGGGGAAATTTATTAACCTCTCTGCATTTCAAGGTCTTGTCCTCATCTATAAAATAGGATGACAGGTTGGTAGGAGGGATCAAAGGGCAATATCAGTGAAGTAACTGATGTATGGTGAATAGGCAATGAACTATAACCCTTTCTTTCTGGCAGTACTTACTGAGAATTAGTTTGTGAGAGTAGTTCATATCCAGTTTGCTGGTAAAGGAAAGACAAAGTGCTGTAGCAATCCAACACAGGCATCAAAGGGACCACAGACATACAGAAAGGAGGCTCTGCTGAGAAAGGATGGGGCTCTGCTCAGACAGAACAGATGGGTCACCAGGGGCAGCTAGAGGTAGATAAGGCTTATGGGGACCTTGAGTGAGCATAAGAAAAATAAAAATAGCAATAAAACCAGGAAGGGATAAATAACGAAACTCATCTCTTTCTTAAAAGCTTTTGCCTGGAGTGAGCCCAGTGGGTGTCATCAACATCTCTGACCATGGTCCAAATCATCCCGCTTCCTGAACTCTAACCTCACTCAAGAAAACATAGGAAATAGAATCCGCAGTCCAAGATGGGCAGGAAGCAGGAAGTGTTTAGTGATAGCACATCGTTCCCTTGTTTTGCTCTATATCCCAAAGCTTATTCAACAACAGTAACAATCTTCTTCACATCAATGGGGTCCTGCATGAGTCTCCAAACCAGAGACAGAAGGCAGGCTGCAGCCTAGGAAACATGCCAAACAGAGGTGAACCTTCTCACCCACTGACATCTGCTTTTGTCTTCAATTCAAGAAATGAGCCAACAGACAACCCTGCTTTGGCTGTTGCTAAAATGCACTGGTAGCAGTTTACCATTGCAAATTGTGCACAAGAAACTACGTTCCATCAATTTTTAAAAAATATATTTAGCCTCTGGGTTAACTTTAATTTTTGATTTTTTGAAAACAGGAACTCTGTTCTGATATAAACTTTACTAATTTAGTAGGAATTTTGTATTAGTTTGTATATTCTAGAATGGTGGCATCTAATTTACTGCTTTCAAAGACAGAATAGTTAGGAGGCTGGGATTCTGCAATTTATTTAACAGGTTATGTATATTGAAATTCTTCTTATAAACACAACTATGTGGCCCTGACATCCCCAGGATAAGAAATGAAACTTGGCTGGCAGCCAAATAGCACTTATCACAGGACTCTACACAGACCAGATGACTCATATGTGTTTATGAATGTCAACGGGCACACATTCAGTTTTTTAAAAGTTGAAGTCTTTTGTTCACATGTTAGCTATTTAAAGGACATTCTATAAAAAGAAGGTAAAATATGAATAAGCCACAATTTATTCTCTAGCTTCAAAAGGCAAATAAGTTGTTTACAGCCAGAAGCATGTACAGTCTTCCAGGAAAACAGCAGACAAGTGATAGACACTATATAAACACCTTCTGCATCTCTGTGTAACACACAATTTTAAAGTATATGTTAATACATTAATTTCCAACTAAAACATCTCTTTAATTTTTTTATTTAAAGATCATTTTCCTGGAACTCTTTATAAAAGAGGTTGCATAAAAAGATTTCAAGGGAGATAAAAATTCTAAAGCTTGAATATTTATTCCAACCCACACATAAACCAATGTCTTTTGTTTAACCAGTGATAATAAGAAAGGTATTTTAGTAGACCTTTGAAAAGAGTGTTTGCTTGAAAAGTAGGCATTCATTTAATAAATATTTTTACTAGGTATTGTAGGCATAAGGGTTAAAAGTGATAAATATATATATATATATACTAAAAATGTACAAAAGTCCCTATACTGCTGCTTGAGATCAGTGGGAAGGAGGGGCATAAATAAGTGAGGCACACAACCTGGTGGCTCAGATGGTGAAGAATCTGCCTGTAACACAGCAGATCTGGATTTGATCCCTAGGTCAGGAATGGCAACCCACTCCAGGATTCTTGCCTGGAGAATTCCATGGACAGAGGCGCCTGGAGGGCTACAGTCTATGGGGCCACAAAGAGAGTGACTGAGTGGAAGTGTTAACTTTCATGTCTATGAAAGTGAAAGTGAAAGTCACTCAGCTGTGTCTAACTCTGCAGCCCCATGGACTATATTCAGTCCATGAAATTCTCAGTCGGGCATACTGGAATGAGTAGCCGTTCCCTTCTCCAGGGGATTTTCCCAACCCAGGGTTTGAACCCAGGTCTCCTGCATTGCAGGCGGATTCCTTACCAGCTGAGCCACAAGGGAAGTTCAAGAATACTAGAGTGGGTACCTATCCCTCCTGCAGCAGATCTTCCAGACCCAGGAATTGAACCAGGGTCTCTTGCATTACAGGTGGATTCTTTACCCACTGAGCTATCAGGAAGCTATTGGGGAAGTAATCCACTTCTATACTTCCTCACAAACATAAACAATATAACAACTGCAACAAATACTCCGATTTGAGAAGTATACAGAGAAACTCTGAGCACATGAAAGGGGGAAAGTCAGAGAGGTCTGAGAAGGAAATTCCGAGAAAGTATCTTTGTCAGTTTGTGCCACTATATCAAGAATACCATCTACTGGATGGCTTAAATAACATTTATTCCTCACAGTTCTGGATGTTAAGTCCAAGTTCAACTCACTGGCAGGTTTGGTGCCTGGTGAGGGCTGGCTTCCTGGCTCATACACAGCTGTGTTCCCTATGAGGACATCAGAAGGGCTCTACCCACCAAAGACCTCAACCAAATCCAATTACCTCCCAAAGGTCCCATCTGCAACACCATTACACTGGGGTTTAGACTTCCACATATGAATTTGCAGCTGGGGCCAGGGGACACAAACACTCAGTCCATAGCAGGAAGTGATGTTTGGAGTGAGGTCTGATGAGAGATGGAGCTATCTTGGTAAAGAGTAGTTAGGGAAGGAAACCACAGCAAGTTTAAGAGCTTGAAAGAAAACCAGTGAGGCTAGAGACCAGAGTAAAGTCTGGTACAGGGCATGATATGAGGTCAAAGAGATAGAGGAGGCTAGATCATGTGTTATGAGCTGAATTGTATCTCCCTACCCTCCTAAATTCATGTGTTGAAACTCTCATTTCTAGTACCTCAAAATGTAACTGTATTTGGAGATAGGGCCTTTAAAGAGGTAATTAACACAAAATGAGGTTTTAGAGGTGGGCTCTAATCCAGCATGACTGGTGTCCTCATAAGAAAAGAGATTAGGACAGAGATAACACACAGACCAAGGGATGACCACAGAGAGAAGGTGGCTATCTTCAAGTCAAAGAGAGAAAGAACTCTGAAGATACCACACCTGGCCAGGACCTTGATCATGGATTTTGAACCTTCAGAAGTGTGAGAATATAAATTTCTGTTGCCTAAACAACAGAGTCCATAGTACTTATAGCAAAGTATGACAGCCTTAGCAAACTAAGGTTATACAAGGAAGAGTAAAAACTATGGTCTTAATCCTGAGATCACAGAATTCACAGATGGGGCTTTAACTGGGAAGAGAAAGGGTTATAGATCTGGTGTGCCATTTGTCTCTCTGCAGTGTCAAGGTGAACTGAAAGAGGCTGAGTGGATGTAAGAAACAGTGGGCAGAATGCTGTTGTTGTTGTTCAGCTGCTAAGTCGTGTCTGACTCTTTGTGACCCCATGAACTGCAGCGTGCCTGGCTTCTCTGTCCATCATTATATCCCTGAGTTTGCTCAAACTCATGAGTCAGTGATGTCATCCAACCATCTCATCCTCTGTTGTCCCCTTCTCCCTTTGCCCTCAGTTTTTCCTAGCATCAGGGTCTTTTCCAAGGAGTCAGCTCTTTGCATCAGGTGGTCAAAGTATTGGAGCTTCAGCATCAGTCCTTCCAATGAATATTCAGTGTTGATTTCCTTTAGGATTGACTGGTTTGATCTCCTTGCTGCCCAAGGGGCTCTCAAGAGACTTCTCCAGCATTATTCAGTAGGGTGAATAATGGCCCCCAAAGATATCCATGTCCTAATCCCAGGAACCTGACCCTAAATAGCAAAGTAACTCTGCAGATGTGACTAGGTTAAGGATCCTGTGATAGAGAGATTATCTTGAATTATCCAGATGAACCCTAAATGTAATCACAAGAGTCCTCATAAGAGGGAGGCAGAGGGATATGAGGAGAGGGGTATGTAACAACGGAAGCAGACAATGAAATAATATGCTTTGAAAATGGAGGAAGAGACTACAAAACAAGAAACATAGAGGGGGCCGTCAGAAGCCAGAGAAGGCAAGGAAATGGATTCGCCCCTAGAGTCTCCAGAAGAAACAACCCCTGCCAACACCTTGACTGTAGCCCAGTGAGAACCTGTGGATCTCTGACCGCCAAATCAGTAACAGAATACCCCTGTGTTGTAAACCAAATTCATGGTACAGTAAACTCTTACAGGGGCAACAGAACCCTAATACACAGGGAGATGAGCCAGGGGTCTGCAAGCAGCAGTCTAATGGAGAGATGCTTGGATAGTGATGGTGAGAAGGAGACTGACTTGAGAAACAGGAAGTAAGATCAAAGAGTGGATGCTGGATTTGGTTTGGGGGAGAGGGAAGGGGAGGGAGCCAGTGAGAAGCACTTGCATTCTTCCTACCACAACCTTCAAATCCGGGCAGAGCAGTGGCTCTACCATTCCACTTTGGGAGTCATAAATCTGACAAGGCATTTAATGTTTTGAAGGCAGGAAACAAAATCTGTTTTCCTGATTTATTAGGTTAGCAAAAAAAAAAAAAGGTAGTTCTGGTTTTTCTGTCTCATAGAAAATCTTGAATGAACTTTTTGGCCAACCCAATACTTCATCTTGGAGTTTAAATTTTAGGTCTAATATGCTATTAAAATTTTATGTGGGGACAATCAAAACCTTTAGTTTAAAAAGTATTTCTGAATGTGAAATATTTCTTGACTTTGATTTCAAGAAAGCCTGGAGCCCCTGAGGTGCTTACCATAAAGATTCACAAATGGACCTAGAGGACCTAGTCTATTCTATTTGCTTACGATATACTTATGCGCTCCTCAATACACTTTCAGCCTCTTAAGGCCACTGAAACCTAATACACAGAGAGGAACGCACATTGCTTTGCAATATATAGCCCTACAGCGCCCATGCCACGCCCTTCCTCACTTTTGTAGTGATTCGGGTCCCACGGAGCTCAATGCAAACACAGTCATCAGCAGGGCCTTCTCGATGCCAGATCTGTTGCAGGTCATTTCCTGCACTTGCACTTCAATTTCCTCACACCGGAAGCTGACCTTGCTGATAAGAAGAGTCTTGGCTACACTTAGGAAGTCCATGCACTTGATGATTAAAAGTGGTGCTGATGTGACTTGTACAGTTGCCCTTGCTCACACTAACTGTCTAGCTTACATCAGAACAGAAAAGAGCTGGTATACTCCATTTTTCTGCATTCCTCTTTTAAAGGTAGGAGCACTCCACATATCTTAGACACAAACTTCTACAAATATTATAGAGAATTTGGTAGCCCTCTCAGTGTTGAGAAAGGAACTATCAGTCTTAAAGACTGTGGGCTTTGCTGTAGTAAAGTGATAAGACACTATCCTCAGAACCATGAATTTAGACTTGGTTTCAAAGTAAGATTTTGAAGCAGAAGAGGCACACCCAAGTATCTTCAAACATAGGAAGAGCACCAAAAACCTGCAAAATTATAGCAACTGGGAGCCATTTATTCAGATGTTAATAACTCTGAGTGACATAAGAGTTTCCACATTAAAACCCCAGTATCTGATGTTCTTAAGTCGCTGTGTTCATCCTCAGTGGGGAGGGAAGTGTGTGCTTTAATTTTAGAAGATTTTAATAAAAATTGCTCAAGTAAAATGGCTAAGTCCTCAACCTCTGCAACACCAGAAGTTATGTTGCACTTCATTTATAGTAATACTAAATTAATGAAATAAATAAGCTCCTGTTGGCTTCTATATTGCTTGGTTTATGCAATGAATGTTCAAGATTTTGAAGGGCAGGTTGATGCTATCTTGGGTTGTTACCAGGAAATGTTGTTTGTGAATCATGCATAACTAAATCAGGCTTTTGGTTTGAGAGAGATTTGCATCCCTCTCTAGGATATCCGGGGTCATACTGATCTCACTGATGGACTCAATTCATTGACAATGACTTACATACTCTTCACTGATGTTTTTTTAGCAAGTGTTCTTGAGGGAAATGTACATGTGGTTTCTAGCAGCAACTGGTCATTTCCTAAGCAGGAACTTTAAAATATAATAGATATTTATCTTGGAGGGTACAAACTAAAAGACATTCCAGACTTACTGAGTAACCCAGCTCTTAAAGTAAAGAGACTTAATACACACATACGCACACACACACACTTATTTAAGTCTTAATTCTTCTACTTTGAGAATATTGTTACCAGTACATTTTTAAAGGAATGAAGAGATCTTGGGGGTTTACTAGGGAACTAAGTAGATTATCTAAATCCAAGCAGTATGTCTTCCAGGAAAAGCTAACTATGGCACTGTCAGAACTCTCAAAGAAGGGGGCGTTTTCTAGGCAAGTCTACTAAAGTGGTCCCGTTTTGGATTAGTAAGTTCTTTTGGTTGAACTTGGGCTTCCCTCATGGCTCAGATGGTAAAGAATCTGCCTACAATGCAGGTGGCCTGGGTTCAATCCTCTGGGTTGGTACTATCCCCTGGAGAAGGGAATGGCAACCCACTCCACTATTTTTTCCTGGAGAATTCCATGGACAGAGAAGACTGGCGGGTTATAGTCCATTGGGTCACAAAGAGTCGGACACAACTGAGCAACTAACACACACAACCTGGCTTCTACTCCAGAAAACTTAACTTGGTTTCCGCTCATTCCGTCTTCACTGAAGATAAAGAATAATTATTCAATGTCCTTTTAGATTTTCCAGAGCTAGAAGGATTCCAAATGTAGCTCAACAAGGTCACAGGATACAAGATTAACAATGCAAGAGACAGTCACATTTCTATATATTGCAATACTTATAACCAACACATGGAAACTGACATTTAAAACACAGTTACACTTACAATCACTCAAAATAAAAGTAAACACTTAGGTATAAACCTAGCAAAAACACACACAGAATAATCTGTTTCTTGAAAATGCAAAAGACTTTAAAAAGTATAGTTTATTTACACTAGTATGTTAGTTTCAGGTGTACAGCAAAGTGATTGTTATATATATTTAATAAATATATATTTATATATTAAAATATTCTTTTTCAAATCCTTTCCCTTATAGGTTATGACAAAAATATTGAGTACAGTTCCTTGTGCTATACAGTAGGTCCTTGCTGGTTATCTATTTTATAC
>NW_011495050.1:1643238-1644299 GCF_000754665.1 Bison bison bison
TTGTCTTTTTTTGTTTGTTTGTTTTGCTGACTGTATAGAGCTTCTCCATCTTTGGCTGCAAAATATAATCAATCTGATTTTGGTGTTGACCATCTGGTGATGTCCATGTGTAGAGTCTTCTCTTGTGTTGTTGGAAGAGGGTTTTTGCTATAACCAGTGCATTCTCTTGACAGAACTATTAGCCTTTGCCCTGCTTCATTCTGTACTCCAAGGCCAAATTTGCCTGTTACTCCAGGTGTTTCTTGACTTCCTACTTTTGCATTCTAGTCCCCTATAATGAAAAGGACATTTTTTGGGGGTGTTAGTTCTAGGTCTTGTAGGTCTTCATAGAACCGTTCAACTTCAGCTTCTTCAGCGTTACTGGTTGGGCATAGATTTGGATTACCATGATATTGAATGGTTTGCCTTGAAAACGAACAGAAATCATTCTGTCATTTTTGAGACTGCATCCAAGTACTGAATTTCGGACTCTTTTGTTGACTATGATGGCTACTCCATTTCTTCTAAGGGATTCCTGCCCACAGTAGTAGATACAATGGTCATCTGAGGTAAATTCACCCATTCCAGTCCATCTTAGTTTGCTGATTCCTAGAATGTCGACGTTCACTCCTGCCATCTCTTGTTTGATCACTTCCAATTTGCCTTGATTCATGGACCTGACATTCCAGGTTCCTATGCAATATTGTTCTTTACAGCATCGAACCTTGCTTCTATCACCAGTCACATCCACAACTGGGTGTTGTTTTTGCTTTGGCTCCATCCCTTCATTCTTTCTGGAGTTATTTCTCCACTGATCTCCAATAGCATATTGGGCACCTACCGACCTGGGGAAAACTCAGCAGTGGCCACAGGGCTGAAAAAGGTCAGTTTTCATTCCAATCCCCAAGAAAGGCAATGCCAAAGAATGCTCAAACTACGGCACAACTGCACTCATCTCACACACTAGTAAAGTAAGGCTCAAAATTCTCCAAGCCAGGCTTCAGCAATACGTGAACAATGAACTTCCAGATGTTCAAGCTGGTTTTAGAAAAGGCAGAGGAACAAGAGATCAAATTGCCAAC
>NW_011495050.1:1644399-1644957 GCF_000754665.1 Bison bison bison
GATTATGCAGAGTACATCATGAGAAACGCTGGGCTGGAGGAAACACAAGCTGGAATCAAGATTGCCGGGAGAAATATCAATAACCTCAGATATGCAGATGACATCACCCTTATGGCAGAAAGTGAAGAGGAACTCAAAAGCCTCTTGATGAAAGTGAAAGAGAAGACTGAAAAAGTTGGCTTAATGCCCAACATTCAGAAAACTAAGATCGTGGCATGCGGTCCCATCACTTCATGGGAAATAGATGGGGAAGCAGTGGAAACAGTGGCTGACTTTACTTTTCTGGGCTCCAAAATCACTGAGGATGGTGATTGCAGCCATGAAATTAAAAGACGCTTACCCCTTAGAAGGAAAGTTATGACCAACCTAGAGAGCATATTAAAAAGCAGAGACATTACTTTGCCAACAAAGGTCCGTCTAGTCAAGGCTATGGTTTTTCCAGTGGTCATGTATGGATGTGAGAGTTGGGCTATAAAGAAAGCTGAGTGCAGAAGAATTGATGCTTTTGAACTGTGGTGCTGGAGAAGACTCTTGAGAGTCCCTTGGACTACAAGGAGA
>NW_011495050.1:1645404-1649476 GCF_000754665.1 Bison bison bison
ACTCAATGGACATGGGTTTGGGTGGACTCCAGGAGTTGGTGATGGACAGGGAGGCCTGGCGTGCTGCGATTCATGGGGTCGCAAAGAGTCGGACATGACTGAGCAACTGAACTGAACTCTACTGAACCCCCTTGGTAAGCATAAGGTTATTTTCTATGTCTGTGGGTCTATTTCTACTTTGTATATAAGTTCATTTATACCTCTAAATGTTTAAGTTGATTTACGTCATTCATTTTTTAAGATTCCTCATATAAGTCATATATGTATTAATACTTGTGTTTCTCTGGCTTACTTCACCTAACATGATAATCTCTATATATGGACATGCTAATTCTAAAATGTATATGGAAAGACAGAGAGCCTAAAATAACTTAAAATTTTTTGATAAAAAAGAATAAAGTGAGAGTAGTCACTCCACTGTGTATAAAGGTTTATTCTATAACTACTATACTCAAAACAGTGTGATATTTGCAGATGGAGAGACACAGAAATCAACAGAACACAACACAGAGCCCAAACAAGAGCCATACAAACAGGTCCAGCTGATTTCTGCAAAGGTGAAAATTCAATTTAAAGGAGGAAAGATAGCTTTTTAACAAATGGTGCTGAAGTGTTGCACATCCATAAGCAAAAACATGAATCCCTCAACCTACACCTCACAAATTTAACTCAAAACACATTGCTGGTGTGAATGCAAAATGACATAGTCACTATAGGAAAAACTACGGCAGTTTCTTACAAGACTAAACATACATGTTCTTCCCATAATTGAACCAGCAACTCTACTTTTGGACATTAAGCCTAGAGAAACAAAACTTTATAAAAGTGTACATTCATGTACAAAATGTGCATATGAATGTTCACAGTAGCTTTATGTATAATAGTCCAGAACAGGAAACAAACCAAATATTCTTCAATTAGTTATAAACAAACTGTGATATATCCATACCATGGAATACCACTCAGTAATTAAAAGGAACAAATTACTGATACATGCAACAACTTGGGGTTTGTTCAAAACCTCAGAAGCTTCCTGGGTGAAATTTGGAACTGGTCTCCATACACAGAGAGCAGAGAGAAACCGAAGAAAGAGGCAGCCACTCCAAGTGGTGGGTGGTAATTTCAATAAGCAAGGGAATTTACATAGGAGGCTTGCCTTGGGCGGCTACCAGATGACTAAATCTCTGCACACCCACCAGAATCTTAACAGCTTCTTCTTGTTGTTGTTTCGTCACCAAGTCATGTCTGACTATGATCCCATAGACGGCAGTACGTCAGGCTTCCCTGTCCTTCACCATTTCCTGGAGTTAGCTCCAACTCATGTCCACTGAGTCAGTGATGCCATCCAACCATCTCATCCTCTGTTGCCCCCTTCTCCTCCTGCAGCAATCTTTCCCATCATCAAGGTCTTTTCCAGTGAGTCAGCTCTTCACATCAGATGGCCAAAGTATTGGAGCTTCAGCTTCAGCATCAGTCCTTCTGATGAATATTCAGGGTTGTACAAAGGCCATAATCAAGTTCAATCACGATCTAATCTTGATGGTCTCAGCAACACCTTACTCTTCTAAGGCTGCTTAGAAACAGCTCTTACTAGTGTACTTGCAGAATGTACACTCCAAGGACAGGAGAGGGGTTGAGGAGCTTCCCTTTGCCCAGGTCCAACCCTTGGGTCACATCTTCTTGATGACCTCCTCCAACACTTTAGTGGATCTCAAGGGAATTATGTTGCATGAAATAAGCCAATTTCAGATGACTTCACTGGTGCTCCAGTGGTTAAGAATCTGCCTCGCAATGCAGGGGGACACAGGTTTTATCCCTGGTGGTGGAACTCAAATCCCACATGCCACGGAGAAAATAAGCCCACACAGTCCAACTTGAGAGTCCACACACTGCAGTAAAAGATCTTATGTGCTACAACTAAGACCTGACACAGTCAAATAAATAAATAAATTTTTAAAAAGAAAGAAAAAAGACAATCTCAAAAGGTTACAGACTATACCATTCTGTTTATATAGAATCTTTTTTTTATATATTTATATATATTCTTTAGTGAAAAAATTATAGACATGGAAAACAGGAGTGGTTTCCAGGGATGCAGAGGTAAGAAAGAGGTAGGTGTGGCTCCACGAGGACAACATGGGAGACTGTTGTGCTGGGACTGCTCCGTACCTTCAGTGTGACACTGGTCACATGAATGCACACATGTGACAGTACTGAACACACACAAGTGCATGTAAAACCGGTAAAAAGTGAATAAGGTCAGTGAACTGTATTACGCAAGATGTTCTCACCGGAGGCAACTGGGTGAAGTATACACAGGATCTCTCTGTATTAACATTATTTCTTAGACCTATGGGTGAATTTACAATGGTCTTCTTGAGCTTTTTCTTTAAGATAAAGAAACATAAAAAAGAAAAACATATAGTCTACTCCCATTTTACAGATAAATGAAGGAACAAGCAGTAAAGAAATTTACTCAATATTACACTGTAGTCTTTTAGTTAGGAGGTAGGTCAAAAATAAGGCTTAGGCCTCTGAATTTCCACTAAGCCACAAATCTTAACACAAATAATAAAATAAGCCATCACTATTGTCCAACCCCTACTGGGGGATTAAAATAATAAAGGTATTTTCAAGCAGCTAAAAATGTAGTTCATGATATACAGAATAATATTAAGGGAATAAGTGGGTACTACATTTAAGTATTATATGACTCTACTTTAAGTATAATAAGAATATATATAATAAGAACACAGAGAAGGTACAGACTTACATTTGTCACACAATTTTACTGCAAATCTGAACAAATCCAAGGCAAGTAACCTCATTTATATAGAATAACACACAGGCAAGACGCTTCTTATTCAGATTTACCTCCAGCTATGTTTTACGCTTCAGAGAAGGCAATGGCACCCCACTCCAGTACTCTTGTCTGGAGAATCCCATGGACGGAGGAGCCTGGTAGGCTGTAGTCCATGGGGTCGCTAAGAGTCGGACACGACTGAGCGACTTCACTTTCACTTTTCACTTTTCACTTTGATTCATTGGAGAAGGAAATGGCAACCCACTCCAGTGTTCTTGCCTGGAGAATCCCAGGGACGGGGGAGCCTCGTGGGCTGCCGTCTATGGGGTCGCACAGAGTCGGACACGACTGAAGCGACTTAGCAGCAGCAGCATGTTCTACGCTTAGACTACCGTGTTATGGGCAGAAGGTGGACTGCCACAGATGTTAACCACAGGCTACTGGTTACCAGATACCCCTGCGCTACCCTGCCCCCACCCTCCTCAGTGGCAAGTCCAGCAACACAAAACATCCCAGAAAAGAAACACGCCCTTTTGGTCACAGAAATAATCCACATGCAACAAATGAATCCAGCCCATCTGAAGCAGAATTCATTACTTCTCTCAAAGTCAAGATTTAAATGTATTACTATAACAATCTGTGGCCCAGAGATGAAGACAAAGGCGTTAGCCTGCAACAAAACACTACGAAAAACTGAGGCGTGGTACCTCTGTACAGGGCGCGGACTAAATTTGCGCTGCTGCTGCTGCTAAGTCGGGTCAGTCGTGTCGGATTCTGTGCGACCCCATAAACGGCAGCCCACCAGGCTCCCTGGTCCTTGGATTCTCCAGGCAAGAACACTGGAGTGGGTTGCCATTTCCTTCTGCAGTGAGTTCCAATACTGACTTTTTAAAACTGATATTCTTTTATTTTTATTTATATATTTGGCTGTGTCGGGTCTTATTTGCAGCACGCATAGCCTTTTAGCTGCAACGTGCAGGATATTAGTTGCAGTATGCTAACTCTTAGTTGAGGCACCTGGGATCTCGTTTGCTAATGTGTTCAGTCGCTAAGTTGTGTCTTGACTCTTTTGCAACGCATGGACTGTAGCCTGCCATCCATGGGATTTTTCAGGCAAGAATACTGGAATGGGTTGCCATGCCCTTCTCCAGGGGATCTTCCTGACCCAGGGATCAAACCCTCCTCTCCAGTGTCTCCTGCATTGGGAGGTGGAGTCTTTACCGCTGAGCCCCCTCCCCGCCCCACGGAGGGGGGGGGGGGGGGGGGGGG
>NW_011495050.1:1649576-1649773 GCF_000754665.1 Bison bison bison
GGGGGGGGCGGAGCCAGGGATCAAACCCAGCCGCCTGCATTAGAAGAGCAGAGTCAGCCATTGGACCACCAGGGAAGTACCCCCCAGTAATGATTTAGATTATGGGCTGGAAGAAGCACAAGCTGGAATCAAGATTGCCAGGAGAAATATCAATAACCTCAGATATGCAGATGACACCACCCTTATGGCAGAAAGTG
>NW_011495050.1:1649952-1660544 GCF_000754665.1 Bison bison bison
CTGGATAGCATATTGAAAAGCAGAGACATTACTTTGCCAACAAAGGTCCGTCTAGTCAAGGCTATGGTTTTTCCAGTGGTCATGTATGGATGTGAGAGTTGGGCTATAAGAAAGCTGAGTGCAGAAGAATTGATGCTTTTGAACTGTGGTGCTGGAGAAGACTCTTGAGAGTCCCTTGGACTACAAGGAGATCCAACCAGTTCATCCTAAAGGAAATCAGTCCTGGCTGTTCATTGGAAGGACTGATGTTGAAGCTGAAACTCCAAAACTTTGGACACCTGATGCAAAGAGCTGACTCATTGGGAAAGTCCCTGATGCTAGGAAAGATTGGGAGCAGGCAAAGAAGGGGGCAACAGAGGATGAGATGGTTGGATGGCATCACTGACTCAATGGACATGGGTTTGGGTGGACTCCAGGAGTTGGTGATGGACAGGGAGGCCTGGCGTGCTGCGATTCATGGGGTCACAAAGAGTCGGACACGACTGAGCGACTGAACTGAACTGAACTGAATGATGTGGATTTTCAGTCTCTATTTACCTGGCTCTGAAGGTGATAACTTTCAAGTTCTCAGGATGAAGATGAAAACTTTTATGATACTTTTGTTACCATTTTGAGACCTTGTTATATAGCTTATATGTTCACTGAAATAAGATATGCTTTTATTGTACCATGAGTGTCACACCAGGATTCCATTCCGTTTGTTCTACTATGTTTCACATCAGTTTTTCCTGAAATACTTTTTTGAAAAAAATTTTTGCATTCATATTGAATGGTAACTAGGGCTTCTCTCAAATTTTTTTGTAATTTTGCTGATTTTGTACCTTTATATTTGCTTTTCAGTCATGTAATGGATAAAAATTCATTCTTAGAGACTGACTATTGTTATGGCTTGCTTTTAAATTATAGCCCCATTATTTGTTTTATATCACATGCATGGCATGGACTTAAACTCACCAGAAATTTCTCTCTTCTGGTTGTTTGCATTCTCTAAAATAGAAACTTCACTGTTCGCACTTTTTTTTTTTTCAGAATTGATAGGCCATCACAATCTTTCCACAGCTTATTATTTCTGTATATATACAAAATAATATTTCTGTATTTATACGAAATAATTATACACATATGAGATAAAAGTACTTAAGCACCGCTGTCTCCCCAAAATTTAAAAAAAAGAAACATGTCCTTATAAAACTGAAATGCTTCTCATAGGATGGCATGTCACCAGCAAAGTCAGCAAAACTGATGGTGTCTGGCACTAAGGCTGGCCACCACAACCCTGTCCTTGCACCAGGCTCCTTCCTGTCCCCTGGTCTCTGCATTTGCTCTGTGCTTCTGTTGTTTTGTTTTGCTTTTTGTCTAGGGGTGTCATTCTCCTCCTTCTCTACTTTACAATCTCTTTCTCAGGCTTTAGACTTAGTTCTAACATCATTTACCCCAAAGCCGTTATGAGCTTCCCTGAGTAGTTAACTTGCCCCCTTCTGTGTTCCGGGAACACATCGGAGCTCATTACTGCAGAACTCAAAAGGCTGGGCTGTGAATATCACAAACATGTCTGTTTCCCCCATTTGACAGGAACACCTCAGGTGGGGACCATGGGAACGCGCCTGACATAGAACAGGTGACAAACTGAGCAGGCTGGCTTCCTGACCGGCCCCAGCCCTCAGCCTGCTGGTCTGAGCTATTGTTTCATTTTTGGAAAACAGCGGCAAGTTTATTCTCATGATCTAGGGAAAAGGCATGAGCCAAGTACACAGGCTGGGACTTTTTATTTTTCCAGCTGACCCGGGCAGCGACCTCTCAGGACTCCCATTTAGAAGAGCTGAGAGAAAATCCATGTTTGTTCAGAATCCTGTATGTTAGTAGCCCTGTGAGGGTAGGACTTGTTTTTCTGGTAGGTGAATCTAGAGGGCAATACAAGTTGGAAAGCAATATCTAAGGAAAGAATCCAGTGTCCCTGGTCTTGAGAACACACTCTGTTATAAGTCCAGTGTACTCTGGACACTAAGGTTAGAATATCATCTCTTGGATCTTTAAGATCTGCCCCTGGGAAGGAAGGGCAAGAAAACGACATGGAGCTTTGCGGACAAGAACCCTTAGACAACTGTTGAGGATGAGTAAAGTCATTTGGGGGTGCACTTCCATGCTGGTGTACACATGGTAAAAACAGTCAGTCTAACGATGATAGTGCAACTATGCCACATAAATCAATTTTTAATATAGGAAGTTTCTACTGCTTTGGCCAATAAACGTTAACAATTTTTGTTGTACATTTCTTGGAAATGCATTAGTTACTTTCTTGCTTTTCTACTGAACAAACTTCCCTTGATGGTACAATGTCATAGAAAGACTATAAAAAGCTGTAACATGGAGTCATATGCCCTCAGGAACTCCTTGCGACCATATTAAATGACTCCAAGGTTTTAAAACTATTTCATATGCTCACTTGCACAGTGTTTTAAATATAGATTCCATATGTTCCATCAACGTCAGTTATACACCTACTGCTCTTAGGACACTGACTGTTAATGGAGAGATGTACTGTCTTTCTAATTCCCAGGTTTTCACTGGCTGTGGGCCAAGAAACCACACAGACTTTCCAGGTGGCTCAGTGGTAAAGAATCTGCCTGCCAATGCTGGAGCTGCAGAAGACTCAGGGTCGTCAGGTAGATCCCCTGGAGGAGGAAATGGCAATACACTCCAGTATTATTGCCAGGATAATCCCATGGACACAGGAGCCTGGCAGGTTACAGTCCATGGGGTCGCAAAGAGTCAGGCATGACTGAAGTGCCTGAACACACACATGCAAGAAACCACATTTTTTGGGACTGGATGTTAAGACTGAGTAAGGCAACAGGTTCGTGCTTCTCACTGGACTGAGTATTCCTAGAAAATAACTAATCATTGCTACCTTTGAGCATGGTGTTTTTATACCATGGCCCTAAGCAAATGTTTTCTAATTTGAATTAAACAAGTATGAGCTCTGTTTTTTTACATCTATTTCAACTCCTCAAACACTGTTAGCTTAATTTTTTTTTTAAGCTTAATTTTTTTTAAGGTAGGTTGCCAAGAAGAGAATTGACAAGATAAATGATCTCCCTATAAATGATATTATTCTTGTGGTCCAGAAACATAAACGCAGCAAAGTGAAGGATCAGTGTAATTCTAGACGATTATTAGTTCCTTCTGTTGTCTTATGGGGACTTTTGAATGATCAGGACAAGAATTGCTCCTATGATGTGAAAAACTTACATAAAACCAAAGATTATTTTAGCAGTTTTGTGGAAAACAGACTTTAATGAGAAGGGAATGGAAGCAACGAGGGATACTACAGGAATGAAGAGAGTGATTTTTTAAGGAAGAAAAAAAAACATGGTAGAAAAAAAAAAAATATGACCTGGTAATAAATAAATAAGATACAGAGAAGGAAGGTGGTAGAGGAAAAACAGAGAATGTTTGTACAATGGCATGCTTGTTCTTTCATTTTCCAAGCATATAAACATTTATTGAGCACCCACTCCTACTCGAGTATCTTTAGTGGGGTCTAGTACCACTAATAATGGAGAAAATCAGAATCATAGGGTGGTTTTGGAGGAAGGGAAGACAATGATGGCTTGGAAGTTACTGGGAAACAAAATAAGTATCACTTGTTCAACATGGGTAAACAGAAGACTAAGGCAAGAATAAGTCATAGTTGAACATGTCAACATGAAAATCTACAAATATATGGCATATGAGACAACAATGGGGAGAATCAGAAAGAAAGAATTCGAAGTCATTTATGAAGTCATCTTGAAATAGTCATTTAACCTCTAGCCAGGGTTGCCTTGTGATTAAATCGAAATGATAGTGACTGTCAAAAATATAAGAAATACAAAAGGTACTGTATGTGAAATGTACTAAAGAGTACAAAGCACTGTGAGGACACGGACACAATAGGTATTTTGCCGTCACAAACGCAAGGGTAAAAAGAAGGACAAATGTATTCATTCCCAATAAATGTTTACTTTCAAAAGTAAAGTCTTCTCTCCCAAGTGATATGCTCTGAGTCCTATATTTTTCTCTGTACTTCCCAGCACCTTCCTGTTAATTCTGCTAACTTTGGAAAAAGGACACACTGCTTAGCAAAGCACAGATGAGAGGGGCCTGCCTAAAAAGAGCTCTCCTTCGCAACTCACTGGGCACTATACAGCAAGAGAATATCCTTAGAGAAACTTACCTAACTTGGATGTTGACATCATAGTTTGAAAAAATAACTTTAAAACAAGGCTTTAAAATGGCAACATTGAAGTGGAATTTCTTTAAATAGCTCCAATCCCATTTCTCTTCTTAGTAAACTAGAAGCATGAATACCGTTTGCTACTTGATCCTGGCCACTAAGCTTAAGTTTAAAATTCCACTCCCTTCGCTTAGAACAGAAATTAAAAAAAAAAAATAAAAAGGTCGAGGCCAAGAGGGGAATAGGTGTCAGGAAATATGAGCTTAGACTGGCTTTGCAACTTAGCAAATTATTAACCACTGCCAGGTTTCTACATTTGTAAACTAAAACCATAATATGAGTTTTACACTTTCACCATCCTTGCACTTGTCATTTCATATTACAATTATTTATTTGTTTGCCTCTTTCTCCCACTAAATTGAATGTTTCACGAGAACCATACCTTTCTTGTTAAATAGTATATTCTCTGCATTCAGCAAAGGGACTGTACAGAGTAAACACAAAATGAATGCAATGTTTGGATAGTCCCAGAAAAAAGTAGTAACAGAGGAAATCTATTTAATTATTAATCTAGTCTCTTAATTGTCTTTTGATGGTCATACATATTTAAGTTTGATAAAGTCTAATTAATTTTTTCTCTTTTATATCTCAAAAGTTGTCGCCTATCTTGAGGTTGCAAGGATTTTCTCTTCTATTTTCTTCAAGAAGCTTTGTAAGTTTTGGCTTTGATATTTATGTCTGTTTCATTTTGGAATAATTTTGGGGTATGGTGTAAGGTAGGCGGAGAGGTTTTATCTTTTCTTTCTAGGGCCATGAAAACACTTCTCCACTGAATTTCTTCAGTGCCTTTTAAACATTTCTGCGTGGGTCTATATTTGGCCTCTCTTCTGTTGCATGAGCCTACCTTTCTATCTTATAGTACACCAGTAGCACACTATTTGGATAACTCTCACTTTATAGTAAGCCCTGAAATCAAGTAGAGTACGTATTGCAACTTTGTTATTTTTCTTTTGTTTCCATAAACATTTTCTATTAGCTTGTGAATTTCTACAAAAATTCCTGCTGAGAATTTCATTGAGATGGCATTGAATCTATAGATCAATACGTGGAGAACTGACATCTTAACCATACTGAATTCTCTAATTGAACATGGTGTATCAATTCATTCGTTTAGGTCTTCTTTAATTACTCCCATCAATGTCTAATAGATTTCACACATAGAAGTAGTAAGTGAAAGTTGCTCAGTCCTGTCCAACTCTTTGGGATCCCATGGACTATACAGTCCATGAAATTCTCCAGGCCAGAATACTGGAGTGGGTAGCCTTTCCCTTCTCCAGGATCTTCCCAGCCCAGGGATCAAACCCAAGTCTCCCGCATTGCAGGTGGATTCTTTACCAGCTGAGCCACAAAGGAAGCCCAAGAATACTGGCGTGGCTAACCTAACCCTTCTCCAGTGGATCTTCCTGACCCAGGAATTGAACTGGGGCCTCCTACATTGCAGATGGATTCTTTACCAACTTAGCTATCACTGGGATGGCATTGAATCTATAGACCAATATATGGAGAATTGACATCTTAACCATATTGAATTTTCTAATTGAACATGGCATATCAATTCATTCGTTTAAGTCTTCTTTAATTACTCCCATCAATGTCTAGTAGATTTCACACATAATTTTTGCACAGTTTCATTAATTTTATTTCCAAGTGTTTAGATTTTGATGCCACTGTAAACAGTTTTTTTTTTTTTTTTTTAAATTTCATTTTTCCAGTGCAGTACACACAACTAATTTTTGTAAACTGACCTTGTATACTAAGTTCACTGATTCGTTCTGGTGGTTTTGTTAGGATTTTCTCTGAAGATGGATCATATCACCAACACCTAGAACCAGTCTTATTTTCTTTTTTTCCCTAATCTGTATGCCTTGCACCTACTTTTCTTGACTTACCACACTGGTTAAACCTCCAGCACCATGTTGAATAAAGGAATTAGCACACACATCTTTGTCTTGTTCCTCATAGTGGTGGAGGAAATTATCTTTTGCTATTAAGTGTTAAGATGTTACAGGGTTCTTATATATGCTGTTTATCAATTTGAGACTTTCCATCCTTCTTATTTGTTGAAAGGTTTTTCTTTTTTAAATCATGAATAGGTGTTGAACTTTGTTTTCTCTGCATCTATTAACATAATCATGTGGCTTTTTACTTTCTATCTAATTAATATAGTTAATTACACCAATTGATTTTCAAGTATTTAACCAAAATTACATTTCTGAAAGAAAAAAAAAAAAAACTTTGGTCATAACCTATTTTCCATTTCTATATAGCTAGATTTGATTTGCTAACATTTTGTTTAGTATTTTTGTGTCATGTATATAAGAAAGTCTAACATGTTATTTATTTATGTTATTGTATATTTTTAGTATTAGAGTTATGTTGATCCCATAAAATTTATTGGGAATATTCAATCTTTTTCTTTTTTGGTAAAGGCTTTTGTAAGACTGAAAGTGAAAGTGTAGTCACTCAGTCATGTCTGACTCTTTGCGACCCCATGGACTGTAGCCCACCAGACTCCTCTGTCCATGAGATTCTCAAGGCAAGAATACTGGAGTGGGTTGCCATTCCCTTCTCCAGAGGATCTTCCCAACCCAGGGACTGAACCCGGGTCTCCCACATTGTAGGCAGATTCTTTACAATCTGAGCCACCAGGGAATTGTACCTTTTTAAGATTAGTATTACATATCTCGTCCTTAAATATTTGACAGATTTCCCTAGTAAAGCATTCAGGTCTGGAGTTTTCCATGTGCAAAGGTTCTCAATTACAAATTCCATTTCTTTAACAGATGGTAGGTTATTCAAACATCCTGTTACTTTTAGTGGTCAGTTTTGTTAATTTATGTTTTTCAAGGAATTTACCCATTTCATCCAAGCTGTCAAATGTATTGGCATAAAGTCCTCTACTAACATCAAGTAATATGTTGTAATTATTTTTTAAAGTCTGTAGCTCCGTATGACACCCTGTCTTTCATTCTGGATTGTGCTTTCTCTCTTTACAAAATCAGGAGTTTATCAATTTGATCTGCTCAAATAATCAGCTCTTGGCTTCACAGATTTTCTCTATTGTTTTCTACTTATTTCACTGATTTCCTACCATATCTTGTTTCTTCTTCTTTTTCTAGCTTCTTTGGATGGAAGATTAGATCACTGATTTAAAGCAATATATTTCCCTCTAAGCAGTGATTTAAGTTCTGCAAACTTTGATAGGATTCATTTTAATTTTCAATTAAAGTTCTTTTCTAATTACCATTGTGATTTCTTCTTTCTTCCAAGTGATTATTTAGAAGAATACTGATTGATTTTCACATATTTGGGGATTTTCTAGTTACTTTTTTAAATCGATTTTCAAATTTAATTCCATTGTGGTCAAAGAATATACTCTGTTTGATTTCAAGCCTTTGAAATTTACTGAGACTTGGCTTTGCCCCCAGGATATAGTGTATCTTTGTAAATATTTATCATACAATTAAAAGCAGTATTTATATTTCAATTATTCAGTGTGGGGATCTATAAATGTTAATTAGGTTAAATTGGTTGACAGTATTGTTCAAACAGTCTATATTCTTACTATTTTTGCTATCAACCATCAATAAATGGGAGAGTAATTAAAATATGCAGCTATACTTGTTCAGTTCAGTTCAGTCGCTCAGTCGTGTCCGACTCTCTGCAACCCCATAAACCACAGTGCGCCAGGCCTCCCTGTCCATCACCAACTCTTGGAGTCCACCCAAACCCATGTCCATTGCTATACTTGTAGATTTGTCTATTCCTCTCTCTTTGGTTCTATAGGCTTCTGCTTCATATATTTTGAAGCTATATTAGGTGTATAAATATTTAGGATTTTATGTCTTCTTAACAAACCAACTCTTTGTAGAGACATTACTTTTCCAACAAAGGTCCATCTAGTCAAAGCTATGGTTTTTCCGGTAGTCACTGATGGATGTGAAAGTTGGACTATAAAGAAAGCTAAGTGCTGAAGAATTGATGCCTTTGAACTGTGGTACTGGAGAAGACTCTTGAGAGCCCCTTGGACTGCAAGGAGATCAAATCAGACAATCCTACAGAAAATCAGTCCTGAATATTTATTGGAAGGACTGATGCTGAAACTCCAATACTTTGGCCATCTGATGTGAAGAGCCAACTCCTTGGAAAAGACCCTGATGCTGGGAAAGATTGAAGGCAGGAAGAGAAGGGGACAACAGAGGATGAGATGGTTAGATGGCATTACTGACTCAATGGACATGGGTTTGAGCAAGCTCTGGGAGTTGGTGATGGACAGGGAAACCTGGTGTGTGTCAGTTCGTGGGGTCACAAAGAGTCAGACATGACTGAGTGACTGAACTGAACTAACATTACAAGATATTCTTCTTTATCTCTGATCATAGTTTCTAGGCTCTAGGGCTAGAAAGTGGCCTGGATAAGAAAGCTGTTTTCCTGTTGAAAAGGCATGTACGTCCCATGCTAAAGTAAGAAGATAAAACATAAGACCAGGTTAATAAGCTCAAGAAGCTACCACTTTGTGTGACAGGACTCTCTCCGGGCAGGGCAGGGCTTTTTCCCTGTCTTGTCTTTTCCATGACCCACTGTTGGTACAGGGTGCTAGGAACGAACATAAGCCACTGGAGATGATAGCAGGAGAAATAAAAGGGGAGGGGTCGGGGTCGTATCTCCAGGCCTGCTGCCTCTCATTCTGATCTATTACAAATTTATTTGCTCATAACTCTAACTTGGGTCTGGCTTCCCTCAGGATGCTAATAGCACTAGCAATGTAGGAATGACATTCGTTGTGTACTTAGTTTTTTCTTTATTTTTCTTAATATAACTCTTCTGACTTTGTATTTTTGAATACATTATTCTGAGAGGCCCTCATGTGCACACCGTGCTCTCAGGTATAGGAGGAATCTCAGGGATAAGTAAGTCAGTAGCTCCAGGTCTGTAGAGCAGGAGCAACTTTAAAGAACAACTCTGACTTACCTCTCAGATGTATGACTGGAAGTCAGCCCTGAATAGGAAGTGACACAAAGGTTAGAATAAGTCAGAGTTGGCAAAACGGTGTGAGTGAAAACAAAAAGTAAGGCTTGTGTGTGTATGTGCATGTGTGTATGTTTATGTGTGTGTGTGTGTGTGTGTGTATTTAAGAATTCCTGACCAAATATTTAATCCTGGGACACCGACTCACTTTCCATATGAGATCTTATCTTCTGTTGGATCAGGCTGTCTACATTACACAAAAGTGGGTGTAGGGTATATGTGTGTGCATAGCCACACTCATGCTTGCAGAATAAAGATCTCAACATAGTGTTAGGGAAGCAAAATTTTAAGAATGAAACCTCTGTACTCTCCCATGCTGCCTGGGATATATGCCTGGAACAAAATTAGAATCCTTAACCTTTCAAAACTCTGTACTTCTGTATGGCTCCCAGATGATCCTCTAAACAAGAGCTTCTTTGTGATTCCAGGGCCAGTGTCCTCTGCTGCAGTGGTAACAACAGTGCCAGGGTAGCTAATGGAGAAAGGACAAATTAAGAGATCAGCACAGACCTACTGTGCTGACCACCGTGTGCTAAAAGATGCCAAATGAAACAGCACACAATGAATAAGGTATATCACCCTTGATGCCAGTTCCCTCCAGTTCTGGACTTATATGAGCTTTGCAGAACTTCACAAGTTATGATTTGGTATGATCTATTTTGTGCGATATTTTACGTGATCCAGTTTGTATAAGTATTATGTGCTGGCATTTCTCACGTTGTTTTGGCATGTTTATTGCTTACAAATTTCTTTTTGTATCGAAAGAAAAATAATCAAAGCATTTTTGTGAAGAGATTCTGCACCAGGTGCCGGGAGCCGGCATATTGCATATTGAGTGCATAGTGCATATTGCATATTGAGTGCAGCACTTTCCACAGCATCATCTTTCAGGATCTGGAATAGCTCAACTGGAATTCTATCACTGCCGGTAGCCAGCATGAGGAACTCCGCCCATGACAAAGGTCATGAGGAAGGAGGCTCGGCATACACAAAGGCGGGATCGAGCTTCAGGAGTCCCCCTGGAAATTCTCGAGCATATACCCCCAAAACCAGAGTCTGCCTACTTTCTGCTTTGTGCTTTCACCTACACCTCTGACTTTACGGGGGGCTGTCCCCCACTACCTCTCTGAAAAAAGAGTTAGCTTACAGCTCCAGTTAATAATTCTTGGGTGTGACAGTGTTTAACCTACAAACTCCTTTGGAAATCCTCTAGCCTACCTGAATAGGTTTTTCCGGCCACACGTGATTGTTCAGAGCCTCCCAACTGTGAGAGGCAGGAGATGTTCTA
>NW_011495050.1:1660644-1678568 GCF_000754665.1 Bison bison bison
AATTCTTTTTCTTGTTGTAGCCCACCACACCTTTGCTCTGTAGGAATGCAACTTTATCTAATGCTTATGGAGGGTGGCTCCTGACCAATCACCTTTAGAGAAAAATAAGTTTTCTGAAGAAAGGGTCTTAAAATGTTAACAGGCCTCCGGGCCAGAAGATGATGCAAATCACCTAAGCTTTTGCATATGATAAGTTTGCTGGAAGAAAGCCTGGTTTGCTGCAAGACTCTACCCCTTCCCCCATTATCCTCTATGCATAACTTAAGGTATAAAAACTACTTTGGAAAATAAAGTGCGGGCCTTGTTCACCGAAACTTGGTCTCACCATGTCGTTCTTTCTCTTACCTTCTGGCTGAATTATTCAGCCTCTTTTCTCCACTGAATTTCCTCACTGAGCTATCCTTATTTCAGCCTCTTTTCTCCACTGAATTTCCTCACTGAGCTATCCTCATTCTATTACTCTTTATCCTTAATTAACGTTTAATTAAGCAATTGTTTCCTGATCCTTGCCGACACCGTCCCCGCTTCGAATTCCCTGGATCCACCGGGGCTGGACCCCAGCAACCAGGCAAGAAGACGTGACCTGTGAGCTTGGTGCCACTTTCCACAAAGTGGGAGTTCCTCACCCATTTTCTCATTCTTCTCCATCCCTTACTTCCTATTTCGGACAAGTTCTTTTATCCTGAAAACTTGACTCCAGTCCCACCTTTAGCCAAGACAAACAATAAGATTCTAAATACTAAAAGATCTGCACAAAACCTAAACAAACTAGGAACTCTCTACCCCTCATTTCCAATGCCAGAAAGGGGCTTCCACATAGAAACTCAGAGTGGGAGACTGAGAAAGGAAAGAAAGTCTGCCCAGTTCATTCAGGGACTTTTCTGCTGATGCCAAGAATCTGATATTAAA
Source organism: Bison bison bison (assembly GCF_000754665.1). Classification (NCBI taxonomy): domain Eukaryota; kingdom Metazoa; phylum Chordata; class Mammalia; order Artiodactyla; family Bovidae; genus Bison; species Bison bison. The sequence continues at coordinate 1,661,554 of NW_011495050.1, forward strand.
GTTGACATAGGATTATCTAGTAGGATGTAGACTGGATGTAATTCAACCCCATGCTCACTGCTAGAAACCAAGTTTTATCTGGAATTTACAAGGAAGAGAGCAGGGAAGGAAAATGAGGACCAGTCTGTGTGCTCTCTCTGATTCCTTTCCCCTTTTTTTTCTGAACTGTAGGAGACTGGACTCCCTTGAGCTGTGGTGACCCCCTCACTGGGGTATATTCATCAAATGGGTGATTTTGCTGTACTGGATTTTCTTTTCTCTTCCTCCTCTTCTTGTTTTCTAATATATATTAACCCTCGTCTCCCTCCTGCCTTCTTTCCTTCCTGAAAAAGCACAAGGAATGAACAATGACTTACTGACACTGAAAAATAAAACCAAATGAGTATAGGTGCATATAAAGGAGCACGGAGTTGTGACTGTGGATGGGTACAGTGTTTCTTTAGGGTTTCCGTGGTGGCTCAGCTGGTAAAGAATCCGCCTGCAGTGCAGGAGACTAGGGTTTGATCCCTGGGTTGGGAAGACTCCCTGGAGAAGGGAATGGCTACCCACTCTAGTATTCTTTTGAGGGGGTGACAAAATGTTCCAAAATTAGATTGTGGTTGATGGCTGACCAACTCTGCAACAATACTAGAAAATACTGTGTAAAAGGAAGCATTATATGGTATATTATGTGAATTATATAATAATAAAGGTATTGAGAGAGAAACAGACAGAAGGAGCACTACAACTGAAGTGTTGCTGAGCTCCTTGCTCCTAGGCACCTCCCCTTCTCTACCTGCACTCTCCCCCTAGACGTATTCTTACCCAGTTTCCTCACTGTAGATATTGTCCACGTGCCCATGACTTCTGATGTCCATCCCTGGTTGTCTTCTCCACCTGCCTCCTGCCTACCTGACATCTTCACACAGGGGTCTAACCGGCATCTCACACTTAACACAGTTAAGACCCTTAACAACAGTTAAGGGTGAACTGTTGATTCACACTTTCCAGACCAAATCTTCTCTTTCTCCATGGATTCTGAGCTCAGCAAAGGACCACCATCCACAAAGTTTACTGTCTGTCTCTCCAGCTAGAATGTGAGTGGAAACCCTTCCCAAGTCTTTTTTCTTCTGAGTCCTTGGAGCTGACAAAGAGTATAGCTGTTGAATGAATAACCATGGGATTGAATGAAGTAGTAACCCCCCCACCCCGCAAATTTCTTTAAACAATCAAACCATTAACTTGTCACTGAATTTAAACAAGATCTTTGAGATATCTCCATTTTAACACATAAAAAATAGGCATAGTTTACAAACAATTAAAACGACATCATTTCTATTATGGTTTTTAAAGTAAAAAGAATTTTCTCTAATAACCTCTGTGCTAGATTTCAAGAAAATTTCAAGTGACAAAATCAATACAGAGAGTTGAGAGACCTATTTGAATAGAAATCTCTTTTAGAATAAGAATAAAGAGCTGAAAAATATTGCTGTCACCCAACAGATGGCTAAGCGTGCATTTTCAGAACCTCTTAAACATCCACCAAGTACTCGCATAATGGGAAATCCAAATAGCAGTCACTGTTCCCTTTCCATAAACCCTATCTTGGATCATTTCAAACCTTCCAGTGGCTCTTCCATATGATCAACCTCCTCTTTCCCACCTAAGATAATATAGTGTCCAGTGCTTACATAGGCCCAAGGGTCCATTTTCCTCCTTTTACTGAGACAACTTTTATTGTGAGTTATATCTGATGAAAAAGATTGTTTTTCCTTCAGATATTCTTCACATTTTCATTTTCATAAGTCCTAATAGCAAGAAGATCAAACCAGTCAATCCTAAAGGAAATCAATCCAGAAAATTCATTTGAAGGACTGATGCTCCCATACTTTAGCCACCTGATGTGAAGAGCCAACCCACTGGAAAAGACCCTGATGCTGGGAAAGAGTGAAGGCAGGAGGAAAAGGGTGTGACAGAGGATGAGACGGTTGGATGGCATCACCAACTCAACGGACATAAGTCTGGGAAAACTCTGGGAGTTGGTGAAAGACAGGGAAATCTGGCGTGCTGCTGTCCATGGGGTCGAAAAAAGTCGGACACAACTCAGTCATTGAACAGAACTAAAGATCCTTATTGCTAACATTTCTACTATTTTTCTAAGTTTGTTAAACTAGTTCTGAGTTTTAAGTATATGAACTTACTAATTGAAAACACTGTCAAAAGCTTACATCCAAAAAAAAAATTGTTAAGCTAAACTTTGGATCCTAACCCAAACTGATACAAATTAATGGTTTCTTATTCAGCAAGCACTTGTAGGTGACTTTTAAAGCATAAACAAGCTAAGTGAAAGTGTTTATGAAAACTGTATTTCATGTTGTTTTAATTTAAACTCCAAAATAAAGTCCTTCTCTCCTTAAATTTCCATTGTTGCTTAGGTAACAATCCCAATTATTTTTTAAATCTGTTGGCCCCAAATGTTTTCTGAAATGTTTGACAAATATGTCATTTGGTAAAAAAAATTCTATATGTATGTGTGTATATATATATATATATATTGTCCACAAAAACTGCCCCATTTTTCTCCAATACATTTTTCACATCTGTAAAATGGAGATAATAAAATCTACCTTCCAAGATCACCAAGTTAGCTATGAGTTGTTGTTGTTCAGGCACTCAGTCATGTCCCACTCTCAGCAACCCCATGGACTGTAGCATGCCAGGCCTCCTTGTCCTTCACCAACTCCCAGAGTTTGCTTAAACTCATGTCCATTGAGTCAGTGATGCCATCCAACCATCTTGTCCTCTGTCATCCCCTTCTCCTCCTGCCTTTGGTCTTTCCCAGTATCAGAGTCTTTTCCAATGAGTTAATTCTTTGCATCAGGTGGCCAAAGTACTGGAGCTTCAACTTCAGCATCAGTCCTTCCAATATTCAGGAGTGATTTCCTTTAGGATGGACTGGTTGGATCTCCTTGCAACCCAAGGGACTCTCAAGAGTCTTCTCCAACACCACAGTTCAAAAGCATCAATTCTTTGGCTCTCAGCTTTCTTTCTAGTCCAACTCTCACATCCATACATGACTACTGGAAAAACCATAGCTTTGACTATATGGACCTATGTCAGCAAAGTAATGTCTCTGCTTTTTAATATGTTTTCTAGCTTTGTCATAGGTTTTCTTCCAAGAGAGTGATGAGCATCCTCTATAAATTATAATGCATTAAATGCTGGGTAATACTGAAATATTGAACAATAGCCAATAAAGAGTCCAACACAGGGTACTGAGTGTTAATAAATGCTCAACACCTTTATTTGCAGTAGTCATACTGCTATTGACAGAAAATGTGTCAATCTGCATATCCTACGGGATGTATATGTTCCTTTTCATTTAAACAACTGTGATACTTTCAATCTTGTGAAAACCATAGTATTAAATACACTCGCCTTGGTATCAGCACTGTGTGATATTCTGCTCCCTGGGCACCTTGTAATTCTGTCATGATAGCACTTCCCACATCTCCTGTCTCCCCCACTGGACTCATCACAGAGCCTGATTTACCAAGAGAAGGAGGGTTTTCTACCAGGTTTTAAACTTCACATGGAGGACTGGTGTTCACAGATACACAAGTGAAAATTCACCACATATAATACTCATTTTTTTTATATTGAAGAAATTAGCAGCTTTATGAGGAAATATATTTCAAAGCTTGCAAGACCCACTAACAATATTTTAACCTTGCTCTGTGACAATTTATTTCTTTAATAATGATGTTTTAGTAATTTATCCCAAGCATAAGCCACTTATCCATGGATTTCCCATTTAGAAAAAATAATTTTAAACTGGAATTTCCCAAAATGCATCCGAAGGAAAGGTGTTCTAGAAAAAAATAAATAAATAAAAGGCTCCAATAAATATGTAAATGGTCCAATAAATATGTAAATGCCACAATCTATATTCACCTTCTTAGAAATTCAAAATGGCCCTTGTTATCTAAGGCCAATAACTTACTCATGGGTATATAGGTGTTATACTTCTCTTTCAATTTCTTTTATGTTTAAAACATTTTATAACTTGCAAAAAAAAAAAAAATCTGTATCTTTCTTTTTAACTGGAATTCCCCTAAATTGTTAAACTAGAGTCCTTTCCTCCTCCTTACTAGATAACTTCCAATATGGAAGCAAGCAGGTACAAGCATTTAGAAGGATACATTGAGCTCTGCATCCCCATTTACCCAAAGAACAATGACTTCTTCCCCAAACAAAAGTACAACAGGTCATAGACACCAATGCAGAGGTTTTCAGCCCCAAGCAAGTTAGAGGTGAGAGGTAACATCATTGGTATCTACATCACAGGTCTTAGCGACACAAAATTCAATGTGTGTGGTAAGACTTTCCCCTCCTGCGTGGCTAGTACCCAGGCTTTTTCCAAAATAAGAGCTAGACATCTGAACAGACTGATGAACTTGAGGGCAGGAATGTTTTCGTCCTCTTTGCACAAGTAGATAAATGACTCTCAGCTTCCTGAGATGAAAGGGAAGATTCAAGCTCACCACTGATACAATGGAACACTCAGAGTTCAGAAGAACGAAGTCACTTCAGGAAGCAGCTCTCTGAAATACCTTGGGAGTGTGGAACAAGCAGGAAGCTCTAACAGTCAAAATGACTGTAGGATTTTGGGTCCTTGGACAAAGTTCTACAAAAGAGTCTTTTCCGGAACCAAAAAGGAAATAAATTGCCATCCATCTCTAATTTCAGGAGGTCTCTGGCCATATTTAATAACAATAGGCAAATTTCTCTGGTGATCCAGTTGTTAAGATTCCGCCTGGGGACATGGGTTTGAGCCCTGGTCGGGGAAGATTCCACACGGCATGGAGTGACTAAGGTCATGCGCCACAATAAGAGAAACCACCACAATGAGTAGCCCTTCCCTCCCCTCCCCCCGCCACTGCTTGCTGCAACTAGAGAAAGCCCAGACACAGCAACGAAGACCCAGTGCAGCTAAAATAATTTAAAAAAAAAAAAAAAAAAATTAAAAAATAACAATAGGCAATGGCAAAACAATATTATCCCAATTTTATCTGATAACACTGAAGCACTGGGACATCAAGTTATTTGATGAGGCCATGCAATTAGCAGTGGAGAAGTCAGAATTGAAACCCAGAGCCTGTGTTACCTCATTGCCTGATTTACGAGGAGGAACCAGTGGGGAGGGGGCAGAGGGCAGGGTCATCTGCTCTGACTCAGTCATGTTCCCTCTTGCCTTACTAAAGAGCCCACAACACAGATCCTACTAATGGACTAAAATTATCCTGCTTACAGGTTTTACTACATGATATTTCAAGGCATGTAGCCTTTAAAAAATTGGATTTAATTTAAAATGTCAAAGCACTTTTGACATTCACTTATTTGAACCAGCCATCCCCAATTAGTCCTTCATCAGGGAGACTTTACTGTCACTCGGCCTTCCAGTATGACAAGAACATAAGGAAAGCAAGTGTGTCACTGCTGAGTGTGGTGTGAGGCCTGGAAAACACGCTCTTAGTCCACATGGAGCTGTGGACAGGCAAAATCCTTTTAATTCTTTGCATCTCAAAGCTCCATGGTCTTCTGCAAGATGAATGAACCCCTCTTGTATGTTACTGCAGAGTTCTTACCCTAAAATTACAGACTCTCCTTCAAAACTCTAGTGTGTGTGTGGATGTGTGTGCACTCAGTCATGTCTGACTCTTTGTGACCCCATCGACTGTAGACCACCAGATTCTTCTGTCCATGGAATTTTCTAGGAGAGAATACTAGAGTGGGTTGCCATGTCCTTCTCTAGGGGATGTTCCTGACCCAGGGATCGAACCCGCGTCTCTTGCAGTGCCTGCACTGGCAGGCAGATTCTTTACCACTGCACCACCTGGGAAGCCCCTCGAAACTCCAGAGTCGAGCCTACTTCCCCCATGTATAAACTTTAACTCTGGATTTTCCAAATAGTACCTTAAATGAAAAGTGAGAACTTAATCACTCTAATTCCACTACACAAATCTCAGAGTTATTATATTCTGTTCCAATTCATCCAGTAAATGAGAGCAACAGAAGTTATTTGTCAAATTTGTGATCTAAACTCATCCTTTGCCTAATTACTCAGGAATCACCTCCTGTCCAAATCATATAATATTCTTCATATAGATTGGCTACAAATGCTTTAGGATACATATCAAAATTTCATCCCAACCTGTTGTAGCCATGCAAGGTCTCTCAACGGATCTAATCTTGACCTTGGGGATAAAGAGGAAAAGGGGCTTTGAACCTCTTTATCGATAACTTGGCAGGAATCGGCCAGGCTGTGGGCTCCCCAGAAGTGGAAATCGGTCTAATTCACTCTTTTTTTCCTACATGTATATCAGGAACATGGCATGCAATGACCTATAATAAACATCTCCTGAGGGAATGACCAGAAACCTGGAGAGCAAACCCAAAGAAAATCATATTTCAAACAGATTCAACTAAACAGGTAGGTTGGTTACAAGTGCCTCTGAAAGTGTTACTCACTTACTCATGTTTGACTCTTTTCGACCCCATGGGCTATAGCCCACCAGGCTCCTCTGTCCATGGAATTCTCCAGGCAAGAATACTGGAGTGGGTAGCCATTACCTACTCCAGTGGATCTTCCTGACTCACGGATCAAACCTGGGCCTCCTGCACTGCAGGCAGATATTTTACTGTCTGAGCCACCCACCAACGAAGCCCCAAGGGCCTCTAAGTCTCAGATATTTCAGAAAGTCTAATGGAAACCATGCATTTACCTTAGAAGAGATGGGACAGGGCAATGAAAGGTCAAGTTTCCTCAGCTTTAGCAGACACTGTATCAAGCCATGGTGCAACACTGGCTGCTCCATGTAGACCAGAAGCTCTGACAGTGCACACTGCTGTGGGAGGGACAGGCTCCCACACCTCTCCCCTTGGAGTCCCCCTGAGTGGGCAGGACAGGGTAATGAGACCAGGACAGATTTACTAATGAACAGTGTCCAGGGGCTCTCAGAGGCATCCTGCCTATATCTCTCTGCTCCTTCTCACTAAGCTCAGGTGAGCAGATTCCAGGCAGGGCTGACTTTTGACCTTTCCTCCTCCTTTCCTAACCCTTGTGCTATGGGGCACTGCAGGCTCAACTAGTAAAATCTGGTAGAGGAGGAGAGGCCCTACTTAAGGGCTGAGTATAAACTATGTTTTCTACGCTGGTTTACCAGGCGCACCACACCAGAAATTAAGGGAATTTGGTTCACAATAAACTGGGGCTCATCTGCTATTTATTACCATCCTCTGGAGGCTCAGTGGTAAAGAATCCGCCTGTCAATGTAGGAGAAGTGGGTTCAATCCCTGGATCGGGAAGATCCCCTAGAGAAGGGAATAGCAACCCGCTCCAGTATTCTTGCCTGAAAAATCCTACAGACAGAGAAGCCTGGTGGGCTACAGTCCATGGGGTTGCAAAGAGTTGGACACAATTTAGCGACTGAACAACAACCACAAACAACAACAAGAAGTTGTCCTCTGAGCACACAAGTGCCCTGGGGATTGCACAGGGAGGGGGGCTGATCTGAACAGGATTCACAGAGGGTCCTGCCCACCTCCCACAGCCACAAGTGAGACCACCTCTCCCTGATGTATTTTAGAAAGCAGAGTGTTCCCAAAATAGAAGTGGATAAACAGTGAGTGGTGGATCACTTCAGGAAACTGATTTTTCTAACTACAACTCCAAGGGAGTAAACTAGGTACAGACAGATCATTCCAGGCACAAAGGACTAACTCAGCAAGGAGGGCGATAACTTGGCATTGGCAGACCAGGTGCTAATCCTGACCCTGCCTAACCGGCTAGTCAGCCCTAACTGGTCAAGGCATTTCTGATTTTCTAGCCCCAGTGTCCTGAGCAGTTGAAGGAGGGTGTTGGGTTACCAGATAATCTATTTCACTTCCACGTCTGGCAGTCGACAGTTCAGTGAATGACAACTTTGTCTGGTATCAGAGGCACATGCCTTCCCCCCGAGCCAACGCAGACCATGTGCAGCACATATACTTGCTAGCAAATTGAAATTCAGTGCTTGCACTCAGTCCCTGCCAAGGGCTTCGTAAAGTCATCTGATAGCCCAGAAATAGTCTGAGAGATGTCCCTACAGAGCCAGCACACACGAAGCAGTTTCCTCTCGATTAACATTTATTAAGCATTGAAAGTGGACACTTTGACATATATCATCTCACTTAAGTGCCAAAGAATTGATGCTTTCGTACTATGGTGCTGGAGAAAACTCTTGAGAGTCCCCTGGACAGCAAGGAGATCAAACCAGTCCATCCTAAAGGAAATCACTCCTGAATATTCATTGGAAGGACTGATGCTGAAGCTGAAATTCCAGTACTTCGGCCACCTGATGCAAAGAGCCAACTCATTGTAAAAGACCCTGATGCTGGGAAAGATTGAAGGCAGGAGGAGAAGGAGATGACAGAGGATGAGATGGTTCGATGGCATTATTGTCTCAATGGACCTGAGTTTGAGCAAACTCAGGGAGACAGTGAAGGACAGGGAGGCCTGGGGTGCTGCAGTCCATGGGGTCACAAAGAGTCAGACATTACTGAGTGACTAAACAACAACAATCTCACTTACAAACCTTTCTTCCCAATTTTCCAATAGATGAACTCTTAATAGAACTACAAGCAGTCTTTCAGGTCCAGATTTCTCCTAAACTTATTATATAACAGTACATGATCAATCTCTTCAGATTCCCTGGCTCTCATCCCTAAACTAATATACAGCATCGCAGAGCAGTCTGGCCTTGTTATCTCAGCCCCCTACTGCTTTGCCTTCACTAAGTAACAACTTATACTAGAATCCTTCCTCCGTTTGACAGTGTCCTTATATTTTTTTCTTTTATAAAAAATAAAGTTCTGGTTGAAGATATTTACCTGCTATTCATCATTCATCATTCCTCACCCAGGAGGTTAGTTTCTTTAGGTTTGAGGGGCTGTGTGTATCTTACCATTGCCCATAAACCTGAAAGCTTCTTTGATCAGAAATTGACAACTGTGTAATACAAAGTTTCTCTTCTTGTCTCATTTAAAGCCCAACTTAGTGTCCATGATAGCAACCAAGCATCTCAGATACTTAGTATCTATTCCTCTATTTCCTGAGCTGTAGCAAATCCTCCTCAATGTAAATAGACATAAACATCAAAAACAAATAGGGAAAGATTAAAAGCACAGGCTCTGGATGTGAACCACAGCTCTGCTGTGACCAACAGCCTCAGGTGTGCTATTTCAGGTCCAAATCAGTATATTCAGCTGGAGCAGGTGTGCGTGCATGCTCAGTCGCTTCAGTCGTATCCAACTCTTTGCGATCCTATGGACTGTAGCCTGCCAGTCTCCTCTGTCCATGGGGATTCTCCAGGCAAGAATACTGGAGTGGATTGCCATGCCCTCCTCCAGGGGATCTTCCCTACCCAAGGACTAAACCTACATCTCCTGCATTGCAGATGGATTTTTTACTGCTGAGACAATGGGGAAGCCCCCAACTGGAGCATATTGATTCTCAAATCATAATTTCTCAGGAAATCCTCCTTCATATAAAGTATTTAGCACAGTTCCTGGTTTATAAATATTCAGAAAATATTCACTCATATTAACATTATCTTGGAATCCAAACTGTCCTGCATTTCATTCTTATTTAATGATTTTATTGGTTCCCCTTTGTTTTCTCCAATCCACTGACCCCTCACTTTTTACCAGCCCACGGCCCTTTCCTGTCCTTACTTTTCTTAGGGCCCATAGTCCATCATTATAGTCACAGCAGTATCAACTTCACCAACAATATTTTCTCTCTTTCCATTGCTCAACCGCCTGGCTAAATTCAGCTCTCTGCTTTGTCTCCAAGAGACATCAAAGGCTTAATGGTACTAGATATGGAGTTGGACTGCCCAGGGCTCAAACCCCTGCTCTCCCACCTAACACTTGTGTATTTTCAAGTAAATTGCTTATCACTTCTGTAAAATGAGGATGATATAATAATGCCTGACAGGGATATGTAATGAAGTTTCAATGAGACTGCACACTTAGACTTGCACTGCGCGTGCATGCTCAGTCATATCCGACTCTGAAAACCCAATGGACTGTAGCCTGTAAGTCTCCTCTGTCCATGAAATTCTCCAGGCAAGAAGACTGGAGTGGGTTGCCACACCCTCCTCTAGGGGATCTTCCCTATCCAGGGATTGAACCTACATCTCCTGTGTCTGCTGCATTGGGGAAGCCCAGATTTGCTCTAGCATAGTCATTAAATAACTTAATAAACATTAGCTCGGATTCTTTTTGTTATTATTATTCTGTGTTTGAACCAATGGAATGAAGCTGGGAAAATCACACACCCAGATAGAGTGCTTACTCTGTCCATGTAGAAGCACCAACATCAGGTGGGGTCCTTGATACTATCCAGCTGCTCTATTTGATTTCTCTGGTACATCTGTTCTCCTGCTCTCCCACAGCACTACATCCTGGCTTCAGCTCTTCAAATCTCCTTCAGTCTCAGCTGATGACCTTCCCTCCTGCTGCAGGGGGAAACATAAGCCATCAGATGAGTACTACTTGATCTGACCACCATCCAATGCACAACCACCCACATCAGGACCCACTTTCCCTATCTTCTAATTCAATGGAAGAAGGGTCTTTGCTTCTATCAAAGGCCAGTATCAATACTTGGCTTCCAGATCCCCTTTTCCAAGGACTTCCTCTTGCAGTATCCCTCTTATCTCTGCATCTTCGGCTCCTCCCTAAGGCGACTCACAACAATCCTCACCTCTTGGTATTCATGCCCTTGCATATTTCCTCCCCTCAAGTGTGGGTGGGACCCATCTTTTACTTTTAAGCAGTAGACTATGGCAATGATGATGGAGTACTGCTTCTGTGATTACAGTGCCTTATATGAGACTCCACCTTACCAGCAGACAGGGACTTAGATTCTCCTTGCTGACTTAATGAAGTAAGAGGCCATGCTGAGGAAATCATGTAACAAAGCACTGCAGAAGTGGAGGTGGGGCTGAGGCAGAGGGGCTCCAGGAACTGAGGGGAGCCTACATAGGAATAGGCAGCAAGAAGCTGGATCCTCAGGCCTGCAGATGAAAGGGAATGAATTCTAACAACCAGAGTGAACTGAGAAGTGAATTCTTCCCCAGTCAAGCCTCCCAATGAGAACACAGCCTACCCAACACTTTGACTACAGCCCTGTGAGACAACAGCAGACCCAGCTAAGCCTGGCCCTGACTCCTAACCCACAGATGTTGGGAGAATGCTTGTAAGCCAAAAAGCCTATGGTACAGTAAATCCCCTACATATGAAGGAGTTCCATTCTGAGAGTGCTTTTGTAAGTCTAATTTGTTTGTAAGACCAACAATGTTAGCCTAGATACCCAACTAATACAATCAGCCCTATGCTGGATTTGGTGTTTGTGCGTGCTCAGTCGTGTTCGACTCTCCGCAGTCCTATGGACTGCAGCCCACCAGCCCCTCTGTTCACGGAAATTTCCAGGCAAGAATACTGGAGTGGGTTGCCATTTCCTAATCCAGGGATTGAACCTGTGTTTCCTGCATTGGCAGGTGGGTTCTTTACCAGTAGCACCACCTGGGAAACCTGGGGAGCTGTACTCAATAGGTTTATAATACTTTTCACACAAATAATACATTTTAAAAATAACAAAGACATAATCTTACAGCACCTTGAAAAGTACAGTAGTACAGTATAGCAGCTGGCACAAAAGGGCTGGCATCGAGTGAACAAGCAAGAAGCGTTACTGAATGGAGGAGGGAGAGGAAGTGGGAGATGGTAGAGCTGAAGGACTGTCAGCAATAGGAGATGGAGGGCAAGCTGCAATATCACATTGATGACATCAAGCGTGAGTGACATTGCAGCTTGCCCTCCACTGGACACTCCTGACGTAGACATTCTATCTACCCTCTTGAAAAAGCAATCCAGTGATGTCTAGGTAGTGGCTCTTTTTTTCTCATTTTCTTTGTCATAGATGACACAGCAGCACTGGATTGCATTCTGAACAACTGCTGCAACCTTCGTGCCCTGCTCTACCTTTGAGTCCTGCGACTCAAAAACTAACAGGCCCTCCTCAGATAAAGAACATCTCCTTGCCGTCTCCTGTGCTGTAATGCTCTTTGGTACTTCAGTAACTTCTAGAAGCATCTCCGGAACTTCCCAGGCAGTTACCGTATCTGCATTCACACTCACTGCCTCACCACTTACTTTTACATCATGAAGGTTGGCTCTAGCCTTGAACCAATGAAACAAGCCATAGCTGTCATTAAAAGATGTGCCTTTTGATTCTTCACTGTGTTTCTTCAAGTCTTCATAAAGGCTTTTAGCTTTTTCTCAAATCACCATTAAGCTGAGTGGGACTCTGATCCTGCACCCACACACTGAGAAGTTTCTCCATCTCCATCACTTTTCTATGCTTCTTCAATATTATTGTGGACATCATTGGCAGAGCAGACTTTACATGTTCCATGATCTTGTCCTTAGAGTCATGCTGATGGTTGAATGATTCATGTTATAGAATAATTAACATCTACCATCTCTTTGCCTCACTCCACCCTCAATTATTTTCACTTTTGTTTCCATTGTTATTGCTCGGCCCTTCTTGGCAGTACCAGCTACATCACTGCTGCTTTTACACTTGCTTCTGGACATCCTGGGCTTGAAATAAAGACACTGTACTACTGGACTCTATACTGTACTGTACAGTAAAGCATACAGAAGCACAACCACTTGCAGAGGATGCACACTAGTGACCAAGTATGCCAGACACACAAGCCAACTTACACGCTTGGACACGTGAATGTACGTTCGCACCTTTGGAAGTTTGCCACCTGAAGGTTAGTATGTAGGGGGCTTATTGTGCTTTGTTACACAGCACCAGAAAACAAATATACTTCCCATACAGGTAACAGCTAATTCCTACCGTGCTACGGTCTCTATATTAGCGCTACTGTGCGTGCGTGCATACTAAGTCACTGCAGTTGTGTCCAGCTCTTTGCAACTGTATGGACTGTAGCCCTCCAGGCTCCTCTGTCCATGGGATTCCCCAGGCAAGAATACTGGAGTGGGTTGCCATGCCCTCCTCCATGGGATCTTCCTGACCTAGGAATTAAGCCCATGTCTCCCGTGACTCCTGCCTTGCAGGCTTACTGCAGAGACTACTGTATCCTATCTTTAAAAAATTCTAGACCATATGTTCTCCAGATTCTCCCCCTTCTCTCTACTTTCCTTTCTAGCAAAGGACTTTTAAAAGAGTTTGAAAGAGTTTTTCACTGTGTTCTCACCTCTGCTCACTGCTCAGGCCACTCAGGTCACACCACTGACTTTACATTCTTTGGTTAAGAATACCAATACATTGTGCATTATCTAATCCGAATGAACACGTCTCTGTCCTTGTCTTACTCAGTATCCCAGTGGTATTCAACACAGTTCATTACTCCCTACTTCTGGAACTATATCTTCTCCTGCCTTATTGTACTTTTTATTTTCTAGTTTTCCTCTGACTTGTTTGGTTGCTGTTTCTCAATTGTCTTTGCTGGCTTCTCCTTCCACACCCAAACTTAAACAGTGCTGTGCCCCAGAGTCTGGCCCAAGACTGTCCTCTGGCTTGCTGCACTCCCTTTCTTGTCCCCAGCTTCAATATTATCGCGGACACCATTGGCAGAGCAGACTTTACATGTTCCATGATCTTGTCCTTAGAGTCATGCTGATGGTTGAATGATTCATGTTATAGAATAATTGACATCTACCATCTTTTTGTCAATTGTCTTGGACATGTGAACGTACGTTCGCATCTTTGCTACACAGCAGGTCACACCTGCTTCTCCCATATTTTTCTCTCCAACCTTAATCTCGTCTCTAAGTTCCACACCTTGCAGCCATCTGCCTACTTGCAGTTCCCATGCCTATGTCTAAGCATCATCTCAGACTTAACCTGCCCCAAAGAGAATATTTAATTGTTTCCCTCACAAAAACCTGTTGTTCTCCAGCTTTCCCAATATCAGTAAATGGCACATCTAACCAACCTTTACATTGGGGTCTCACCCCAGATTCCTGCCACCTAATCCATCAGCAAGTTATCGCAGGTGGATCTTCACAATTGATCCTGAATCTGTCCCCTCATGTCTAACTCCACTCTGGTCCAAACTGCTTGGCCTCTCACATGCACTTCCACAATCACCTTGGAACTGGATCCCTGCCCCTCCCAGCTGCCCTCTATATCCCACACAGCATGACCCTATTAAAAATACAAACCATGTATCAACCTAGAGGGGTGGGATGGGGAGGGAGGGGATGGAGGTTCGAGAGAGAGGACATATGTATACCTATGGCTGATTCATGTTGAGGTTTGACAGAAAGCAACAAAATTCTGTAAAGCAATTACCTTGAATTAAAAAATTAATAAAAAAATACAAACCACTTTGTATGCCTTTACTGCTTAAAACCTTGCAAATATTTTTTCTCCACTTTTAAAAGGCCCACCAAGCTCTATGTCGCTGGCCTGTAAGCTAGCTACCTGACATATTGCCTACCTACCAAGCTGCAGCCATACTCGGCCTTTTCTCCTTCCCACCTCAAGACTTTTGCAATTTTTATTCTGGAATGATCTTCCCAAACTACACGTCTCAAATCTCAGATCAAATGTCCCCTCCTCAGGGAGGCCTTCTCTCTACTAGCTTTCTTCTCTTCCTCCTCGATAGCATCAGTTCCCTTATGAGGGGATACATCACAATCTCAAGCACCAGGCTTCTTTATTTATTTGGATGGTTGTTGCTCTGGATTCTCTTGCAGGATGTGGGCATCTGGAAGGTGCTGTGTTCTAGAATAGTACCTGGCACATAGTAGGTGTTTAATAAATATGTGAATAAATGAATGCCTGCTGCTGCTGCTAAGTTGCTTCAGTCGTGTTCAACTCTGTGCGACCCCATAGACAGCAGCCCACCAGGCTCCCCCGTCCCTGGGATTCTCCAGGCAAGAATACTGGAGTGGGTTGCCATTTCCTTCTCCAATGCATGAAAGTGAAAAGTGAAAGTGAAGTCGCTCAGTCGTGTTTGACCCTTAGCGACCCCATGGACTGCAGCCTACCAGGCTCCTCTGCCCATGGGATTTTCCAGGCAAGAGTACTGGAGTAGGGTGTCATTGCCTTCTCCGAATGAATGCCTAAATATATATATATAAATATAAATATAAATAAAAAAATATATATATATATAATATTGCCATTCGTGGGCTTCCCAGGTGGCTCAGTGATAAAGAATCTGCCTGCAAAGTAGGAAATGTGGGTTTGATCCCTGGGTCGGGAAGATCCCATGAGTACTCTTGCTTGGAGAATTCCATGGACAGAGGAACCTGACAGGTTACAGTTCATGGGGTGGCAAAGAGTCGGACATGACTTAGAGACTAAACAGCAAATTGACATTCTTAAATGCATTAGAATAAAATGATCGTATTTTATTCATTAGAAAACCTCTTTAGATGCAGTGTCAAGATGACTTTAAAGCAGCAAAGATTATAAAATTATACCTCAAACTATTCAATATATAAATTCCTAAAAAGTTATGGGCAATCCAAAATGTTATAAAATAAGGCCCATTTTGAAAGAATTTAACAGAAATTTGCCTGGAGATGTGAAAATCTTTTTCTGATAAAATGAATGATCACATCAAGTTCTTTGGTTTTTATAAATTTGATTTTTCTATATTGGGTTTGCTTTGATCACAGGACATAAATTATAATTAATTTTTCCATCACAAATTGTGCAATGACTGTCCAAACTACAAGACATCTTTTCAGTATTTCTGGACAAAAATGGTAAGGAGTCACTACTCTTGTTACTTAATGTCACTGATGCCATGTGATTTAATTCCAAACCCAGCTATATCCTGTGGCCATACAATGCAGGCTTTTTATTAGACCATGGTAATGAGGGTGGTCATGGTCTGGATTCCAACAAGCAACTGTCAAAAACTATCATCTCAAATGACCACTTGCTGAAAATTTCTCACTCCCAGAGCTGGTACTTCCAGGGTGGTCTAGGAAAGAAAGTTGTGCCCGTGTCTACTCTGGGGCTCATTTAAAGAAATGCTAATGTTTAACATTTCTTTGGAACTGCAATTTCATGCTTTGAGGAGTAGACTTTTTTTCTGGTTCCTTTTTTTTTAAGGTGTTTTTTTTTTTTTTTTTTTTTTTTTTTTTTTAATAGTCTCTATCTATTAAGCTCATGTGTTTTTCTTCCTGAAATAGCAATATCTTGTGAAAATTCCCATCAACAGTGTTATTCAGTGGATTTTAAGCACCAGAAAAATCTTCAGAAAAATCACTCACTCCATTGCTTACCACTTGCTGCCCTCAAAACTTCTTAGCAACATACACTGTGCATGAACCTCAACGTGGTTTGCTTTGTCCAATCACATGCCTGAAAGCCCAGCCAGTCAGTTGTGTAATAATAAACCCCTTATCTCCTGAAGATACACAAACGGAAAGATCTCTCAGTGCTTCAGTACACAAGGGACTTTGCTTGAATTCTCAGCTGAAATTCACATCCATTTTAAATGCCAAATGACCCCCACTTTCTCTGGTTTCCTTTTTAATTTTTTTCTCATTTGCAATTTTGAGGAGGGGGGGAAAGAACCCCAAATGCTAAACAATGTCTAGTTTAAACGGGGTTGGGGGGTTGAGGGGGTGGGAGGCACTGCCAAAAGCTGCCAGCAAAATATATGTAGAAACCCAGGGCTTGGTTCTTGCTGTCCTGGGCTTACCGGTTCCCTCACAGGCGCCGGTGACGGAAACTCACCCACAATTGTTCTCGGATGCAGAAGGGGTTGAGAGATTGACAAGAGAAGCGGTTTGCTAGTTTCCACGAGCTAGACTAGTCCTCGGAATAAGGGGAAGGGGGACCCTCGTACTTCCTGGGGACGAATATTACCTCACGGCCACCTACCTCGCCCGTCCCCACCAGGCGCAGACCGGCTCCTACCTCGTCC
>NW_011495050.1:1679629-1727768 GCF_000754665.1 Bison bison bison
CCCCGGCGCGAGCTGTTTGTGTTGTGTGTTTTCCACCACCGCCCCCCTCTTCGCGAGCCGTTCCTCGCAGCCCTCCAGTCCCCCTCCCCCGTGCAGACAAAACCCGGACTGGATTTATTTCTCCAACCCGCAGCCTCGGAAAATCGGGTCCCTCCGACCAGTCGGCCCGGCGAGCCGCGGGGGCCCGCGCTAGCCCACGGCTGCTTATTCCCTTCGAAAGGAGGATCGACTGGGCTTCTAGAAGTAAGGTTGGCGGTCCAAGTCAGACTTTTGAAGGAAGAGATTTGCCACAAGTCATTTGATGATCTTTACCGGGCCAGGCTTGACTACTCTTGAGCTTGTACGAAATCTCGAGGAAGGTGTACCAACCCGAGATTTGGGGTTAATTGCTAACCTGACTCATTTGGATTTTTGAGACGCTGTTTCTGGACATTGCCCGCCAATCTCTCCGGCTCCTTGAACACACCGTTCTAGGCCCTGCCTTTTGAGTTCTCTTGGCGCTGTGCTGTCTTGCAGCTTTTATTTCTGCGTTTTTTACCTTCAGTGCCTGATTCTAACGGCTTTTGGCTCTCACCATTCAATGTGCAGACTGCTGGCACCGTCCGGACCTTGGGAGAAACAAACCGGGGCAAGGGTTCAAGATTACTTGAGTTTGTTGTTGTAAAAATTAATATGAAGTGAGATCAAGTGTGGAAACCAAGCACAAAACCAGTTTGCCACATGACATTGTCACTTCCTAAGGATTTTTAGGTGTGACAAAGAAAAGTCATTTGCTAGTGTTTGGGGTTAGGCTGTATGTAAACCGCGTTGTTTACATTCAATTAAAAGCCAACTCCACCTTTGTCGCTGAAGGCTCTGGAGGATCTCCAAACACTATGCAGGTGCCTCCAGAAGACCAGTGTAAATGATGCCTTTGCCCAGCTCCCTTTCATGGTAATGACTGTAGATTTAACATCACATGCCCTGTTAGACACTTGAAGGCTGCTCATTAAATGCTCACTTATGGTATCTTCCAACTGTTGAACATTTCCACTGGGATGATGACGAAGATTCTAAAATGAACTTTTTGTTCTCCCTGAATCAGATTAGCTTCCTGATAGACCTATTTCGGTAATGACATTCTCATTAGAATCATTCAGGCCCAGAATAGCGGTATTTTATTCATTCCCTTCTCTACCTTATTCCTAGAGGCAGTTGCCCACAACTCCACTGGTCTTTCTGAAATGCCTCTGGAATGCACTCATTCCTTCTCATTCCCAAGCTCCTACAGAATTTTATGACCATAAAAGTTAGCGTTTCTAGCAAGCTTCCTATACCTAGTTTCTCAATAACACACCCTCCCCTAACCCTCTCCAAACATAAGCACCAGATTCATCTTCCCCAAACTTCATTCAGATCAAGGCATTTTCCGGTGGAACTTTTCATGTGTCAATATTCCATTGGAGAATTAAGAGAGAGAGAGAATAAAATGGTCTGAGCAATTTAAGAGATGGATGTGCTTGATCGAAGCATGAGACAGCAGAGGGGTCAGCTAAGAAGTAAACTAATCAGTATTAGTGACTGTGAAGAATGAAGGGTCACTGAAGTGATTTCATCCCAATTGCAAGAAATCTCCCTTGGTTGATTTGGAGAATGATGTTGGGGAAAGACAGCAGAGTCTTTCTCTGACCAGGAAGAATAAGATCAGAGGCAAGGGGCTGGCTGACAGATACAAGGAGGGTGATGGAGGGAAACAAAGGTGAGACAAGTGGGCTAATGGTTAACCATGTGGTCTCAGGAGCCAGAATATCTGGGTCTGAATCCCAGCTCTGAACTTACCAGCTATATGCCTTTACTCACCCTACGTCTGTGCCTCAGTTTCCTTATCTGTAAAACAGGGATAATAGTAGTACCTACCCAATAGGGCTTCCCAGGTGGCACTGTGGTGAAGAATCCACCTGCAATGCTGGAGACTACCTGCAAGGCAGAAGCTGCGGGTTCAATCCCTGAGCCAGGAAGATCCCCTGGAGGAGGAAATGGCAGCCCACTCCAATATTCTTGCCGAGGAAATCCTATGGACAGAACCTGGCGGCCTACAGTCCATGGGGTCACAAAGAGTAGGACACAACTGAGCACACACACAAACACATATACCCCTAATAGTTAAGTTGTTTTGTGGGATAATGAATTACTATGTGAAACGTCTTAGAAGACTACCTGGCATAGGAAGGTCTATGTAAGGCCTTGTTATATTAAATGTATTCATGGTGGTGGATAAACAAGGTGTTTTGGGGGTACTGTCAAAGAATAACAAGGTAACTTTCCTTCAGCAAGTTCAGAACTGTCAGTAACTATACTAACCTGCCTTTAAAGTCCAGCTAGATCTTATCAAGGGGCTGTGGACAGGCCAAAGATAAGCTTTTTATGTCTGAAACTGTCATAGATGATGGAGAGTATTTTCCTGACAACTGAGAGGAAAGACAGAGTAAAGTTTGTGATTGGTGTTCATGGTTTAGTAGAAGAAGTACTAATTTACACCACTTACCTTCTTTCAAAATAGCTACATGTATTTTGAAATCAACTGTTCTTTCGCTCAGGCCACCTTAATGAAGTCCACATGTACCCATTCCCTGGTCCCACTAGGCCCGAGACGCTCCCCTCGGAGTGGGAGAAAAAGACTGACTTTCGTGTACTGGTACTACTAAGTTGAGGTTAATGTTCCAGAAGAGGTTTGTTCTCAGCTGGGCTTTGAGGGAAGAGAAGGATCTAGATGGGCAGGGAGAGCAGTATTATCCAGGTAAGTGCAGGCCACTGCAGACCAAGCTCATGAAATCAGAGCATACGAGGCAAGAAGTAAAATCAAATTACCTAATTCATCAGGAATCAAGAATTATGTCATAACATGGGTTCATGGCACACTGCTCATGGTACTCATAGGCTCAGAAGTCAAGAACTATTAATATCTCATGATGTCAGACATGGGTGCCTGACATTTGCTTCCCTCTCCTCTATTCTCTAAACATAACACATTTTTACTTGTAATACTGGGAACACTTGCCATTGAGCATGAGGTGTGCCTCTAAGTCATGGGATACAGAGGCATGTCTCCAGAGAGTCCGGTTTAACATGTCATTATTCACGCCACCATTCATTCAACATGTATTTATTGAGCTCTGCTAAATGCCATGCATTCTTCTTGGCACCGGTGTGCAATAGCAAACAAAATAACCCTCACTGGAGAGGGGAAATAGACAACCATCAAAGAAAATAAGTGAACTCTATGATTTCATAGATGCCGTAAGTGCTACAGAGGAAAATAAAGCCCAGAGGTAGAGAATGCTGGAAGTTTAACAAAAAGAAGTAAATATTTATACTTAATATTTATTTAATGTATTTAATTTCTTCTTATTATTATTTTTAGTTATTTTTAAAGTAATTTTTATTCGCATATAGTTGCTTTACAATTTGTTGTTTGCTGTACAGTAGAAGTACAACTTCTACTGTACAGTAGAAGTTGTTAGCTTAGAAGTTGTTAGCTTCTACTGTACAGTAACAAAACATGTACAGTAAAATGAATCAGCCATACACATACATATATCCCCTCCCTTTTGGACTTCCTTCCCATTCAAGTCAGCACAATGCATTAAGGAGAGTTCCCTGAGCTATACAGTAGGTTCTCATGAATTACCTATCTTACACATAGTAGTGTGTATATGGCAATCCCAATCTCCCAGTTCATCCCATCCTCACCTCCTTTCCCCCTTGATATCCATGTT
This sequence comes from Bison bison bison, assembly GCF_000754665.1. Taxonomy (NCBI): domain Eukaryota; kingdom Metazoa; phylum Chordata; class Mammalia; order Artiodactyla; family Bovidae; genus Bison; species Bison bison. The sequence continues at coordinate 1,683,385 of NW_011495050.1, forward strand.
TGTTCTCTACATCTGTATTTCAATTTCTGCTTTGAAAATAAGACCATCTTTCTAAATAAGATCATTTTTCTAAATTCTACATATATGTGACACTTGTTTTTCTCTATTTATTGTAATGATCTATAATTATATTTATTAACATTTATTATATATTTCTCAAATAAATATATGTTTCATATTATATTTAATATAAATAAATATATTAAAACAAACTGAGAAACAGTACGGTCATAATGTAAAAGTTGAATGAAACTTGCAGCAGTGAGTCCTTTCAAGCATTATAGTGAACTCTTTTTCTGTTAAACAGGATCAGTTCTCTTATGCATCCTGTAGGCTTTGGCTGAACAACCGGAGAAGGGCTGATGAGGAAGACAGATGATGGACTTTGGAGTAAGCGCCACCCCACAACCATGGAGCAGCTGGCTGCCTCGTACCTGGTCTTCTGATCCTCAGTGACTCTTAAACCATTGAATTCTGAGCCCTAAAGATACCCAAAGCATTTTTAAAAAACATGTACTAAGAAATTGTACAAAGAAAATCGGGCTCAATTTAACATTTCGTTCAATTTTTTAAAATCTAAGATTCAGAGAAAGAATAATCACACTCCCCAGATCACAAAGAACTGACTCATTGGAAAAAAACCCTGATGCTGGGAAAGATTAAAGGCAGGAGGAGAAGGGGATGACAGAAGATGAGATGGTTGGATGGCACCACCAACTCGATAAACATGAGTTTGAGCAAGCTCCAGGAGTTGGTGATGGACAGGGAAGCCTGGTGTGCTGCAATCCACAGGACTGCGAAGAGTCAGACACGACTGAGTGACTGAACTGAACTGAACTGAGACCACAAAGTATAACCATAACCAGGACAGACGTGTAACAAATGCCTACCCTCCCACAAGAACTCTTTTCTGTCCTTGAGAACCTTAAATAGATGGATTCCTTGAGCGTGGCAACTCCTTTTAAAAATTACTTTAAAACTAAAAGTAAAAATCTGCCCTTTAAACAAGTAATAACAGTAAGATTAAGTTAGTTTTTCCACACTTCTGGGAAACTTAAAAATGGTTTCAGATGATTACTGTCATCCTACCGTATGAAAAATAGATTAAGGTTAAGAGAATCACTCATCTATTACACCCTTCAGGCTAAAAGCCTGTATAAGTCAAGCATAAACCTCCACCCAGATAAATGTTTCTTCCATGAGCGATTAACTCAAACTCTCAACACAGTGTACTTTCTACAGAGTTCTTTAAAATGTCTCCCAGAGACTTGGATCTTTTTTCAATTTTTCATTATTATTATTTTTAGTGAGCATAAAACTGATAGAATTACTTTTTATGGGACACATATTTGCTGTTTTGGGGTGGGGTGGTGTGTAGGGTGTGTGTGTGTGTGTGGAGGGAGAGAGAGGGGTTTTGTTTGTTTCCTGATCATGTTAGTCATCTTACATTTGCACTTGAAAGGCAATAGAAAGAACACTGGACTGGGATCCCAGAGACATGGGTTTGAATCCTGATCTGAGGATTATTTGCTCTATGACTAGTTATGTAATATGCTTAGTCACTCAATCGTATCTAACTCTTTGCAACCCCATGGACTGTAGCCTCCCAGGTTCCTTTGTCCGTGGGGATTCTCCAGGCAAGAATACTGGAGTGGGTTGCCATACCCTCTTCCAGGGGATCTTCCCAACCCAGGTATCGAACCCAGGTGTCCTGCACTGCAGGTGGATTCTTTACCATCTGAGCCACCAACTGGTTAAGTCCCCTAATCTCGGCAGAGTTCACAAAGTAAGATTAATGAGTTGTAGTCTTTAAGGTCTTTTAACTTTTGAGTGCTATCATGGAAGATATGGACCTGAAGTATGTTTGAAGTTTAAGATTAAGCCAAATGCCCATTATTCAAATCCACAAATGACATCTAGTATGTAAACCTACAAATGTATGTAGGATTTTTTATAGACAGCTCCTCTAAGCCAGTGTGTTGTGCTGTATCTTAGGACTGCCATCTGAGTTCTGATCACTCTCACCCTTAATTCCATAGCCCCTCCCTGCTTTGCTGGGAATGCAAAATTATGAAATTGTGTAAACAGTTGCTGCCATCTTATTTTGCTAGTTATATCTTTGGTGGTAAGATGCCCTAATGACTACAAACCAGGTAGTTGCTCCTTTATATTATTTATATTAACATCTTTTCCCACAAAGTGAGAATTGCCTCCACCCAAGATGTATAGTTACTTCCTATTAATGATATTTTCATATCTCTGAAGTTTTGCTCTCATCTTTCTTATCCTTTCACTTTTTAAAAAATCCAAGATCATTCTGGTACAAGTAACTGAAATCCCCATTCACCTAAAATGAAAAAGGAGGGAAGGGATTTATCAGTTTGGGTAACTCAACCACATTTTAAAATTAAAATTTTAAAACATTAAAAAGCAGAGGCATCACTTTGCTGACAAAGATCCATTTAGTCAAAGCTATGGTTTTCCCAGTAGTCACATATGGCTATGAGAGTTGGACCACAGAGAAGGCTGAGTGCTGAAGAATTGATGCTTTTGAACTGTGATACTGGAGAAGACTCTTGAGTGTCCCTTGGACAGCAAGGAGATCAAACCAGTCAATCCTAAAGGAAGTCAATCCTGAACATTCATTGGAAGGACTGATGCTGAATCTGAAGCTCCAGTACTTTGGCCACCTGATGCGAAAAGTCGACTCATTGGAAAAGACTCTGATGCTGGGAAAGACTGAGGGCAACAGGAAAAGAGGGTGACAGAGGAAGAGACTGTTAGATAGCATCACTGACTCAATGGACAGGAGTTTGAGCAAACTCAGGGAGATAGTGAAGGATAGCAAAGCCTGGTGTGCTGCAGTTCATGGGGCCTCAGAGAGTCAGACACGACTGAGTGACTGGACAACAACTCAACCACAGATGAGCCTGGGTTTGGGGAAAGTTAGATTCAGGGCTTATATGATATATGGTTGTCTGTCTTTCTGTGTGTGTGTGTGTGTGTGACTTGTTTCATTATCTGACCAGCTAGAACCAGCTCATAGGCAGCTCTGACCATGCACCTGTCAGTCTTATAACCAAAAGCAAAGGAACTCTCTGCATCTGCAACTGTTAAGGAAATCCTAGCAAAACACCCTGGAAGGCCCTCTGGGTTGTGAGTCTGTGTCTGTGGCCAAGGGTGGAATGCTGTGATTGGTGGCCTTCACTCTGCAACATGGTTAAAGGGGAAAAGGGTAGTTACTGTCCTGAGCAGAAAAAGAACATAAGAGACCACTATATCTTATAAATATAACCAATACTATTTAAAATCTGAAACATGAAAATAGGTCAAAGGAAAAGAAAAACACACCTAATCTCCCTACCTGAAGACAACCACTGATATTGTTTTGGTGTGTTTATTTTAATTTGTTTTCTGTGCATGCTTTTTTTGTTTCATATTGCTTTTGAACCTGTTTTTACAATTTAAGCTTTCACTCACATGTAGCAATATAACTTATAGGTGGATTATGAGCTAGAAGGAAAGAAATAAGTCATGAAAATATTACAAGAAAGTGTGCATGAATGTTTTTTATAAACTCTGGGGAATGACAGCCATTATAAACAGGATATCAAGTCAGAGCCATAGCAAAAGGCTGATAAATTTGACCACAAAGCCCCTTTAAACTTTATGGTAAAGGTACCATTAAAGAGATTGTTGGCAAAAGATTGTTGGCTTTCAACATAAAATCATTGATTAATATACAGCCAAATACAAATAATTCAGCATTATTAAAGCAGTTAGATACAATGCTTACCTACCAGACTGGTAGAAATGTTAAAGCTTTGAAAATATTCAGTGTGACTTACAGTATGGACAAACAGGTCCTCATATGCAATATATGTCATGATTCTAAAATGCACTTTCCATTGGAAACCAGCGATTTCACTTCTGGCTGTGGATCCTAGAGAAACATTGGTACATGAGCACAAAGGAGCACAGAGAGGGTCCTTGTTGCAGTACTGGTTTTAATAGCAGAATGTTGAAAGCAGCACAAATACTCATCAAAAAGAGAATGGTTTAAAAAGAAGCCTTTGACAATGTAGGAACCACCACGAAGCAGCTAAAAAGAGTAAGGGAGGTCACTGTATACCAAAAGGGAAAAGACTCAAAGTTTTAAATGGAAAAGGCAAGTTGTAAAATTTTGTTGATGCATGATCTCATTTGCGTTTAAAGCAAAACCCCGCAGAGTATAATGTACACTCTACATAGTGTGATTTCAGATGGGAAGGTGGACAGCTCAGTGGGAAACTGACCAAAGGTACTGCGCAATCTTGGGAGAGGCTAATGGGATTGAGGGAAAAGATAAAGGGGTCTCTTACTTTCTATATTTTGGGTTTTTAAAAAACTTGAATTTGTATTCAGATATTGCATGGATCAGGCTTCCTAAGTGGCTCAGTGGTAAACAAACTGCCTGCCAAGCAGGAGATGTGGGTTTGATCCCTGGGCCAAGAAGATCTGCTGGAGAAGGAAGTGACAACCCACTCCAGTATTCTTGCCTGGGAAATACCAAAGACAGAGGAGCCTGGCAGGCTACAGTCCATGGGGTTGCAAAAGAGTGAGACATGATTTAGTGATTAAATCACCACCATTATATGAATCACTTTAAAATAAAGTCAAAACTCTTCACAGCATTATTTTTACTATAGAATATTCTGTCCTGCCATTGTGCCATGATTTCACCATGTCTTGCTATTTTCAAGGCCACTTCTGTACAGAAAGTGCTGGACATCTTCTGGATTCCTTCCTTGGGACCAGAGCCAGAAGTGGAATCAGTGGTCCCAGGCTGTACACATTTTCCTGATAACATTTTACTAGACGGCTTTCTGGAGGAGTTACCGCAATGGACATTCTGACAAGCATGAGAAAGTGGCCCATTTCCTGCACTCTTCCATGCTTTGATCATATCATATCTCATTCTTTCCATCATTTTCCCGCTCTTTGCTACTTTGATAAATGTTCCATCAAATCTCATTTTGTTTTAATTTCTTTCTTTGATCATTAATGAAGAAAAGTATTTCCCCATGTGTTCAAGTTTTATTTCCCCTTCTGCAAATTCTTTTCTTATCTTTTGCCCATATGCCTACAAGAGTCTGGGTTTTCCTCTTCACTGGTATGAGCTCTCCACATTAAAAGTCCTCTTGTCATAGCTTTTGCAGATACTTTCCTAGCTTTGCTATTTCTCTTTAAATTTCTTCAAGTTTTCTTTCCCAAAGCTTTAGACTTACCTATGAACATTTCCTTTCCTTTCTTTGCTGATTTTATTTACAAATTCCTATCACTGTTTTTCCCCGAGATTTGCACTAATAACCTCTGCTAGACTTCATCCCTTATCATTTTCCTTCAATTCTTTTTATTTATTTATTTACCTATTTTTTGCTGCAAGGCTTCATTTCAATTTTATTTATATGTTATCCAACATAATTTCCTTATACTGCAGAATATGCTATTATTTATTCTTTAAGTTTTCAGACTTGATTCTCATTTACTTAGTATTGATCACGTGCCTTCTTGTCTGTATTTTACTGAATAACTCTCGATTAATAGTTCATTCAAATAAATATATTTTTAAGTTTAAATAATTCTCATCCAAACAATAATGTCTGTAATAAATAGTTTTCAAAAATACCAAAGTTAGCCCTTTTAAAGTATTTAATATTAATACAAATGTGAACATGCAGATAGTTCATCTGCCAGCACATCCTGTGAAAAAGGAATTGGTCTATAACTGTACTGTCCAATATGGTAGCCCCTAGCCACAGGTAGCTATGGAGCACTTGAAATGTGGCTAGTACAAATGAAGACCCTGATGCCGGGAAAGACTAAAGGCAGGAGAAGGGGACAACAGAGGATGAGATGGTTAAATGGCATCACTGACTCTATGGACATGCATTTGAGCAAGCTCCAGGAGTTGGTGATGGACAGGGAAGCCTGGCATGCTGCAGTTCATGGGGTTGCAAAGAGTCAGACATGACTGAGCAACTGAACTGAACTGAACAAATGAAGAACTAAATTTTTAATAGCATTTAACTTTCATGAAGTTGAATAGCCACACGTATCTAGTGGCTGTAGGACTGGACAGTGCAGGCTCAGACCTTCCAAGGATCATCTCTGACTTCCCAGATCCATTTTTAGGTGAACCTGACTGAGCTAATTAAAGAAACAGAAACTACACTCCTGATACTTTGCTGCAAATCCAAAATCAAAGCTACCGTAACTATATTTTCTCATCTACCTGCCCAATTTTTGAAACCTAATGTTTTTGAATTATTAGCTTATATTTTATAATTCTCATTTATTACCTTCATCAGGCTTCCAATTGGGCTATTTTTCAGGTTTGAGGGTGATGAGATGTCAGAAGCACCCAATCTCTCCCCTCTGCCTCCAGAACTATTTTTACCTACCCCATTTTAGTTCCTATGTTTGTTATTTTATTCTGAAGCTATTCTAAAGAAAGAAGTACCTGAGTTAACCCCAGTAACCTATTATAAGAGTCTTGAAAGCTATAAAATATAATGAGACATTAACACATGCTGATATAAATACCCCTGGGATTTCTTAAAAGCTAGTTGTAAATTTCTTTTTGTTGATATTATTAAACCTGAAAGAAAGAGAGACAGACAGAATTTTACAAACTGTCTGAAAATTCCTTGGTGCTCTATACCCTCAATACTAAGATCTGGAATTTTCCCTGAACCAGTATAGCTGTAAAGACTGTCCATCTGGTCACATGTCTGGAGTGAAGGAGGGCAGAGGGTAAGGAGTAGCAGCCTTGATCATCTCCAATTTCTTTCATTAGGGATGCAAAGATTATCTGCAAGTTTTTTCTATCATTTCTTTAAAAGCGATGGTGGTGCTGCTTGTCCTCCAGTGCATAAACCACTTCCCGTGTGTAAACCCCACTGACCACACAGCCCTACTAAATGCATCTGTTTACCTAGTCACAGCCACGACTGCCACTCGATGTGCTACTTCCATATGGCAGACAAGACTGATGTCCAGGACCTTTGGCCTAGACCGAAGCTTCAAATACAACTTGGTACAAATACTATTATTTCTTGCTCCTTTCCAGAAGTTAAGGGAAGGGAAGAGAAGAAAGGGAAACAGAAAAGGAAGGAGAAAAAAAAGGCAGGGACATGAAGGGTGAACAGCAAAAAATATAACAGTCTTGGATCTTTGATAATTTACTATGTTATATATAAAAATACACACATAAAAGATTTTCTTCTATTTATCCTAAGTGTGTCCTTCAGAAAACTAGGGCTAATTTCCCCTTATTCAATTCTCAGTAAAAAGAAAAAAATCACTAGTTATGATCTTGGATATAAAAATAATGATCTTTACTATTTTTTAAAAATCCTTCTCAATTTTCAATATGGCATTTCAGCCACAATGCCAGTCATTTCTCCCATGCTGTCAGATGAAGTTTTTTTTGTTTGTTTTTGTTTTTTATTGTCTCTATATCATTCTACTGTTAGTGATATCATTTTCTTGTTAGCTTTAGACCTCTCTCCCATTCTCACTTCTTGTTCAATTTCCTGTTCTCAATGACCTCTGTATTCTTTTTAATATCTTCCAACTCATCACTCATTCCCTATCTTTCAGAATCTAAAATCAGAGGTCACCCTAAGTATATAAACTGCCATCTTTTAGAAGAGCATTCAGCTTGTGTTACTCAGGACTGTAAGATATTACCAGCCGGTACTGGCTGCATAATTTGCAGCAATAATTTGGGCTTCTTGCTCCAGATGATCGCACATTTCAAGATGGCAGATCACTAAACCAAATGTGCAGTCTTCTAAGTGTGAGGCTCCAGGTGACAATCAGCCCGTGAAGCAAGCCTCATTTCTAGGTTTGCCCTATGACTCTCGGAAGGGAGGGTACAATACCCTTATGGTTTCTTCCGCCTCCTGTTCTCTAGATTCTTCTCTTTCCTTGAAGAAGGAGAATTCCACATTAGGAACTAAGAGTTATTTTGTGGGATAGGGTGGGGACAAAGCGGGTAGAGGGGTTCAGGATAGGGGGACACAATGTACCTGTGGCCAATTCACGTTGATGTATGGCAAAAACCATCACAATATTGTAGAGTATTTATCCTTCAATTAAAATAAATTAATTTAAAAAGAAGCAGAAATGCAAAGTCTTAATCTATACCTACTGAATCAGAAAATCTGGGGCTGGGCTTGAAGAGGCCCTTCAAATGACTCTGATACACTTTAAGGTTTGAAGAGCACTGCCTAGATCATGGCCATCAAAGTGAGATCTGCAGACAAGCAGCTAATTTGAAATGCAGAATTTCAGCCTTCCCTCCCCCAGAATCAGAGTCTGGGTTTTAACAAGATCCCCAAGTGGTTCACAAGCACATTTAACTAAGAAGCACTGAACTTAGTAGTTTATGTTCTCAAGGGGTATTTATAGATTAGCCAGTGGAATCTAAATTGGGGGATGACTTTTAATGGAGTAATTTCAGGTTCAATTTAGATGGGAGGGGATATGTCACATTTAGAGGCTAAGTACCCTGCCTGACACCATTTACATGCACATTTCAAATGACACCACACAGCGCACATTCTGTCTTCTTCCTTGGCTTATATATGAGAGGAAGATTTGAAAATATGAAACCAAACCAAATAATTGCAACCATGAAGGCCAATCTTTTAACAAAAATGGTTGAGTGTTTCCTGTGTATACTAAGGTCTTTGCTAGACTCTGAGATGCCCAGTTCCTGCACTCAGGAACTCCCAGTCTAACAGGGGACATAGTCGTGGGCTGACATTAGTACAATGCCTTTGACAAATGCATAGTGACAGTGTTAATCACCCAGTCATGTCTGACTCTTTGTGACCCCATGGACTGTAGCCCACCAGGCTCCTCTGTTCATGGAATTCTCCAGGCAAGAATATGGGGGTGGGTTGCCATTGTCTTCTCCAGGGTATCTTCCTGATTTAAGGATCAAACCCAGGTCTCCTGCATGTCAGGCAGATTCTTTACTCTCTGAGCCACCAGGGAAGCCTGGCAAACACATAAGTATGGTCTTCAAGGGAATTTGGCAATCTCGGAGAACAGTGAAGGCTGGCTGGCCAGAGTAGGCCAGAGATGGTTTATGGAGTGAGGTCTTGCCAGAGTTGAGTGTTACAGGGTGAGCGGGGATCCACCAGATGATGAAGTGGCAGGAAGAACATTCCAGGGAGAGAAGCAGGGGAGCAGAGGCACAGGGACAGCAAAAATTCAGGAATTCTGCCCAGGGGATGGGAATACATTTGTGGCAATGCCAGGACACATCTCAGTGAAATAACAGTCCTTTTTGACGTTTTCATTCCAACGTCTATGCTGTCTTCCTTCTGAGCACAACTCTGTGTGCAGGCATGTGGCTCAGCCACCTGCTGGAAGGATTCAACAGTGGCGGTAGCACTGCCATCACTCACTTCACACAGGAATCGGCCATCCAGAGAGCAGGAAATCCAGACCTGCCAGGGGGTCCGTGGAGGAACCCCTCCGTCATCACAACCTCTCCTTTCTCAGTCCAGTAACATGATTTCAGCACCATAGAGAAATGTGAATACACTTATTGGAAACCTTTGACAATCTCTGTTCTCCACCAGTGGCTTCCCTGGTGGCTCAGATGGTAAAGAATATGTGCAGTGCAGGAGACCTGGGTTCGATCCCTGAGTTGGGAAGAACTTCTGGAGAAGAGAACGGCAACCCACTCTAGTATTCTTGTCTGGAGAATTCCTTGAACAGAGGAGCCCAGTGAGCTACAGTCCATGGGTGGCAAAGAGTCGGACAGGTCTGAATGAGTCACACTTTCTTCACTCAGTGTGACTAACAACACCCTAATGTTTACCCAGGACAAGGAATGGTTCCTCTGTAGACCTTTTTCTCCTCCATCCCAGCTTTATCTTTAAGATACATCTTACATCTAACCGACCCCACCACCTCCACAGTTCCATACTGGTCTAGCTCTCATCATCCCTAAGGTGGACCACTGTGCTAGAACTCCAAACTAGACTTATTGCTTTCACTTTTTTCTTTCTACAGGCAAGCCTTCACATAGCAGCCAAATGGCCTTAAGTACAGAGAACAAAATACAGCCCTCTCCTGTCTAAGAGCCTCCAAGAATTTCCCATCACATGCAGAAGGAATGGAAACACCCTTGAGAGGCTCAGAAGACCCTGTGCTGTCCCACCTGTCAACCCCCTGCTCTCCTCCCCTTGTCCACAGTCCACCCTGCCTTCTCAGCCTTTCTTGATCAGACTGGCTCTCGAGTCAGGCTCCTGGCAGGCTGTCGCTCTTCTCCCTTCCACCAGAGTGCCCGCTTGCACTTCACCTGGGCATCTGCTAAATTTCATGTCCTGAAAGAGGCCTTTCTTCACCACCCTGCTAAAAACAGCACTCCAAATCCGATGCTTTTTTCCTTTAAAGCACTAATAACCAGGAGCTAGAATGTAAGCTTCATGAGGTTGAGACATCATTTGTTTTGCTAGAATAGCACCTACGATTTGTAGATGCTCAAATATTTCTTTCCTGAATTTAAAGTCATACTCAACTCTTCCATCTACATTGCTACAAGAATGATTATCCAGTCTAGTAAGCTGACAAACTGAATTTGCATCTTTTTTGTGGCAAGCTTCAGTGGTTCTCAAACTTCCCTATGCCTCAAAATCACCTGGAGGGCTTATTAAAACACAGATTCAAACAAATGTAATGAGTTAGAAATAAGTAAGAGTTGAGACTGGGCTTCCCCAGTGGCTTAGCTGTAAAGAATCTGCCTGCCAATGTAGGAGATGTGGGTTCAATTCCTGGGTCAGGAAGATCCCTAGAGAAGGAAATGACAACCCACTCCAGTGTTCTTGCCTGGGAAATCCCATGGACAGAGGAGCCTGGTGGGCTACAGTCGATTGGGTTGAAAAAGAGTCAGACACGACAACAACAAGGAAGGTGTTGAGATTAGTAAAACTAGTACTTAATTGTACTTGGAACTTTGTATTTCTTGGAATCTCCATACAAAGTATGAACTGTGATTTAATACTCAAGAAAGAAATAGCAAAAAAGAAAAACACACAGGTTAATGGCACACAGCCTCAAAATCTGATTCCAAAATGACGTTGGGGCTGGAAAATAGCATCACGAACAAGTCACTGGATGCAGCTGATAGTCTGATCCAGGAACCCCACTTTCGTAAGAGACCTCTGTGCCAAACATCCCCTCCAGCGGTGTGTCTCCTCTTTTGTCTCTCCCAACCCCACTACTCTGTTCATAATTGCCAATACATGAGCCCCTACACACGAATCTTCCAAGGTTCAAAGTTGAGAACTTTCAAAGATGATAACGTGCCTTCGCACATCCAATAACATGTTAGTTCATGCATCTGACATACATCGGCATATGTGTACATCCTCAACAGCTGGTTGTGCTTTTGTGCACTTTACAGTCCCATATAGAGTACAGTAGCATTGTATCTTTATTTCAAGTCCAGAATGTCCAGAAACAAGTGTAAGAGCAGCAGTGATATAGTTCGTATTACTGTACTTTTCAAGGTATTATAATGTTAGATTTTAAATGTTTTATTTACTGTGTTTGTTTTTATGTATTATTTGTGTGAAAAGTATTAGAAACCTATTGCCGTGCAGTATGATACAGCCGATTGTGTTAGTTGGATACCTAGGCTAATTTTGGGCTTCCCTGATAGCTCAGACAGTAAAGAATCTGCCTGCAATGAGGGAGACCTAGGTTCAGTTCCTGGGTTGGGAAGATCCCCTGGAGAAGGGAAAGACTTCCCACCCCAGTATTTTGGCCTGGAGAATTCCACGGACTATATAGTCCATGGAGTTGCAAAGAGCTGGACACGTCTGAGCGACTTTCATACTAGGCTAACTTTGTCAGGCTGACAAACAGATTGGACTTAAGAATGCACTCTTGGACTGAACTCATGTGTAGGGGCTTACTGTAGCATCACATAAAGTGGTGAAGAGGAATTAGTACCTGGGCTCTGCTCCTGGGTAAAAGGGTGTCCTTGTGATATGAAGCACAAAACCCCCACTTCTCACTCTGGGGATTTGGTGTAATCGTCAGGCTCTGAAAGAAAAAAAAAAGTCTATGGGAAAAAAAATGCTTGTGGAACATTATGCATTCTAATTATGTTAGAATTTGTAAAGGGAATGCTTTTTGCTCTCACACCCTGTCAGGCTATAAGCCAGTGCTTTCTGTGCCTGTGGAATATGTCAGGGTCACCAGCACTTAAAGTCTGTGGTTGGCCACAGACAATCGAACAGGGCTCTGCAGTGGCGATTGCAAGACCAGGCACTGGCTGATGGTTTAACTTCTGACCAGTGCTATTCAGAGGGAGCAGACCAGCGGTTCAGTTCTTGGGCTACAACAGGGAGACTTCTTATTTATTCCAATAGGTGACGGAGTTGGTAATGAGGGGGAGGTTTCTGAAAGTCACCTCATTTTAAAAATGTGTGCTATGGTCTGAAGGTTCGTGTCCTCCCAAAATTCATACGTTGAAACCTAACCCCCAAGGGGATGTAAGTAGGAGGTGGGGCCTCTGGGAGGTGAATAGGTCATGAGGGCAGAATCCTCATGAATGGGACTAGTGTCCTAATAAAAGAGATCAGAGACAGCTCCCTCATCCTCCCTACTACGTGAGGTTGTAAGGAGACGATCATTGTCTATGAGGAAGTGGGTCCTCAACAGACACTGAATTTGCCGGGGCTATGATCTTGCATTTTTTAGTCTGTGGAACTGTGAAAAATAAATGTTTGTTGTTTGTAAGACACTCAGTTTAGGGCACTTCGTTATGTCAAATAGGAACCCAAATGGACTAAAACAGCATGTATTTGTGTGTGTGTGTGCGTTAATCCTGGCATACTTCTGGTCAATAAGAGGCTTCTGTGTTTCTTTCCGATCCCAACCTTCTTCATGCACATTAGAAGTCCAGTAATTATTCTGAGCCCCATTTTCCTCTGCTTTCTCCCTTGATAGTCTCCTACTACTCAGAGCAAAATTATTGAACCTCTCTGAGAATACAGTGATCTTCGGTGTTTGCTCCATTCAACACTTATCCACTAAACCCTAGCCATGGGCTTCCCAGGTGGTGTTAGTGGTAAAGAATCTGCCCACCAGTGCAGGAGACCCAAGAGATGTTGGTTGGATCCCTAGGTCAGGAAGACTCCCTGGAGTAGGAAATGGTATCCACTCCGTTATTCATGCCCGGAAAGAGGAGCCTGGAATGCTGCAGTCCATGGGGTCGCAAAGAGTTGGACACAACTGAGCGACTGAACTGAACTGTAACAGAATTGTTCTGATTCTTGACTGTTGTCGTGATTACACAAATCTACATGTAATCTACATCTACAGGCTTCAACAGTACGTGAACTGTGAACTTCCAGATGTTCAAGCATGATTTAGAAAAGGCAGAGGAACCAGAGGTCAAATTGCCAACATCCATTGGATCACCGAAAAAGCAAGAGTTCCAGAAAAACATCTACTTCGGCTTTATTGACAATGCCAAAGCCTTACTGTGTGGATCACAACAAACTGTAGAAAATTCATAAAGAGACAGGAATACCAGATCACCTGACCAGCCTCCTGAGAAATCTGTATGCAGGTCAGGAAGCAACAGTTAGAACTGGACATGGAACAACAGACTGGTTCCAAATAAGGAAAGGAATATATTGTCTATATACTGTAAATAAGCAGGCTGTATATTGTCACCCTGCTTATTTAACTTATATGCAGAGTACATCATGAGAAATGCTGGACTGGATGAAGCACAAGCTGGAATCAAGATTGCCAAGAGAAATATCAGTAACCTCAGATAAGCAGATGACACCACCCTTATGGAAGAAAGTGAAGAAGAACTAAAGAGCTTCTAGATGAAAGTGAAAGAAGAGAGTGAAAAAGTTGGCTTAAAACTCAACATTCAGAAAACTAAGATCATGGCATCTGGTCCCATCACTTCATGGCAAATAGATGGAGAAACAGTGGAAACAGTGACAGATTTGTTTTGGGGGGCTCCAAAACCACTTTAGATAGTGACTGCAGCCACGAAATTAAAAGACACTTTCTCCTTGGAAGAAAAGCTATGACCAACCTAGACAGCATATCAAAAAGCAGAGACATTACTTTGCCAACAAAGGTCCATCTAGTCAAAGCTATAGTTTTTCCAGTAGTCATGTGTGGATGTATGAGTTGGACCACAAAGAAAGCTGAGCTTGAAGAATTGATGCTTTTGAACTGTGGTGTTGGAGAAGACTCTTGAGAGTCCCTTGGACTGCAAGGAGATCCAACCAGTCCATCCTAAAGGAAATCAGTCCTGAATATTCATTGGAAGGACTGATGCTGAAGCTGAAACTCCAATACTTTGGCCACCTGATGCAAAGAACTGACTCGCTAGAAAAGACCCTGATGCTGGGAAAAATTGAAGACAGCAAGAGAAGGGGACGACAGAGGATGAGATGGTTGGATGGCATCACTGACTTAATGAACATGAGTTTGAGCAAGCTCCAGGAGTTGATGCTGGATAGGGAAGCCTGGTGTGCTGCAGTCCATGGAACTGCAAAGAGTCGGGCACAACTGAGCGATTGAGCAACTGAAATGGGCACGACTGAGCAACTGAGCAATTGAACTGTATACATAAGACAGGATTGCATAGAAGTAAATTCATACACACATGACTGCATGTAAAATTGGTAAAATATGAATAAGGTGGATTATATTGATGCTTATATCCTGGTTATTGTATTATACTATCACACTAGATGCTAATATTGGGGGAAACTAGATGAAGGATACACAGGATCTCTCTGTGTTATTTCTTACAACTGCACGTGGATCTACAGTCATCTCAAAAAAAGCACATGAAAAAGAAGTGCTGCAGAGAGGACAAGTTAGTCGACATCAGAATTCAGGGCCCTGGGCAGTTGGGGCATCGAAAGGGCAGTCGGCCCAGAGAAAAAGAGAGGACCTATATTTAAAGGAAAGGGAGGCACAGACATGATAGGATATGTTCCTAAGAAAAAAATTCCTTCTCCTCCTGTCCTTAAATTATACTAGCAGCAAAATATAGTCTATCACCAAGCCATCATTTCTAGAATGCCAGCATTTCCACCATATGCTGCAGGTAATAATAATAATAGCTGACACTTAATGAGTGCTGCTAGGTAGTGCCAGTTTCTTTCCATGATCTATCTTATTTGATGCTCTCAACAATCCTATGAGAGAGGTACTATTCTTATACCCACCTTACAGATGTGAAAATAAAGGCACAGAGAGATGAAGACATACAACTATCACTGGCAGAGCCAAGATTTCTCTGATTTCAGCAGCAGCATCACCAACAAGAACTGGATGCTCATAAGCGCCAGGTATACAGGCCGAAATTCATTTCTCTTCATGAGGAAGAATGTGACTATCGTCCTCCCATTATTTCTGGAAAATTCTCCATGATATATTGGCATTGATTAACCACATTTGTTTATTATGTGCTTTCTAAGTGCCAGCCACTTTACATAATTTATTCCATTAAATCTTCACAGAGTGTCTGGATTATTATCTTCACTTAATTGATAAGAAAATGGAGGCAAGGTCTTGTCCCAAATGACACGACCAACAGACGCAGCCCTGGTAGCGGCCCTCAGGTGAGCAGACTCCAGAACTACCGTTTTGTCTCTGAGCTCTGCTGCCGCCAACCTTGAAACTCCAGACTCACAATCATTTAATTTCCCCCCAAAGCTAGATGCTTTTTACTCTCCCGGTCTCCACTGACTAGGCATGAATCTGTTTTATTTTGCCTCCTGTGTAACTGATACAGATCTTGCACATTCATTTTGCAAAGCACATTCTGGGAACTTTCTTTGCTATGTTACTCCATTCACTGCTCAAAGCTCATGTTACCAAACCACATAAATAAAAAGAACTTCTGGCTTAAGCACGCATCGGCAAGAGCGATATAATGTTTGACAAGCAGCATCATAATGATGGCAATGACATTTTGCTTTGAAGGGTTGCAGGAAGCAATCAACATCTCAAACCTCTAAGCTATCAGCAACTTCAGTTTCTCTCACCTGTGCCACTGCAGAGCACCTGTGATGGGGTATTCAGGGCTTAACTGTTCATCTATCAGTCCCCTGCCCCTTACAAGTAAAGAGGACACATTCTGTTACTCTGTGTGTTAGTCGCTCAGTTGCCTCAAACTCTTTGCTACATGGACAGTAGCTCACCAGGATCCTCTGTCCGTGGGGATTCTCCAGGCAATAATACAGGAGTGGGTAGCCATTCTCCTCTCCAGGAAGTCTTCCCCAACCAGGCGTCCAACCTGTGTCTCCTGCATTGCAGGCAGATTCTTTACTGCCTGAGCCAGATAACTCGTGTGTGTGTGTGTGTGTGTGTGTGTGTGTTAGTTGCTTAGTGCTGTCCAACTCATGCGACCCCATGGACAGTAGTAGCTCACCAGGCTCCTCTATCCATGGGATCTCCAGGCAAGAATACTGGAGCGGGTAGCCATTCCCATCTCCAGGGAATCTTCCCAATGCAGGGATCAAACCAGGGTATCCTGCATTGCAGGCAGATTCTTTACCACTGCTGCTGCTGTTGCTTTACCACTGAGCCTCCAGGGAAGCCCAGGGAATTCTCTATTGCCCTATGATCACAGAGATTGTACGCACGGAATCAGAAGGGTATACCGGGAAATTTCTTGTAGGAGTTCACCAAATAAGCTCACAGCACCTTGCTGCAGGCCCCGGGTGACCACGTGGCTTCCTAGGGCGGCGGGCCACACACTGACACTTTTCTCCCGGGGCGCCCGCCCGCTCCGAGCGAGCGACTCCACGTCCTGGTTTTCCCGGGGCTCCCTCCCCGGCCACGGCTGCCTGTAAACACGCGGGGCTGCAGGCAGGGGCGCCGCGATTGGAGGAGCCCAGCCCGGCCTCCCCTCCGCCGGCTGCCGAGCTGTCAGTTACCAGCACGGTGTGAGCTAGATTTTGGCGCCACAGCTGGGGAGTGAGGCTTTTGTTCCATAACAAAAACAAGCGCCTGAATGGCAGAGCTGCCAGCGCCCAGCCCGGCGAGGCAGGCAGAAAGGAACCGCCTGGTGAATGTTTGTGACCTGTCATTAGAAACAGCTCGCTCTATTTCTAAACGATATTGTGGAGGCAATGTGGCAAATTACGGTGCGTCCCCGCCACGACCTGGCTCAAGCCTCCCGCCCCGGTGAATATGGGCTCCGTGCTCTAATAACCGGCCTATGAGCTCAGGTGGAAATCCTGGGTGGGAACCAACTGAAGTCCCTTCCAGCGCTTTCTGCCTTGTCTGTCAAAGAACTTCTGTTTTCCCTCTGCGACCGAAAGGCCGGCCTTCTGGCTGAGACAGTTAAATGGTGGATTCATTTATTCCAGGAAGAAAAGGGAGGCATTGAATGTCATAACGCAGTTCACGAGATTGTACTCTCTATAAATGCATAGACAATCTCTACTATATGATTTGTTTGCTTTTGGCTAAGTTAGAACACATCCAGATCCAAGTTGCTACCTACTCCGGGAAAATTCCAACAGAAGACGCGGGTTTGATCCCTGCGTCCGGAAGATGCCCTGAAGAAGGGCATGGCAACCCACTCCAGTATTCTTGCCTGGAGAATCCCCATGAACAGAGGAGCCTTGTGGGCTGTAGTCCATGGGGATCGCAAGAAGTCAGACACAGCTGAGTGACTTAGCACACATTCTCATTTCAGAAAGGATTCTTTAAGTTCCAAAAGCATTTAGAGGACTTGAACATTCCACACCCCATTCACGCCACAATCTAGGAAAATGAAAAAAAGGAAAACAAACCCTCCATCTCAATTAGTGGTGCTACTATTTAAAGTGTGATGATTAAAAATTTATTCCTTCAGCTGTAGATTCAGTCTTGTTGGAATGAAATGTTTTTGAGGAAATTATGAGGTTGAAAGGTAGTCATTTACACCTCAGTGTGAATGACTTTAATGACTTTGCTTGAGAACAGGTTTTCAAGAAGGGGAGAAGCTAGTTGCAACTGAGTTCCTGAAAAGATACAAAGGAAAATATGAGTGGCCATGAAAGCACAGAAAGAGTCTGGATGCCTCAGAACATAGATGCTTGCTGTTTTCAATTCTGAGAAAAGTCAACTTTTTAAAGAGAGCAGGTTTTTTGGATTTTGTCTTTTGTTTTTGCAGGACTGTCCAATGGACCTTTTTGTGACAATGGGCATGTTCTGTATCCACACTGTTCCAATATAGTAGCCACTAGCCACATGTAGTTATGGAGCCCTGAAATGTGGTTAATGTGATTGAGGAAATGAATTTAAATTTTTGTTTTATTTTAATAGCCCTGTGTGGCTAATGGGGTGTCCCTGGTGGCTCAGATGGTAAAGAATCTGCCTGCAGTGCAGGAGACCTGGGTTCATGTCTGACTCTTTTGTGACCCTATGGACTGTAGCCTGCCAGGCTCCTCTGTCCACGGAATTTTCCAGCAAGAATACTGGAGTGCGTGGCCATTTCCCTTTCCAGCGAATCTTCTTGACCCAGGGATTGAACCTGAATCTCCTGCAACTACTGCATTGCAAGCAGATTTTTTACCCACTGAGCCATCCCATTTAAAAGACATTTATACTAGTTAGATCCTCACTAGATCCAGAGAAACTGGCAAATATCAATGTTTAATGCAATAAAAGTTCCATTCTTTAACAGTCAAATCTGGGTAATCTTCTGATGGTGATTCAGAGGCTCAATCCCTTTTTCATTCTGGCTTTGACATCTTTCACTTATGGCTGCTTAGGTCACCAACTAGAAGGTGAAAATTGCAGAGTGGAACCCTGGGGGAGGTGTTCTGGTAGAGGAAGAGACCTGGAGATGGTACATATCATTTCTGCCCAAGTTCTACTGGCTAGACCTCAAAGAGTCCCACTAAACTGTCAGACTTGGAGATCCTGCCAAACCCCAAGGTCTCATTGGCAAGGCTCTCTTTACAAACAGCAATGATGGTGATGAAAAATGGGAAAGGGACTGACTATGCTTCCCAGCACAAGAGGGCCACTCACCAAAGTTGTCAGAGCATTCTATTCCTATAAGTGTCCATGATTGAGCCCAAAGTTCACCAAATCAGAATTGTTCATAGGAAGGCTTGGGCACAGTTCTGGAAATGACTGTGGGAGAATCAGGAAAAGATGTCTATGCCTGTTCAAAGGGGACGTGGGAACCACAGAATGGGGTCTGGGGTAGAATTCTGTGAGCCATCTGAGGCATCACTCAGATGTGAGTCCAAAGGCACTCTCAAGTCTGTCGTTGCTTCTGAGGCCAACTCGAATTTTCCTGGTGCTGCTCAAATGTCACCATCAGTCCTAGGGTCTATGTTCTTGGTCAGTTGCTAAGTCGTGTCCGACTCCTCGTGACCCCATGGACGGCAGCATGCCAGGCTTCCCTATCGTTCACTGTCTCCCAGAATTTGTTCAAACTCATGTCCCTTGAGTCAGAGATGTCATCCAACCATCTCATCCTCTGTCATCGCCTTCTTATGCCATCAATCTTTCCTAGCATCAGAGTTTTTTCCAATGAGCTGGTTCTTCGCATCAGGTGGCCAAAGTACTGGAACTTCAGCTTTAGTATCAGTCCTTCCAATGAGTATTCAGGGTTGATTTCCTTTAGGATTGACTGGTTTGATTTCTTTGCTGCCCCAAGGGAGGGACACTCAATATCTGTAGAAAAAGGAAAGGAAATACTGATTTGCTCAATTTTTATTGTTTTAAATTGAGGAGCTATCACTCATCTATTGATACTTTTTTTAAAAAAATATCACTCTTTTCATCTCTCTGGGCCTTCTACCCCCTTGCCTTCATCTCAAACTGTAACTTGTTCCCAACAAATTAGTTAGTGAAGGTGGGAATGTTTATTCAACTGAGTATGGATCTGTCAACATGACTTTAAAGAGAATTTTGGCAACCTGAAGCAGTTACACAACCAAAAGAGAAAAAAAGGAGGAAAGAATGGAGGGAGGGAAGGAACAGAAAGAGAAAACAAAAGAATGAAAGGAAAGAGAATGTTTGGAGTTCACCCAAAGGCAGATTTCCTAGGAGCTAATGTAGCTCAATGGAGAAGGCAATGGCACCCCACTCCAGTACTCTTGCCTGGAAAATCCCATGGATAGAGGAGCCTGGTGGGCTGCAGTCCATGGGGTCGCTAAGAGTTGGACATGACTGAGCTATGTCACTTTCACTTTTCACTTTCATGCATTGGAGAAAGAAATGACAACCCACTCCAGTGTTCTTGCCTAGAGGATCCCAGGGACGGGGAGCCTGGTGGTCTGCCGTCTATGGGGTCGCACAGAGTCAGACATGACTGAAGCGACTTAGCAGCAGCAGCAGCAGTAGCAATGTAGCTCAAACATCAGGGCTCCTTGCTGGCCGATGCCCCTTCCAAGGTTTTGTGCTCTCCTCCAGAGAGCAGCAGAAGAAGCAGAAGCTAAAGCCTGTGCCTGAGGCCAGGAGAGCTGCCCTAGGCTGGGCTCCACCTGTATATACATCATTTTAAGAACTTTATTGAGATATTATACACATGCCATAAAACACACTTATTTAAACTGTACAATTCAGTGTCCTTTAGTATATTCACAAAGTTGGGCAACCATCACCATAATCTAATTTTAGTACACTTTCATCACTCTCTAAAGAAACCCCAGACCCATTAGCAGCCTCTCCCCACTCCCACTCCCACACCCTTAACTCAGGCAACTACTAATCTACTTTCTGTTTCTATAGATTTCCCCATTCTGGACATTTCATATAAACAGAATCATACAATATGTGCTTTTGTGACTGCTGCTACTGCTGCTGATGCTAAGTCACTTCAGTCGTGTCTGACTCTGTGTGACCCCATAGACGGCAGCCCACCAGGCTCCCCCATCCCTGGGATTCTCCAGGCAAGAACACTGGAGTGGGCTGCCATTTCCTTCTCCAATGCATGAAAGTGAAAAGTGAAAGTGAAGTCGCTCAATCATGCCCAACTCTTCACAACCCCATGGACTGAAGCCTTCCAAGCTTCTCCGTCCATGGGATTTTCCAGGCAAGAGTGCTGGAGTGGGGTGCCATTGCCTTCTCCAAAGTTTTCAAGGTTCACCTATGTTGCAGCATGTATCAGAATTTTATTTCTTTTTATTGTTACATAATAGTCCACGGTACAGCTAGACCACATTTTCTTTATCTGGCCATCAACTGATGGGCATTTGGGTTGATTCTATAATCACTTTTGTGTCTATTTCGTATGTGTGTGGGGCTTTCCAGGTGGTGCTAGTGGTAAAGAACCTTTCTGCCAAGTCAGGAGACGTAAGAGATGTGGGTTTGATCCCTGGGTCGGGAAGATCCCCCAGAGGAGGGCATGGCAACCACCACTCAAGTATCTCTGCCTGGAGGATCCTATGGCCAGAGGAGCCTGGCAGGGCACAGTCCATGGGGTCACAGAGTCAGACTACCAGTCATCCCAGAGTTGTGGGTGCGGTTGGCAGACTGTCAGCACTACCTTCATGTCCACCTGACCTCTTCTGACAACTTGTCTCTATCAGTTGTCAGGGAGCATTTGGGCTTTATTTTTGAGCCCTGGAGAAAGATCCGAGACCAAGATTGAACACTGTGTCCTGCCCAGGGTACATTATGACCCAGACTTCCGAGTGTCTTCCCTCAACCTCAGGACCACCCCAACATGGGTAGGAATATGAGGGAGAGGTGAAAGGACCAAATCTAACTAAGGCACTGGTTGCAGGAACCGTGCCAGCTATGATCAAAGAGCTGGAGTTCTCTGAGGGCTTGCTCTAGTTAGAAGCCCTGCCTGAGCAAAAACCGGACGAAGTTATAAATGTGGCATTCCTTATGACCGCAACAAAATTTTCTGTTTTTTTTTTAAAGTTTAGTCAACTATGCTAAAAGAAAGACTCAATCACCCTCCTACTTTTTCAATAGAAATGCATTGCAAAACTGTTTTCATATGAAGAAATAATAAAAGAGTATGCAGAGAGGAGTGATGTCAGTGAAAATGGAAAAGAATACAAATATTATGTCTCTCCATAAAAACAAAGGAAAACCTGGCAAAAATGGTCAGTATCAACTTTTGCAACCCTGGAAATGAACTAATGGCTTGCAGCAATCAGGGAGTGCTTATTCAAGGAAAAGGGGGGAATCTCATTTGAGATTGGGAGCACTTTATTCTAGCCTGGGACCTGCCCCACATCCCAGCTCAGAGGTAGCCTGGAAAACAGAGCCTGCACTTCCAGTACTGGAGGCACAGAATGGATATCATTTGCAAAGAATTGTAATTACTTTCTTTTTATCTGGTGGCTCCTTGGAAGACTAACTCAAAATGCTTGTCTTTATTTGCCCTGTTTTGGAACTGGCCCAGTTCAAAAGATACTGGGAGGGAGTGGGGCATTTGTCCAAAACATTTACTGGCTAATGTTTTAGCTGCTGCTTTCTGGGGCTATAGATAACAGTTGGCATAAACCACAAATCTTGGGAGAAAAGGCTGGGAAATGAGGTGTCCATAAAGGCTTTGAAAAGCTCACACACATTCCTGGAAATCTAGACTACTGTGGGTGCTCAGGATCAACATGAGAAGGCTGTAGGATCTGCCATCGGGCTGACTTTAAGGTTCTGCACAAGAAGAAAATGAAGGCTAAGGCAGAGTTGTAAACTGTCAGGGTGCATGACAAAGGCCTGTCCACCCGCCACACCCCCCAACAGAGCCCCTTGACCCAAACTTTGAAATATTTTTGGTATCAGTTTTTTAAGGAAATAACCAACTCGTTGGAAAAGACCCTGATGCTGTGAAAGATTGAAGGCAGGAGGAGAAAGGGATGAGAGGTCAAGAGGATTAGATAGCATCACTAACTCAATGGATGTGAGTTTGAGCAAGCTCTGGGAGATGATAAAGGACAGAGAAGCCAGGTATGCTGCAGTCCATGGGGTCACAAAGAGTCAGACACGGCTGAGAGACTGAACAACAACAAATTTAATAAAATATCTGTTCAATCATCAGTGGACTACTAATCTGAGCACATACAATCTAACAGAACAGTGACTTCAATGGCCACATATGACAAAAAAACATAGAGTTTTCAGGATTCGTTCATAAAAATCATTAAATAAACAACAATAAGTAAAACAAACAGCAAATTGAAAAAAAAACCTTGGAAAGAGAGAGAACCTGATTTCTAGAGTTGCCACATTATAGTATTCAAAATGTCCAAGTTGCAACTAAAAATTATGAAGTGTGCAAAGAATAAAGAATACACAAACACAGGAAAAACAAAAATTAATAGAAGCTGTCCCTGAGAAGATCCAGACATTGGATTTACTAGCAAAAGCCTTTCTTTTTATTTGTTTATTTTTTTGGCTTTGCTGGGTCTAAGATGTTTCCTGCATGTTTTCTTTAGTTGTAACAAGTAGGAGCTACTCTCTAGTTGCCATGTGTGGGATTCTCTTTGCAGTGGTTTCTCTTGTTGTGGGGCACAGGCTCTAGGGTATACAAGCTTGGCAGTTCAGGTGCTCAGGCTGTAGAGCCCAGGCTTCAGCAGTTGTGGCACATGGGCTTAGTTGCTTTGTGGCATGTGGGAACTTCCTGGATCGGGGGTCACACCTATGTCCCCTGCATTGGCAGGGAGATTCGCAACCACTGGACCACCAGGGATGTCCTAGTAAAAGACTTTAAATGAACTACTTGAAATATGTTCAAAGAGCTAAAGCAAACCATATGTAAAGACCTAAAGGGAAGTATCAGAATGATGTCTTACCAAATAAAGAAGATCAATAAAAAGAAATTGTATTTTTTATATAAGAACCAAATAGAAATTCTAGAACTGAAAAGTGCAGTAACTGAAATAAAAAAAATTTACTAGAGGAGTTCAACATCAGGTAGAAGAATCTACAACATTCAAACAAATCAATTGAGGTTATCCAGTCTGAGGAACAAAAGCAAAAAATGAATAAAGTTTTAGAAATCTGTGGGACACCATCATATGTATAATGTGAGTCCTAGAAAGAGAGAAAAAAGAGAAAGGAGCAGAAAAATTGTTGAAGAAATATTAAACTAAAACTTCATGAAAAGTATTATCCATACATCCAAGAATCTCAATAAACTCCAAGTAGGAGAAACTCAAAGACATCACAATGTTGCTGCTGTTCAGTCACCCAGTCATGTCCAACTTGTAGTGAACCAATGGACTACAGCACGCCAGGCCTTCCCATCCTTCACCATCTCCCGAAATTTGCCCAAGTTCATGTCTGTTGCATCAGTGATGCCATCCAGTTATCTTGTCCTCTGACACCCTCTTCTCCTGCCCTCAAACTTTCCCAGCATCAGGGACTTTTCCAATCAGTCAGCTGTTCGCATCAGGTGACCAAAATACTGAGACCCACAATAAGACACATCATAGTTAAACAAATCAAAAGACAAAGACAAAGAATCTTGAGTGCACAAAGAGAAAAATGACTCATCACCTACAATTGCACCTCAATAAGGTAAACAGCGGTTTCTCATCAGAAACCATGGAGTGATACCAGGAAGCAGTGGAACAAGGCATTTGAATTGCTCAAAGGAAAAAGGAAGTCAATGAAAAGTTTTATATCTGGCAAACATATCTTTCAAAAATGAAGAGAAAATAAAATATTCCCAGATAAACAAAAAGAGAGTCTGTTGCTAGCAGACTTATCCTACAAGAAATGCTAAAGAAAGTCCTTTGGGCTGAAAGAAAAGGATGGACACAAGGTGGTAATTTGTAGCCATATGAAGAAATAAAGATTTCTGATGAAGATAATTACATGAGTAAATAGAAAAGACCATATGGCTGTGTTTTTTGTTTGAAACTGTGTTTTTTTCTATCTGATTTCAAGACCACTGCATAAAGTAATATTTTTCAATCTATGTGAATGGGCACACAATGTATAAAAATGTAATTTTAATTGTAACAACATTGAGCAGGAGAAGAGGCAGAATTGAGCTATGTAGGAGGAAAGATTTGGAATACTAAAATTCAACTGGTGTTAATTTAAATGAAATTGTTATATTTTGAGAGGGTTATTGTAATCCCCACCAAAACCACTAGGAAAATACCTTAAAATATATATATAGTAAAAGAAATGACAGGGGAATTAAAATGGCACCAAGAAAATATCTATTTAACAAAAAAGAGAGCATTAATGAATTGAGAGACAAAAATTATCTAAGACATATGGAAAACAAACAGCAAGATGGCAGAAGTTCTGTTCCATTATCAGTAGATACCTTAAAAGCAAATGAATTAAACTTTCCCATTAGAAGATAGAAAGTGGTAAAATGGATTTTAAAAATCCAATTATATGTCATCCTACAAAAGACACATTTTAGATTTAAAGATTACAAACAGCTTGAAAGTAAAAGGATGGAAAAAGATATTTTGTATAAATGGTAACTAAAAGAGTTCAAGTGGCCATAGAAATAGACAAAATAGGCTTTGTTACTACAGCAAAGGATAGTTTATAATAATAAAATTCTCTCCAACAAGAAGATATAACAATCATAAACATGCATACACCTAACAATGGGACTCTGAAATATTGAAACAAAAGCTAGCAGAATTAAAGGAAGAAATAAACAATTCAACTGTTAATTGTGGGAGACTTCCATGTTCCACTTTCAGTAATGGCCACAATTAGAAGATCAGCAAGGAAATAGAAGAATTGATAGCAAAGAACACAATAAAGAATACTTACAACTCAATGATAAATACCCTAATTAAAAATGGGTAAAGGATCTGAATACATATTTCTCCAAAGAAGATAAGCAAATGGTCAAAATGTAAACATGAAAATGCTCAGCATCATTAGCTATTAGGAAGATGCAAGATAAAATAATAATGAGATACCATTTCACACCCACTCAGTTCAGTTCAGTTCAGTCTCTCAGTCACGTCTGACTCTTTGCGACCCCATGGACTGCAGCATGCCAGGCCTCCCGTCCATCACCAACTCCTGGAGTCCACCCAAACCCATGCCCATTGTGTCGGTGATGCCATCCAATCATCTCATCCTCTGTCGTCCCATTTTCATCCTGCCCTCAATCTTCCCCAGCATCAGGGTCTTTTCAAATGAATCAACTCTCCCCATCAGGTGGCCAAAGTATTGGAGTTTCAGCTTCAACATCAGTCTCTCCAATGAACAACCAGGACTGATCTCCTTTAGGATGGACTGGTTGGATCTCCTTGCAGTCCAAGGGACTCTCAAGAGTCTTCTCCAACACCACAGTTCAAAAGCATCAATTGTTCAGGGCTCAGCTTTCTTTATGGTCCAACTCTCACATCCATGCATGACTACTGGAAAAACCATAGCTTTGACTAGACGGACCTTTGTTGGCAAAGTAATGTCTCTGCTTTTTAATATGCTCTCTAGGTTGGTCATAACTTTCCTTCCAAGGAGTAAGTGTCTTTTAATTTCGTGGCTGCAGTCACCATCCTCAATGATTTTGAAGCCCAGAAAAGTAAAGTCAGCCACTGTTTCCACTGCTTCCCCATCTATTTGCCATGAAGTGATGGGACCGCATGCCATGATCTTCGTTTTCTGAATGTTGAGCTTTAAGCCAACTTTCTCACTCTCTTCTTTCACTTTCATCAAGAGGCTCTTTAGTTCTTCTTTACTTTCTGCCATAAGGGTGGTGTCATCTGCATATCTGAGGTTATTGATATTTCTCCCGGCAATCTTGATTCTAGTTTGTGCTTCCTCCAGCCCAGTGTTTCTCAGGATGTACTCTGAATAGAAGTTAAATAAGCAGGGTGACAATATACAGCCTTGACTTACTCCTTTTCCTATTTGGAACCAGTCTGTTGTTCCATGTCCAGTTCTAACTATTGCTTCCTGACCTGTATACAGGTTTCTCAAGAGGCAGGTCAGGTGGTCTGGTATTCCCATCTCTTTCAGAATTTTCCACAGTTTATTGTGATCCACATAGTCAAAGGCTTTGGCATAGTCAATAAAGCAGAAATAGATGTTTTTCTGGAACGCTCTTGCTTTTTCCATGATCCAGTGGATGTTGGCAATTTAATCTCTGGTTCTTCAGCCTTTTCTAAAACCAGCTTGAACATCTGGAAGTTCATGGTTCACATATTGCTGAAGCCTGGCTTGGAGAATTTTGGGCATTGCTTTCCTAGCATGTGAGATGAGTGCAATTGTGCAGTAGTTTGAGCATTCTTTGGCGTTATCTTTCTTTGTGATTGGAATGAAAACTGACCTTTTCCAGTCCTGGGCCACTGCTGAGTTTTCCAAATTTGCTGGCATATTGAGTGCAGCACTTTCACAGCATCATCTTTCAGGATCTGAAATAGTTCAACTGGAATTCTATCGCCTCCACTAGCTTTGTTTGTAGTGATGCTTCCTAAGGCCCACCTGAGTTCACATTCCAGGATGTCTGGCTCTAGGTGAGTGGGAATGATCACACATTCGTGAGTATCTGGGTCGTGAAGATCTTTTTTGTACAGTTCTTCTGTGTGCACACCCACTAGGATGATCATAATAAAAAACAGAAAACAACAAGTATTGAGGAGGAGGCAGAGAAATTTCAATTCTTATACATTTAGGTAGAAGCTAAAATCCCTTTGCTGCTTTGGAAAATGATTTGGCAGTTCTTCAAAAAGTTAACGTAAAATTACCACATGACTCAGCAATTCCACTTCTCAGTATGTACCCCAGATAATCGTAAATGGCTAATCAAAGAAATCCACATGCACGTATTTTAGTAGTAATACTTACAATAGCCAAAAGGCAGAAAAAACGTATTTCCATCAGAATAAGAGTGGATACTTATCATACTGTTCATGGGGTTCTCAAGGCAAGAATACTGAAGTGGTTTGCCATTCCCTTCTCCATGGCAAATAGATGGCGAAACAGGGGAAACAGTGACAGACTTTTTTTTTTTTTGGCTCCAAAATCACTGCAGATGGTTACTGCAGCCATGAAATTAAAAGACACTTGCTGCTTGGAAGAAAAGCTATGACCAATTAGACAGCATATTAAAAAGCAGAGACATTACTTTGCCAACAAAGGTCCATCTTGTCAAAGCTATGGTTTTTCCAGTAGTCATGTATGGATGTGAGAGTTGGACCATAAAGAAAGCTGAGCCCTGAACAATTGATGCTTTTGAACTGTGGTGTTGGAGAAGACTCTTGAGAGTCCCTTGGACTGCAAGGAGATCCAACCAGTCCATCCTAAAGGAAATCAGTCCTGGGTGTTCATCGGAAGGACTGATGTTGAAACTGAAACTCCAATACTTTGGCCACCTGGTGCAAAGAACTGACTCATTTGAAAAGACTCTGATGCTGGGAAGGATTGAAGGCAGGAGGAGAAGGGGATGGGAGAGGATGAGATGGTTGGATGGCATCACCGGCTCAATGGACACGAGTTTGAGTAAACTCTGGGCATTGTTGATAGACAGGGAGGCATGGCGTGCTGCAGTCCATGGGGTCGCAAAGAGTCGGACACAACTGAGTAACTAAACTGAACTGAAGAGTGGATAAACAAATTATGATACATTCATACAATGTAATATTACTTAGCCATGGTGGTGGTGGTGGTGGTCTGGTCTCTAAGTTGTATCTGACCCTTGCAACCCCATGGACTGTAGCCTGCCAGGCTCCTCTGTCCATGGGATTCTCCAGGCAAGAATACTGGAGTGTGTTGCCATTTAAGCAATAAAGTACCAATATATTCTACGAAACCTTAAGTGAAGTGATAGAAACCAGACACAGACAGTAACATACCATATAATTCCTTTCATGTGAAATATCCAGAATAGGTAAATCCATAGAGACAGAGATTAGATTGGTGGTTGCCAGTGGCTGGGGGAGGGGGAAAGGAAATAATTGTTTAATGGGTGTGGGATTTCCTTTAGAGTTGATAAAACTGTTCTGGAACTAGATAGAGGTGGTGGTTGTACAACACTGAGAATGTACTAAATTCCACTTGAATTGCTCACTTTAAAGTGGTTAATTTCATGTGATATAAATTTTACTTCAATACATTTTTTAAAACATATAAAATCCTCTACAACATTATGCTTAAACAAAACAAAATCCTTAAAAACATTATGCTAAGTGAAAGAAGCCAGATACAAAAGATCACATACTGTATGATACCATATCCCTGGAGAAGGAAATGGCAACACATTCCAGTATTCTTGCCTGAAAAATTCCATGGACAGAGGAGCCTGGTGGGCTAAAGTCTATGGGGTTGCAAAGAATTGGACATGACTTAGCTACTAAACAGCAACAAATACCATTTATATGAAAAGTCCAGAGTAGACAAATTTATAATGACAGAAAATAGATTAGTATTCCTAAGGGACAGGGAGTTGGGGGTGTTGGGACTGACTGCCAATAGTGACAGAGATTTGAGGGGCATGATAGAAATGGTTTGTAATTAGATAGTGGTTATGGTTCCCTGATAGCTCCATTGGTAAAGAATTGGCCTGCAATGCAGAAGACCCTAATTCAATGCCTGGGTTGGGGAGATTCACTGGGGAAGGGACAGGCTACCAACTTCAGTATTCTTGGGCTTTCCTTGTGGCTCAGCTGGTAAAGAATCTGCCTGCAGTGCAGGAGACCTGGGTTTGATCCCTGGGTTGGGAAGATCCCTTGGAGAAGAGAAAGGCTACCCACTCCAGTATTCTGGCCTGAAGAATTCCATGGACTGTGTAAGTCCATGGGGTCTCAAAGAGCTGGACATGACTGAGAGAATTTTGCTTTCACTTTCATGGTTGTATGACAGTGAATATACTAAAAACCACTGAACTGTACACTTTGAAACAGTGAACTTTATGTTACATAACTATTATAAATAAATGTCCAAGAAGTCTCCTGCAAACAAATTAAAACTCAATTTAAAAACAAATATTCAGAGAAAGGATGTCAGGCTCCTAAATGATAATAATTATAAGAGGGACTTCCCTGGTGGTCCAGTGGCTAAGGTTTTGCATTCCTAGGGAGGGGGTGTGAGTTCAATCCCTCCCTGGTCGGGAAGCTAAGATCCCACATGCCTCAGGACCAAAGAACCAAAAAATATAAAACAGAAGCAACATTGTAACAAATAAAGACTTTAAAAATGGTCCATATTAAAAAATCTTTAAAAATAGTTATAATAAAGTTATGTCATTTTCTTTTTCAGCTTTTTATTTGTGATTTGTTGCAATTTCCTCTATCCCTCCAATAAATATTCATTTTTGTACCTATTTTGTATTTTTTTTCCCCTAAGAGGGCTCTTAAAGTTAATTAAACTTCAGGTCACTCAAAACCTGGATGCCAACCCTACATTAATAGGTGCAGAAACTCAGCCACCCATAGCTCTACAAGATGTAGGAATTCTGTTCCCAAGCAGGCTGTGCAGTTTCAACAGAACTCACTGCTGACTCCTCCACACCTGTCTGCCCAGACTCACAGGTCTTCAGTCCTCCTCTGAGATGCCCTTCTATTCTCACCCTCATACTGCCACTGCTTCTTCCAGGTTATCATCAGTCACATCACCTAACTGCTCTACAAACCACTTCCTCCAGTCATCCTCCAAACTGCTGCCAGGGACAATCTTGCTGAAACACATCATCTCTCCCTTCTCATCCCTACCAAGAAGCCTCCCAAGGCTCTTTATTTGTAGGGTAAAGGACAAATTTCTTACAAACAGGTCCCAGGCTGTCTTTGCAGACCTAACTCCTAGTCTCTGTCTCACTAAAATGCATCTCTGCATCACATGTCACGTCTGACTCTTCTTCTAACCTCAGGTTTTCTATGTCTCCCCTTAGCTTTTGCACGGTTCTTCTCTCACCTTCTCCTCTTCTCCTTGAGGAGTTCTTCATTTGTCAATACGCAGCTCAGCTTTTGCTTCTACAAGTTTTCCCAACCCTCTCTGCAGTGTTTATGATCTCTCATTGTACTTATTAGTACAGGCAGTTGTGCATTCTATACATTCACATACGTTTACAAATCAACTAAGGATTTTGAACTATTTCCCTGTCCATATAAAAATATATAAAACTCACACACACATGTATATTATATGAAAAAAAGGGAAAGTGTTAGTCATTCATTCATGTCCAACTTTTTGTGACTCCCTGATTTGTAGCTCGTCAAGCTCCTCTGTCCATGGAATTCTCTAGGCAAGAATACTGGAATATATATATACACATACTGAAGATTTAGGTGCTTATCAACATACCCAAAGCAAAGACAGTGTCATATCTATTCTAAAAAAAATTTTTTTTGACAGTTACTATCTTTTCTTTACATAGTATGTACTTATTCATGTTCCAGGCACTGATTGAATTACAAGTATCTATACATGGGTGTTTCCACTGTTTCCCCATCTATTTCCCATGAAGTGATGGGCCGGATGCCATGATCTTCGTTTTCTGAATGTTGAGCTTTAAGCCAACTTTTTCACTCTCCACTTTCACTTTCATCAAGAGGCTTTTGAGTTCCTCTTCACTTTCTGCCATAAGGGTGGTGTCATCTGCATATCTGAGGTTATTGATATTTCTCCCGGCAACCTTGATTCCAGCTTGTGTTTCTTCCAGTCCAGCGTTTCTAATAATGTAGTCTGCATAGAAGTTAAATAAGCAGGGTGACAATATACAGCCTTGACGTACTCCTTTTCCTATTTGGAACCAGCCTATTGTTCCATGTCCAGTTCTAACTGTTGCTTCCTGACCTGCATACAGATTTCTCAAGAGGCAGGTCAGGTGCTCTGGTATTCCCATCTCTTTCAGAATTTTCCACTTTTTTTGGGGGGCTCCAAAATCACTGCAGATGGTGACTGCAGCCATGAAATTAAAAGACGCTTCCTCCTTGGAAGGAAAGTTATGACCAACATAGATAGCATATTAAAAAGCAGAGACATTGCTTTGCCAACAAAGGTCCGTCTAGTCAAGGCTATGGTTTTTCCTGTGGTCATGTATGGATGTGAGAGTTGGACTGTGAAGAAGGCTGAGCGCCGAAGAATTGATGCTTTTGAACTGTGGTGTTGGAGAAGACTCTTGAGAGTCCCTTGGACTACAAGGAGATGCAACGAGTCCATTCTGAAGGAGATCAGCCCTGGGATTTCTTTGGAAGGAATGATGCTAAAGCTGAAACTCCAATACTTTGGCCACCTCATGCAAAGAGTTGACTCATTAGAAAAGTCTCTGATGCTGGGAGGGAGTGGGGGCAGGAGGAGAAGGGGACGACAGAGGATGAGATGGCTGGATGGCATCACTGACTTGATGGATGTGAGTCTGAGTAAAGTCAGGGAGTTGGTAATGGACAGGGAGGCCTGGCATGCTACGATTCATGGGGTTGCAAAGAGTCGGACACGACTGAGGAACTGAACTGAACTGACTGATACATGGGTGTGTGTGCTGTGTGTGTATATAAACAGTCATTTCCTTAAGGACTTTATACACTGAATAAAGAAACAAGCACATGAGAGCAATTAAGAATCTCATTATTATAAATAAATGTCCAGTGGACTACTGCAAACCAATTAGATGAGCACTGATGGCTCCCAGAGCAGAGTGCATTGAATTCCACATGTTTTAATGCAGTGACCAAACACTCAGACATTTTAAACAGCCATATCGACTGGCAGCTTCATACCTTAAGACAGAATAACCATCCTTTGTTTGGTAAATGTATTACTTACCCAGGGCATTCCTGGGCACTAGGTACGAGGCACTGTGACAGGTGCTGGGGGCAAGAGAAAGAGTCCCAGATGTCAAGCTGCTCACAGCCTCTGTGGGAGGCAGCCAAATTCACCAACAGGCCTTCACATCCTTGAGTACTTTACAGAATGTTTTGTCTTTAGTTCATTGTAACTCAACTCTCATATTACAGACACTGTGAGAGAGAATACAGAAATAAATGCCTGGACTCTACCCGCCCCCAAGGAGTTCAGAGTCTAGGAGGGGAGACAGACATATCAACAAATATTAACAGTGCAGAGTGATTCATCAACACTGTAAGTATGTGAAAGGTTCACTGGCAGAATAGAGAAGGGGGTGACTATTTCCTCCCAGCTCCCCTTCCCCAATGGGACAGAGTAATTGTGGAAGAGGTGATACCTATCTACTCTGGGTTTTGGAGAGCATTCTGAGCAGTGAGTTGGGACACAAAGACACAGAAGGATATGGCTGGAGGGTGAATGGTGGTGGAGGTGAGTGGATGAGAAGGTGAGGAAGGCAGTAATGTGAAGGGCTTTAGGTGCTGGTCAAGAGTTAGACAAATGATGAGAAGCCACAGAAGACTGCAGGGAGTAAAGAGATATGGATAATGCAAGCTCCCAGGTAGGATCACGGCAAACTGATGAGGTAGGAGCCATGCTGGAGGTGGCGAGATGGTCTGAAAGGCTATGGCAAGAATCCAGACAAGAGAAGATGAGGGTCAAATGCAAGTCCATGGCACTGGGGATGAAGTGGAGAGGCTACACTTGAGAAGGTCGTGACTGGATGTGCAGGAAGTAGGCACAGAAGAAAAATGTCCAGAATTAAACTCAGGTTTCCACCTCAGGAAAACTGAGTAAATGAGGATGTTACCAGCCAGTAGAAAACAGAGAAGGAAGAAGAACCGTGGGAAGAAGAAAGAGAGTGAAATCAGTTGTGCTGGAGATAGTTAAGGAGCGTTTAAGTGGAGATTGTCACAAGAAAGTTGGGTCTACATGTCTGGAATAGGAGAAAGTAGAACTAAAATATAAATACAAAATATTCTGGAATTTGGATGTCAGAACCAAGGGAAAGGTTGAAATCTCCTAAGCAAAGAAGACAAGAGAACCCAAGACAGAATCCAGTCTCTCACAGGATGGGTTCAGTTCAGTTCAGTTCAGTTCAATTCAATCGCTCAGTGGTGTCTAACCCTTTGCAACCCCATGGACTGTAGCATGTCAGGCTTCTCTGTCCATCACCAACTCTAGGAGCTTACTCAAACTCATATCCATTGAGTTGGTGATGCCATCCAACCATCTCATCTTCTGTCATCCCCTTCTCCTCCTGCCTTCAATCTTTCCCAGCATCAGGGTCTTTTCCAATGAGGTGCATCAGGTGGTGAAAGTATTGGAGCTTCAGCATCAGTCCTTACAATGAATAGTCAAAGTTGATTTCCTTTAGGATTGACTGGTTTGACCTCCTTGCTGTCCAAAGGACTCTCAAGAGTCTTCTCCAGTGCACCACAGTTCAAAAGCATCAATTCTTCAGTGCTCAGCATTCTTTATGGTCCAACTCTCACATCCATAAATAACTATTGGAAAAACCATAGCTTTGACTAGATGGACCTTTGTTGATAAGGTAATGTCTCTGCTTTTTAATATGCTCTCCAAGTTGGTCATAGCTTTTCTTCCAAGGATCAAGTGTCTTTTAATTTCATGGCTACAGTCACCATCTGCAGTGATTTTGGAGCCCAAGAAAATAAAGTCTCTCACTGTTCCCATTGTTTCCCTATCTATTTGCCATGAAGTGATGGGACCAGATGCCATGATCTTAGTTTTTTGAATGTTGAGTTTTAAGTCACTTTTTCACTCTCCTCTTTCACTTTCATCAAGAGGCTTTTTAGTTCTTCTTCACTTTCTGCCATAAGGGTGGTGTCATCTGCATATCTGAGGTTCTTGCTATCTCTCCTGGCAATCTTGATTTCAGCTTGTGTTTCATCCATTCACAGGATGTGTAGATAAAATGATTATGGGAAAGACATAATATAGGAGAGAGTGGTGTTCTTAAAGTGAAGAGGATTTCGAGGAGAAAGTGGACAAAAGTATCATTGCTACAGAGTAACTAAGAAAGGCTAGACAGGGATTTGGCAATTAGGAAACTGCTGGAAATCTCTGGCTGATATCTTTCCCTGTGTTGCAGGGACTGGGAAACCAGGTACATTTGGGGTGAAGGGGTAAAGGAGTGGAGTTATTAGTAGAGTTTATTCCATCAAGAAACTTGACCTTGAAGGCATGGGGAGAGAAGGGCCAGTAGTTATTAATAGAAGGGGGCATTGGATTTGGGGAAGTGTTTTATGTGTCAGAGTCTTGAATATATTTATTGATTGAGAGGAAAGAGCCTGTTGAAAAGGAAGCTGAAGAATCAGATGCTCTTAGAGGGGCAGAAGGGGGTAGATTCTGAAGCAGAGCTGGAGACATTAATTTTCAAGAAAAAAAAAAAGGAACAAATCTTCACCTGAAACTGTAAGAATGGCAATGGATGTAAGAAGGTTGTATGTTGGGAAAAAAAGGTTGTATGTGTGTGTGTGTAAGGAAAATTAAGGGACTTCAAGCCTGATGGCCTCTATTACTCAAGAAGTCTGTTTTCATGTCTGGAGAATCAAGAAAGAGAATGGGCACTGGAGGGCACACAGTGTTTTCATGTGTCCTGTGGACACTGGAGGAATGAAACTGAAATGAAAATATCTCCTTCCATATTAATAAACAAGAAATACCACAGCCATCAGTAATTTCTGGTCTCCAAATATGAATCAGGGTTCCTAAAACTGTGATCCAGCAGATGCTGCCACCCCCCATGGTGATTGCTGAGGAGTTGGGGGGCTGCGAGAAGCAACTGTCTGCCACTCCTCAAGATGAACAAGGAAACATGATTGGCCCCAGATAGCTGAGGTGACATGAAAGGAATGAATTCACTGAGCCCAGAGGCTTGCATCTTCCCATATGTAGAATGCTAAATTCCTTAACCGGATACCTGATCTTTGATGTTCAGGCTGCCTGCTCTCTCTGTTGCAAACTTGTATATAGCCTGACTCTCCCTTCTGCCTCCTTAGAGCAGTTTTCTCAGAGCTGCTGAGATGCTGTCGGAGTCCTAAACATTCCCACCAAAGAAAAGAGCTCTCTATTTTCACGTTGTGACTACATTTTTCAATTGACAAAACTTGGAAAGTGGAACTAACAGGGTGTTGAAACCACTGTAGAGATCATAGGTTAGTGGAAATACTGTCGGCAGTATAGAGGTTCAAGTGCCTTGTTCATCTCACACTAATAACTCAGGTCTGACACACATTTAAGCAGGTTGTGTAATTCCTAGAAGCTCAAGGTTCTTTCCCGATGAGTTAAGTATTCAAGTTAATGAATTAATATAAAACCAATGCCAGAGAAGTATGGTGAGATCACTGAATCTGTGGACTCGGCCACTGGTGACCAAGGGCAGGTGTCCCGGGGGTAAGAAAATGCTGTCTAGCTGTTTGGTCTTCACCGAAGACAAGACAATAGACAATGGGCTTAAATTGCAGCCAGATGTCAAGAAAGAACGATAATCTGAGAATACAAGAGGACACAGAGCAACCTGCCTCAGTGATCCTTAGAAATAAGTGCAC
The DNA here is from genome assembly GCF_000754665.1 of Bison bison bison. Lineage (NCBI taxonomy): Eukaryota > Metazoa > Chordata > Mammalia > Artiodactyla > Bovidae > Bison > Bison bison. The sequence continues at coordinate 1,719,756 of NW_011495050.1, forward strand.
CTCAGGTGGTTCCGATTCCAGCCGTGGATGATGGCTTATTTGCATTTTTTTACATTCCCTTTTAGCTCTATGCCACAGTCTGATGTTAAGCAAAAAGAATATATAGTAGCACACCCCAAACAATGGAGACAGCAGAGTACTTTGTTTTTCTTTGCTTTCCTTTTTATCTTCCTCTTTTCTCTAATGGGCACATGAGAAACAGCTACTATGTAAAAATAATCTGGACATTAAACTAAAACAAGTCATATGTAATTATTAACTGTGTCACAGCCCAATCAAAAGAGAGAGAGATTTAAACCCCTCAGTCCTCTATCCTGCCTTGTTGGTTATCTCTAGCTTGATTAAAAGGAATGATACTCATTTGTAAATGCATTTGGCAAACTTACCCTGCTATTGTTTCCATTATTTTGCAAATTACAGACATTGAGATGAAGGCTCTGTAATTTCCTAGCATTCCCTTTATTCCTGCTTGGAAAACTGGTATTGCCCTGGCATACTTCCACTTTGCTGTTATTTCATTTGAATACAGCAAATTCTTTATTATGATTAACAAAGACTTCTGCTCCATTCCTCTTTGAATATCAGTCTGCTCTTGGAGATGAGTTGATTTTGAGCCCTGCTGTCTCCTTGAATCTCTCAAAGATGTTCACGACAGCAGACACCAGTGTATTCCTAAATGACATGTTTTCTGTGTGTTCCCCCTTTTGAATTTGTTATATGTTTAATAATTTTACCATCGTCTAGAACTTTTTTCTCTTCTATCAACTGTCTGATTCTAAATGTCTCCTACACTTGTTACTTAAAAGCCTGCAAATATGCAAGCAGTTGGGTTAGGTAATCTTGTTATTTATAAGCTTCTTTCTCTTTTCAGTTTTCCTTTATCCTCATACATACATTTCTCATGATTTTACAATGTTTTGTAAGCAGTCTTGATACCAGGCACTTTGCACGCATGTATGCTAATCGTGTTTGACTATTTGCAACCCTATGGACTATAGCCTGTCAGATTCCTCTCTCCATGGGATTCTCCAGGTAAGAATACTGGAGTGGGTTGTCATTTCCTACTCCAGGGGATCTTAATCCAGGGATCAAACCCGCATCTCCTGGGTCTCCTGCATTGGCTGGAGGATTCTTTTCCACTGGGAAAAGATTCTTTTCAACCTGGGAAGCTTCAGGCACTTCGAGGCATCTTAATAAATAGATGTTCTCCTTGAGCACTATATATTTCTAGTCCATTCATTTATCATTGCACTGGAATCACATTCCCCCCAAGTAAGTCTCTTCCTCCTTAAATCTTGCCTGGATGTCCACCCAATTTAATACTCTGGTAGCAGTCCTCACACTTAGAGAGTACTAGCTAAATACTCGTCTCCTAAAATCAGTCATATTGTTACCCGAAAGCTGGGTTTGGCCCTTGGTGGATATTTAGCCAAAAAACACAACTAAACCAAAGACTGGGAGATGGAAAGATTTATTGCTTGCAGTGAGTAAGGAGAACATGGAAGATTTTTCCCAAAGCAATGTCTCTCCAAGGAGTAAAACTGGGAAAGTTTAAGCTAAGGATATATGCATATTCATGAAAGGCCTTGAGCAGAAGAGGAGAATTCAGCATAGAATTAGGGCAAAGGTTGAGGGCCAGATTATTATTTCTATCGCTGGAAGAGGAACTAGGACTCCGCTTATCACTGAACTACTGTTTCTTAACTGCTTTTCCTTTGTTCCTGCACTCCCTTACTTCCCTTGCTGCTGCTAAGTCACTTCAGTCGTGTCCGACTCTGTGAGTCCCCATAGACGGCAGCCCACCAGGCTCCCCCGTCCCTGGGATTCTCCAGGCAAGAACACTGGAGTGGGTTGCCATTTCCTTCTCCAATGCATGAAAGTGAAAGTGGAGTTGCTCAGTCATATCCGACTCTTAGTGACCCCATGGACTGCAGCCTTCCAGGCTCCTCTGTCCATGGGCTTTTCCAGGCAAGAGTACTGGAGTGGGGTGCCATTGCCAAAATCATTAATTACTGAGACCTGTGTAAGGGCAAGCATTGTGGCCAGGCTTAGACCACAAAACTGTTGTTGTTGTTCAATCACCAAGTTGTATCTGACTCTTTGCGACCCCATGGACTATAGCACACAGGCTTCCCTGTCCTTCACTGTCTCCTGGAGTCCTCTCAAACTCATGTCCATTGAGTCGATGATGCCATCCAACCATCTTATCCTCTGTCATCCCCTTCTCCTGCCCTCAATCTTTCCCAGCTCAGGGTCTTTTCCAATGAGTTGGCTCTTTGCATCAGTGGCCAAAGTGTTGGAGCTTCAGCATCAGTCCTTCCAATGAATATTCAGGGTTGATTTCCTTTAGGAGTGACTGGTTTGATCTCCTTGCTGTCCAAGGGAGTCCCAAGAGTCTTCTCCAGCACCATAATTCAAAAGCATCAATTCTTCAGTGCTCAGCCTTCTTTACGGTCCAACTCTCATATCCATACATGACTATTGGAAAAACCGTAGCTTTGTCTATAAAGACCTTTGTAGGCAAAGTAAGATCTCTGCTTGTCAAGAAATCTATGCCTGATTCTCTTTCTCTGTGAGCCCCTATCCTATCTGCATACAAAATTTAGAAAAAGTCACATTCAAAGGATTCTTCTAAACCACAAGGCTTGGTAGAAAATGCTGGAAGTGAAATAGGTGCATGATTGTGACTTGGGGACTCCTCTTCCACAATCAGATATCAGAGCACAAAGTTCTTCTCTTATTCCTCTTTGCCTTCATCTCCTCATGCCTTATTTTCCCCTCTCCTCCATGATGTCAGCATCTTTGGGAAACAGACATCATTTCTTTAACCCAGTTGGGCCAAATATATGGAGGAGTATACTGAGGTGAGGGTAGTTTAGCCCCATTTATTCATGTTGGGTAGGTAGCATTGTAGAAAATGAGGATAATACCAGGGGAATTGGTATGTCTTACATTATTGAGTGCTTATTATATGCCAGGTATTATTTCATCTGCTGTACGTGTTTCATCTCAGTTAATCTCCTCAACAATCCAGTGAGGTGGACCCTCAGGATTCAGAGAGGTTGAGCAACATGCCTAAGACCCTACAGCTAGCCACTGAGTAGCAGGTGCAGGGGAACCTGCGATGTCTGATAGCAGAGCTAGAACTACACTCCGTCTACGCAGAGGAAGCACGCAGTGAATTGTTAGCATTCTATGGTGATTATTGTTCAACTATTTCTCTCCCATGTATTGAGTAGTACTGCATGTTAGGCTGTGTTTGACCCTTTCATCTTGTTGACTGAAAAAATAAAATTCACAGATGTTGTGAGTTAAGTTTTATTTGGGGCAACATGAGGACTATAGGCTGGGAGAGAGCATCTCAACTCTGAGGAACTGCTCTGAAGAGAGGTTGGGGAAGTCAGTACATATGTGATTTTGTGAAGGGAATATGTGCAATCAAGCACAAATTTTTGCAAAAGGTTGCTGCTAGTCTCCTGATGGTTGCTTCTAGACATGAAGAGCAGATGTCTCCTATAACAATTTTAGTGCCTTTCTAGATATGAGAGGATACAAGAATTTGTATCCTTATACAATCTTATAAAATCTTCTTCTGAAAATATCTAACTATCTGAAAACCTGTTCTGCCAGTGTTTCCCACACCACAATGTGCCTCAATTCTGAGCTCCACCCTGAACTCTTTTTGTGTGTGTTGAAGGTCAGCAATTACACTGGCTAGTGACTTAATCCTTGTAGAGGCAGGTGGCAAGTGCCAGCTTTTAGCTGTCAACCTCGTTTAATTTTCACAATAACCAATGGGATTATGGTTTCCATTTAACAATCAAGGAAACGGAATCTCAAAGGCATTTTGTAACTTGCCCAGTATTACTCAGCTAGTGAGAAGGAATGGCCCTGGGCACTCCAACTAGCCCTCACACTCCTTTTATTTCTTTTCAAAGTTTTCTTTGGAGGACATATTGAATTTTTCCTCATTAAGCTCCAGAATCTAATGAGGTCATATTGACAGTCATAACTCGGATATAAATGGCTGGTGTTCCCACCTGCACGAGCCCCGCTCACACACTTCTGCTCTTGCTGAGAGCTGCTCCTGCTCTGTGGGGGCACCACTGCCTCCATGGGATCCCCCTCCCCCAGAGGCCATATAGTCCAGTGGCCTCTGGCAAATGGGGAAGAAGGACTCACATTAGCCTTCACTCAGGCAGTGCTGCTGGTGCCCTGGTGCCCTGATGTCTAGAGCTTATTGTTTTAGTGTTTTCCTAAAAATGTAAGAAAACCTCTTTTGCTCTTTATTTACAGCCTGTCTGCTGTCTGATTCAGCTGTGATTGCATGGGGACCCGAGTACGGATCAGGACCACGTGACAGGTAACATTCTGTGTTCAGAATTTTCCTCCTGTTCACTGACTAATATGTAGGCTTGGACCCAAGAGCCCCTAATTCTTTTAGGGGGGAAACTCCTTTTCCCAAACTATGTGGCCTGGGCGGAAGGCAGTACCTGTCTCCTACTAGGGAAGCTGAGGGGCCAGAGCCTCCTCTCCTGCAGTCAGAAGGTAAGCACATGGCCTCATTTGACCAATCAGTGCTCTCCTCTGAAACAAGCTGAGAGAGTGATACAAAGACAATAGGGATAAGGAGTCCTTAGGTGAGTCGTCCAGTCCTGAGGCCTGATCCTCACACTCCCCTAATGTCTGCAGTTTTCAAGCCTTTAGGTGATTCTCTGAGCTCTATCCTTTACAATAAGTGGCCTTTTATTTAAAAAAATACCCAGGGTGTATTTCTGTTGCACACCATTAAGGAGCCTGAAATGCACATGAATTTACAACGTAAATGTCAAGAAAACTTTGTGGTCCTTTTCCCGCTCCTTTTCATCCCCCTCTCTCTTAACTTCTCTTCTGCTGCCAAGTTCCCATGGGTCAGGTTAGCCAACACTGCTCAGATCCCCTCATGGTGCTAATTTTACTAAGCTTCCCTGTCCAGAACGCAGAGCTCTGGGTTTCCTTCTCCACTTTTTACCACAACGCATGTGACAGCATATCTGAAATTTTCTTCAGCAAGGGCTGCTGTTCAACAGGACTTCATGGTTGTAAAGTGATACCATAAAACCATATATTTTATTTGTTTTGTTTTGTTTTTATAATTTTATTTATTTATTTTTGGCTGCGCTGGGTCTTCATTGCTGTGCGGGCTTTCTCAAGTTGCGGTGAGCAGTGGCTGCTCTTCACTGCAGTACACAGGCTTCTCATTGTGGTGGCTTCTCTTGTTGCAGAGGACAGGCTCTAGGGCATGTGGGCTTCAACCGTTGTGGCTCCCAGGCTTTAGAACACAGGCTCAATAGTTGTGGTGCACAGGCTTAGATGATCCATGGGATGTGGAATCTTCCCAGATCAGAGACTGAATCTGTGTCTCCTGCATTGGCAGGCAGATTCTTTACCACTGAGCCACTAGGGAAGCCCAAAGCCATATATCTTACCTCATAGAATATTCCTGAAACAAAGTCTTATAGGAGCAATAAGTGGACCAAACAAAAGAGCAGCTGTTCTGGCCCCCGTTAAGCTTGTAAAGCAGTGTTATAAGCCAACCCATGAATCCCCTCAGCTCCCTAAGAATAGTCACAGCTGATAATGGTTCTGAATGGGCAATAGAAAGAGTATTTGATGGAGCCAACTCCTCCCATCTCTACCACCATCCCAATGTGTAGTGTTAAACAAATCATTGAACACTTTTGGGTTTTACTTATTGAGTTTGGAAAAATAAGGGCATTATATTTTCTCTAAGTTTCTTTCAATACTATGATTTGAGTGTTACATGTTCCATTAGCTTTTTCATTTTAATAGAAGACTTTTGAAAATGTCAAACTTTTGAGTTCCAAATACATCATCACCATACTGAAATAAAGCTTTATGGCAGGCTAGAAGGAGGAGTTTTGGTTTGCTTGGTTGGTGGTGAGAGAGAAGGGAAGAAGAGAGGCAAGGTACCTCAAATTTTTTGGTTCAGGTTTCCTGACAATTGCAACTCCACAACCAATTCTTTCTCTTACTAGACTAAGAATGCCAAGAGCTCCACCCTTCCCCCTTTCCCCCACCCCAGCATGGTAGGAAGGCGCTCCCTAACGCACTTCCATCTTTGGCTAAAGACAGTTGCTCTCCTGGTATTACTGACCACAGTTCTTGGCCTCCTAAATTAATAGAAAGTACTAAGAGGCCAGACAAGAAATTCAGGCAAGGCTTTATTGGGACTCTTGTTGGAGAGAGGGAGCAAGAACAAGCAACAGATTTCCTTGTTCCTTCCCTGGTGTGGGGAGGTAGGGGGTGAGCTGCTTCCTTATATGGGTAAGGGTAGGGGTGTATCCGAAATGCAGTGCTTGATGCAACTCAAAAACGACAGAATGATCTCTGTTCGTTTCCAAGGCAAACCATTCAATATCACAGTAATCCAAGTCTATGCCCCAACTAGTAACACTGAAGAAGCTGAAGTTGGACGGTTTCTATGAAGACCAAGACCTTTTAGAACGAACACCCAAAAAAGATGTCCTTTTTATTATAGGGGACTGGAATGCAAAAGTAGGAAGTCAAGAAACACCTGGAGTAACAGGCAAATTTGGCCTTGGAATCTGGAATGAAGCAGGGCAAAGACTAATAGAGTTTTGCCAAGAAAATACACTGGTCATAACAAACTCCCTCTTCCAACAACACAAGAGAAGACTCTATACGTGGACATCACCAGATGGTCAACACTGAAATCAGATTGATTATATTCTTTGCAGCCAAAGATGGAGAAGCTCTATACAGTCAGCAAAAACAAGACCAGGAGCTGACTGTGGCTCAGATCATGAACTTCTTATTGCCAAATTCAGACTTAAATTGAAGAAAGTAGGGAAAACCACTAGACCATTCAGGTATGACCTAAATCAAACCCCTTATGATTATACAGTGGAAGTGAGAAATAGATTTAAGGGCCTAGATCTGATAGATAGAGTGCCTGATGAACTATGGAATGAGGCTTGTGACACTGTACAGGAGACAGGGATCAAGACCATCCCCATGGAAAAGAAATGCAAAAAAGCAAAATGGCTGTCTGGGGAGGCCTTACAAATAGCTGTGAAAAGAAGAGAAGCGAAAAGCAAAGGAGAAAAGGAAAGATATAAACATCTGAATGCAGAGTTCCAAAGAATAGCAAGAAGAGATAAGAAAGCCTTCTTCAGCAATCAATGCAAAGAAATAGAGGAGAACAACAGAATGGAAAAGACTAGAGATCTCTTCAAGAAAATCAGAGATACAAAGGGAACATTTCATGCAAAGATGGGCTCGATAAAGGACAGAAATGGTATGGACCTAACAGAAGCAGAAGATATTAAGGAGAGATGGCAAGAATATACAGAAGAACTGTATAAAAAAGATCTTCACGACCCAGATAATCACGATAGTGTGATCACTGACCTAGAGCCAGACATCCTGGAATGTGAAGTCAAGTGGGCCTTAGAAAGCATCACTACAAACAAAGCTAGTGGAGGCGATGGAATTCCAGTTGAACTATTTCAGATCCTGAAAGATGATGCTGTGAAAGTGCTGCACTCAATATGCCAGCAAATTTGGAAAACTCAGCAGTGGCCACAGGACTGGAAAAGGTCAGTTTTCATTCCAATCCCATAGAAAGGCAATGCCAAAGAATGCTCAAACTACTGCACAATTGCACTCATCTCACACACTAGTAAAGTAATGCTCAAAATTCTCCAAGCCAGGCTTCAGCAATATGTGAACTGTGAACTTCCTGATGTTCAAGCTGGTTTTAGAAAAGGCAGAGGAACCAAAAATCAAATTGCCAACATCTGCTGGATCATGGAAAAAGCAAGAGCGTTCCAGAAAAACATCTATTTCTGCTTTATTGACTATGCCAAAGCCTTTGACTATGTGGATCACAATAAACTGTGGAAAATTCTGAAAGAGATGGGAATATCAGACCACCTGACCTGCCTCTTGAGAAACCTGTATACAGGTCAGGAAGCAACAGTTAGAACT
>NW_011495050.1:1727868-1728759 GCF_000754665.1 Bison bison bison
CCACCTCATGCGAAGAGTTGACTCATTGGAAAAGACTCTGATGTTGGGAGGGATTGGGGGCAGGAGGAGAAGGGGACGACAGAGGGTGAGATGGCTGGATGGCATCACTGACTCGATGGATGTGAATCTGGGTGAACTCCGGGAGTTGGTGATGGACAGGGAGGCCTGGCGTGCTGCGATTCATGGGGTCGCAAAGAGTTGGACACGACTGAGTGACTGAACTGAACTGAACTGAACTGAAGGGGTGTATCCAGGGGGTCCAGCTGGAGAGGTGGCTTAGGTCATTTGCCCTTTGGTGATGTTGTGTGCGGGGGGCATGCTCAGTACTCTGTTTTCGCTTCAGCTCTTCAGAAGTGGCAGTTGTGTTTTTCGTCTTTGTGTACCTTGTCCATAATTTTCCCCAACTGGCAAACATAGTTATTTTCAGTCCCAACTGAGCGACTGATCTGATCTGAACTGATAGTTTGTTTGTATTTTGTTGCTCAAGGAGACGGTTCAAGCACTGCAGCAAAGAGTCCCAGGTTCCAGGTCCCAGCCTGTCTCACTGGTATTAACACTTGTAGAACGTCATTGGTCATCACTCAAATGCAACAATATCAATTCACGTTGGAGTCCTTTGGTTCAAAACACAGTTAGTGGATCCAGTTTCTCTTGGAGGAAATAGAAACCCCCGCTTGTCACTCTGTACAGGACAGGGAAGTTTCTCTTCTTATGGGTACATGTGTGAGTACTAGGTCTCTTCAGTCGTGTCTGAAACTTTGCGACCCCATGGGCTGTAACCCCCCAGGCTCCCCTATCCATGGGATTCTCCAGGCAAGAATAGTGGAGTGGGTTGCCATGCCCTCCTCCAGGGGAGCTTCCTGACCCAAGGATTGAACCCACATCTCCTGT
>NW_011495050.1:1728859-1729611 GCF_000754665.1 Bison bison bison
CTATTTCTGCTTTATTGACTATGCCAAAGCCTTTGACTATGTGGATCACAATAAACTGTGGAAAATTCTGAAAGAGATGGGAATATCAGACCACCTGACCTGCCTCTTGAGAAACCTGTATACAGGTCAGGAAGCAACAGTTAGAACTGGACATGGAACAATAGGCTGGTTCCAAACAGGAAAAGGAGTACGTCAAGGCTGTATATTGTCATCCTGCTTATTTAACTTCTATTCAGAGTACATCATGAGAAACACTGGACTGGAAGAAACACAAGCTGGAATCAAGATTGCCAGGAGAAATATCAATAACCTCAGATATGCAGATGACACCACCCTTATGGCAGAAAGTGAAGAGGAACTAAAAAGCCTCTTGATGGAAGTGAAAATGGAGAGTGAGAAAGTTGGCTTAAAGCTCAACATTCAGAAAACGAAGATCATGGCATCTGGTCCCATTTTTTTTGGGCTCCAAAATCACTGCAGATGGTGACTGCAGCCATGAAATTAAAAGACGCTTACTCCTTGGAAGGAAAGTTATGACCAACCTAGATAGCATATTCAAAAGCAGAGACATTACTTCGCCAACAAAGGTCCATCTAGTCAAGGCTATGGTTTTTCCTGTGGTCATGTATGGATGTGAGAGTTGGATTGTGAGGAAGGCTGAGCACTGAAGAATTGATGCTTTTGAACTGTGGTGTTGGAAAAGACTCTTGAGAGTCCCTTTGGGACTTGCAAGGAGATCCAACCAGTCCATT
>NW_011495050.1:1729711-1733715 GCF_000754665.1 Bison bison bison
TGGGTTGCCATGCCCTCCTCCAGGGGAGCTTCCTGACCCAAGGATTGAACCCACATCTCCTGTGTCTCCTGTATTGGCAGGAGGGTTTTTACCACTAGTGCCACCTGGGAAGCACATGTCATTGTATTTCTCTCCCTTGAACTGGTTGGGCATACATTCACATTACTACCTCAATTACAACTCATACCAAAGAATGTTAGCTACGATTACACTGGTAGTAGTTACTATCTCTTTGATTTTGCTCAAAAGATATAATGTTTGTAAATTCTTTAAAAATAGTACCATTTAGTTTAAACATTTGTATGGAAGAAATGTACTTTTATCCTTGTTGTAGATGAAGAAACCAAGTGATGAGAGTATGAGTAACTTTCCCAAAGTCTCACAGACTGAAGGAGGCAGAACGGGGATTATCAACCAGCGATTATCTGTCTCCATAATCTTATTGCTGAAAAAAAATTTGAAGGAGAAGGAAAATTTTCCAGAGCTTGGGCAGATCACCTTGGGAATCGGAGGCAGATAAGCACCTATTTAATCTCTATTCATTTAGACTCAGGGCTCTCTAAAAGCAGGAAGTGGAAGGCGCGAGGGTTTGCCACAATATTTGTCGTTCGTAAGTCAGAAATAAGCAATCAGTCCCTTTTCACGTAGGGCACTATAATAAACACTGGCACAGTCCCTGCAATTTGTTTTTGCAAAGAAAACAGGAAACAAGCACATTTTCACTGTGGCTTCAGTCTAAGGAGGGCTGGCATCTGCTGACTGGAGGCTAGATTTTCTTGTCAATACCCCGTGTTTACTATCCTGGTCACATGAGCAGAGAGAGGAGGATGAGTCACAGTAAAGGACTGCTAAATTAGGAAAATGTAAGCCATTTGTTCCTTTTAAATTAGATGCCCCCAAAGCATTTTAAAGCTTTTTTCCTCAGCAACCATAGTCACAACCTAAACAGCTAATGGACTCCTAATTTGTGCTAATCTAGCTATTATAAGTAAATAAATGTTTTTGTAGCATTCTTTTCCTATGTGAGGGCAAGATTTTGAATATACTGCTTTTCATCTACAAATGCCAAAACCCTGTAGACTTTCTGTCTTTGTTTTTCTCATGCTCGCTCCTCACTACTTACCTGCATTGTCATTGAAATACATTGAAATACAGTGCATTACTTTGCATGTTATACGCTGGCAAACAACATCGCAGTTCTTAACCAATATGAATCACTGATGAGCAGCTCTGCAAGGAGTCGAGGGGGTCACTCAATGTGACTTCTCCATTTTATAGATAAAACTGAGGTCCAGCAAGGTTTAAGGAATTTGATGAGCTCCAGGTCTCTGTATGCCTAATTCCCATTAAAGTCCCTTTCTTTTCCCTGTGGTACACTTGCACTCTGGGAAATCAGTGTCACTCAAGAAACCCTGATTTGAATGAGTGAAATGTATGATGATCAAAACAGTCAGTCAGTCAAGCAAATAAAAGAGCAGATCCATGCAACAGTCATCATCCCTCAGGAGGAGTACTGGGGTAAAGTCACTGGCCAGGAGATTTTCATAGAAAGTACTTCAGTTTACTCTCTAGACCTGCACCCATTCTCTTAATTTCCTTTTAAATTTTGCTGACTTGAATCAGAGCCTGGTTTCTTGTTTTACCCAAACTTAGCAATGAGGTCCGAGACATCTGGATTTATTCACACATAAACATGAGGTTGCCTGTTTTGAGCTTTATTTTCATACTGCAGCTCTTTGAAAAACCTCTGATTGGTGTTTCTCCAAATGAATAGAGCTGTGCAGAGCACAGAGCAAGCACAAAATAATTGTTGTCAATGATGGTATTGACCGGGATAAAGTATGGGAGACGATAGAAAGGGTGATGGTGGGGGGTCATTTCAGGATTGAAAAGGTGGATAAGGGAAAAGAGAGGTTGAAGCTTGGGTAGCGAGGGCAGAAGTGATGAGCACAGGAATTATGTAGGAGAACATGAAACTGGTGATGCAAATTACCCATGTGTATATTACATATAAAACAAATTATCCACGTGTATATTAAATGAGAAGGAGATAGAGCAATTTTTCCATTAAATTCCAAGCAACGGGCTAGTTTATAGTAAGCCATCTTAAAGTCAATGGCATGGTTAATACTTTGTGGTGAGAAGAAAGTCAATGAATTCAAAGCCAAATGCGTAGCTTTGCAAGCACTGACTTGTGAAGTAATCCACATTTAGGCTTTAGAGAGAATGTTCACATCAAGGAGCCTCGTAATTTGACATTCCTGGGTGCAATAATGGAGAAGGAAATGGCAACCCACTCCAGTGTTCTTGCCTGGAGAATCCCAGGGACGGGGGAGCCTGGTGGGCTGCCATCTATGGGGTCGCACAGAGTCGGACACGATTGAAGCAACTTAGCAGCAGTAGCAGCAGCAGGGTGCAATAAAGCAAGAATGTTCAGGGCACTTTGGTGAGCATGGACACATTGACCAGATTTCAGGACATGAGTCTCTAATATTTGGTCCCGTCTCTGTGGAGCAGTAGCTCTGATTACAGTGTTTTCAATAAACACTTTCGAAGATATGACTCTGGGGAGAAGAATACCAAGCCTGTGATTGCGACTGCAGCACAAATTGGCTCTGAGGGTCCTTTAATGAAAAGATTTCCACGTCACCTCCATCCACCTTTACCCCCCCTTCCCCCAACCACCTCAATATTCTGGCCATGTTAGAGTGGATGTGAATTCCATAAACTGCATATGAGAAAACAACAACAACTGTATTTTTAGTGTCAAAACACAGAAGGGAGAAGGGAGAGGGAACACGATATAAGTGCTACAGACCCTTGGGACTCACAGCTATCTTGTTCCTTGGGGCTTAGAAGCTTCTTTCTGGCAGATGCTCCCTTGAAAGGTGGAAACAGAGTTCAGACTCATAGCAGTAGGGGCTTTCCAAATGGTTCAGCGGTGAAGAATCTGCCTGCCAATGACCAAGATGCAGTAGACCAGGTTCAATCCTTGGGTCAGGAAGATACTCTGGAGAAGGAAGTGGCATCCCTCTCCAGTATTCTTGCCTAGAGAATCCCATGGACAGAGGAGCCTGGCGGGCTACAGTCCAGAGAAGCGCAAAGAGTCCGACACGACTGAGCATGCACTCACTTACAGCAGGTTAGGGTTCAGGAGGCCTTGATGGGTGCTATGGGATTTGGGGAAAGATGGTATCAGTTGTGTTTGCAAGCTGTGTTTCTGTCTTGCAAGTGTGGTAGGTCGAGTTTTATGAGCAAATGTTTTCAGTTTCCTCCCTCTCAGGCCCTCCTCTCTTCCATGGATTTCTGTGCCTCCCTACCCACCTACTACATGAGAATCTAGTTGGATTCCTGGATGGTTTATGAACAAACCTTGGGAGAATTGAAGAGGGTAGACTAGATAAAAAGGGGGCCAGAGAAGTGAGGATTGAAATGGAAAGGTTGGTGGAAAGGGAATGCTGCTGCTACTGCTGCTAAGTTGCTCCAGTCGTGTCCGACTCTGTGCGACCCCATAGACGGCAGTGCGCCAGGCTCCGCTGTCCCTGGGATTCTCCAGGCAAGAACACTGGAGTGGGTTGCCATCAGCATCTCAGTCACTCTATGATGTCTGACTTTTTGTGACCACATGGACTGTAACCTGCCAGGCTCCTCTATCCATAGGATTGTCCCAGCAAGAATACTTGAGTGGGTTGCCATTTCCTCCTCTAGGGTAGGTAGTGTGGTAATGCTGAGCTACAAAAGAAGAAGAGAGGAGAGAAAACAGGGTGGCTATTCAGGAGAGGGAAGTTTTTTGCAAATGAGGGATGCTGAAGGAGTATACAAAACCTGTGAGTGTGAAAGAAGGGGCTTGCCCTCAATTAGAACCTCTGAGAGAGATGAAAATAAAGATTCAAGTCTTCTTAAATTGCTACTTGGCAGCTGGCTAGTCCTTTGAATATAGAGATGAGACACAGGAGATCTGCTTATATTTGGGTTACACAATAAAGGTGGAGACTTAAATACCC
>NW_011495050.1:1733815-1756794 GCF_000754665.1 Bison bison bison
ATAAATTGTCTCTTTTTTTCTAAGAAAGAAACCCAGGGAATTCCCTGGTGGCCTAGTGGTTAGGATTCAGGGCTTTCACTGATGTGGCACAGGTTCCATCCTTGCTCAGGGAACTGACATTTGGCAAACTGTGTGGTGTAGTCGAGAAAAAAAAAAAAAAAGGAAAGAAACCCAAATGATGTAGAGATCTTTGACTGCAATAAAGATTGGTGAGAAGCCAATAGCTCTGAGAAGCTGTGCTCAGTCACTTCAGTTGTATCCGACTCTTTGCGACCTATGGACTGTAGCCCGCCAGCGTCCTCTGTTCATGGGATTCTCCAGGCAAGAGTAATGGAGTGGGTTGCCATGCCCTCCTCCAGGGGACCTTCCCAACCCAGGAATCGAACCCATATCTCTGGCATCTCCTACATTGTAGGTAGTTTCTTTAACCACTGAGCCTCTTCGGAGACCCATTAGCACCCTATGTATGCTACGCTATGCTAAGTCACTTCAGTTGTGTCCGACTCTGTGTGACCCCATAGACGGTAGCCCACCAGGCTCCCTCGTCCCTGGGATTCTCCAGGCAAGAACCCTGGAGTGGGTTGCCATTTCCTTCTCCAGACCCCCTAAATCTTGTTCCCATTAGCTCATGATATTAGAATGTGGAGAAGCAAACCTCTTCTCCAGGGGATCTTTCTGTCCCAGGGATCGAACCTGGGTCTCCTGCATCGCAAGCAGATTCTTCATCGTCTGAGCCACGAGGGAAGTCCCTCTGAGAAGCTCAGCTCTCCTTATTATGAGACATTGGAAACGTATTCTATATGATTTAGACTGAGATGCTTAAAGAAGTTGTCTTTGCAGGGCACTGGTTTTCAATGGCTGTATCAGATGGCGCTGTATCTCTGCAAATGATGTTTCTTGCAGAGAAATTGCCCCTCCTACATCAAGAATGTGAACTGTAAGACATCCTCAGTTACAGAAGCAGGTGATATCCTGGGAAGTTCAAAAGCTGAGAGAACTCTTCAAAGACATTGAGATCCATTGTTTTAGGAAGATTACATTCCAGAGACATTCATTCAACCTACTACCCACTTCTTGCTTTCCAAGTTAAATTTCAGGAAATGGAAGTTTGGGTTATAAACTAGCTGAGAGTTTCATGTAATTTGTTCATCATGACCATAGTTACAAAGGGCTCTGCTCATTAAGGTATCCAGTTCTTTTTCTTGTTTTTAAAATTTTCTATTTTAAGAAAATAAAGAATGCCCCTCAGAAAATAACTCTAATTACTGCTTTCAATCTTTCAGAAGGTCCTAGTCTGGTCATTAGAGCCCCCGTTCTGGTCAAATCTTCATTTCTTCTTCGAAGATTACTTTTAGCTGTTGCTTCATCCATTGTGTGATCAAAGGGAATGCCCCTGGGGTACCTGTTTAAAGAATGGGTGGTATAAGAGGGGACTATAAACAGCCCCAGACCGGGGACTCTTTGCAAGGCTTTGGTATAAAACAATTGCCTGAGTATAACTGAAAATTCCTATTTATGTATGAGGTAATATTTCTTAAACCTTGGCTTTAAAATCGGTCTGGGACATTAAATCTCTCAACCTCCCACTGTCCCCTCCCTTAGTGAACTCTGGGGAACAACTACCGAACCAAACCAAACCAAACCCAAAACTGTACTTTGAATTCCCTTGTGTTTCAAGACATACACGTCAGAGGAAACTGTTTAAAATGATTTACCCCAATACAAACGATTGTGAGGGAGAAGCAAGGAAGAAAAACTTGCCAGTTCACAAGATCACTTTTCCTTTACTTACTGCCTGCTTTTGCTGACCTGACAAATTAAAAATACGTTCTTTCCTCAGAGCATTTTAAACGTACTTGTAGCAATATTTTGAAAGAGGAAAAAGAGTCCTGTTTGCTTCCACCCACAGGCCTCTTGGACTTTGTTTCCCTGAGCATGATCCTGGGTTTGGAAGCCCTCCAAGCGACAGAAAATTGGCGGGTTCCTCATCATTTATTCCTCGCTAGCTCTTTGGGGAGAAGAGTTCTGCTCAGGACTTGGCCGTATTCTTAGCTTGGCGCCCTAGCCAGTTACTAAAAGTTCAAGGAACTTGACAGACAGAGGCTGTTTGTCTGGTGAAGCGATGTGAACTGGCCGGGCTGAGCCTGCCATCTCACGCCGGCACCTTCTGTCTCCTTCCAGGGAAGCGTGTTTCCGACCAGGCTCTCAAGGCTGTTCTTTGTGTGAGAAGACCTTTGCCCATCATGGGTGGCACTGGCCCTGTGTTGAGGCGAATTTTGGATCTTTCTAGAATCCTAATCCATACAGTTTCATAGTGTACTGCAGGAGCAGTGGTGGTGTGTGTGTGTGCACGCATGTGCACGCATGTGTGTGTGTGTTTTATCCAAACAGTTTAAAAAAAAAGACAGAAGGCTAAGACAGATTTCCAGGAAACAGACTGTGTTAGTCTAGACTAGCAAAATCTAGCCAATTTAATTTCTGAATTTGTGATCATTATTTCCATACTTATTTTGTATTTAATCTCCTTAAGAATTAGTTCAAAAGTGAGAAAAACAATGTTTGTGCACTGAGCTTTCAAATGACCAACCAATTTCAACTAGATGCCATGCTGGCATCTAGAGAGTTAAAATTTCAAGGATTAGTTTTCTATATTGTTTCTATGAAAAAGAACCTTTGAGTGCATCTTAAAAAGCCTACTGTTTTTTTAATAGCAAAAGCAACACATGTCATTGTTGAAACTTTAGGAAAAAATAAGCAAAAAGAATAAAATTAAAATCATATGTGTTCTTGCTATCCAGATATAAGATAACACTGTTTTGTTAGGTAGGAATTGACTGAATTAGGTAGAACAAAATTTGAATTATGGGTTTAATGGTATGATTCAGAGCAATTCATCTACTTAAGCATTAATTTTCTCTAATTTTCTCTCTGTAAAATGAGAAACCTGTGTTTATAAGAGTGTTGGAAGATTGTGGCAAAGTTCTGGGGCACAAAAATAATTGTTGATTGATAATATCTGTATTTTACTGCCTAAACTACTCATCTTATAGCTTGTTATTAATTTTGTACCACCTTCCAAACATGAGCTCATTTAATTAGTCTTATGCTTCTTTCCTGTGTTGCGATGACATGAATTTATGGCTCTAGTATTCTGGTTCTTGGGTCTGTTACTTAACACTTGTCTGGGAAAAGAAGTATACAGAGCCATATTTTGTAGTGAGCAAATCTAGTTTCTTCACTCCATTATTTTTGGCAGTCAATGATGTTGAGGCAAGTCTGAGACCAACTTGATTTTCCTCTTTTTTAAAACAAATTTTATTTACTTATTTGCTTGGCTGCATCAGGTCCTTGTTGTGTCCTGTGGGATCTTTCCTTGCGGCTCATGGACTCTCTAGCTGTGACACACTGGCTCCGGAGCACAGAGGCTCAGCAGCTGCAGCTCATGGACTCTGGAGCGTGGGCTCAGTAGTTGTGCTCAAGGGCTTGGTTGCTCCGCCGCACATGGGATCTTAGTTCCCCGATCAGGAATCGAACCTGAGTCCCCTGCATTGCAAGGTGGATTCTTAACCCCTGAACCACCAGGGAAGTCCTAATTTTTTCTTTAAAGGTAATTTATTTTACCTAGTAGATGCTTGAAGATTTTCTTCAAGTTCAGTGATGTACTCAGGGTAAACTTTGATATTGATATTGTAATTTAAAGGTTCCTGGAACATGGTACTCACTTTTCATCTATAGTTTCAGTAGTATCTTAAAATTCAGACAATTCTCTTGTATTATATCTTATTTTGAGGTTTTTCAACTCAAATGTATCCCTTATTCTTATATTGGATTATGTCTATCTACCATGTATTGTTTTCTGTATAATTGCCTTGTTATTTTCATTTGTATCCACTGGGTCAGTAATTTAATTTTCAGCAGTCTTTATTCTCTTTTAATTTTATTAGCTCTAAAATGCTGCTGGTTTGTCTTTCAATTTGTTTACTTCATCTAGAAATCATCTTTTTAAAAATCTCATTTCCTTTCTATTTTATTGATTTGATCTTTTTATTTGATTGTACTATAATGAGAAAGAAGTTGACTAATGTGCTTCTGTAGCTTAAGTTAAACTTTTATCTAGATTAGAATTTTGCATAGTATGATGTCTTTTTCCCTCTTTATTTTCTTCTGCTTAATGCTTTTTTTCAGAATTTTTATTTTATTGTATTCTTTTATGTATTTTTAATTAAACTTTTTACTTTGAAATAATTGCAGTTGCACATACAGTGGTAAGAAATAATATAGAGAAATTTGGGGTATTCTTTGTCAATTTCCATCAGTGATAACATCTCATAAAAACTATACTACAATATCACAACTAGGATACTAGGGTATTGGCATTAGTACAACCAGTCTTATTCAGATTTCCCAGGTTTACTTGTACAGGAATCTCTCAGAACTATTTTAGGTTTGGCTCCAGACAAACAAAAGTGAAAAGTGCAAAAAAAGTGAATATTATAATTAAGCAAGAATGGAGCTGGAGGAATCAACTTTCTGAATTTCAGGCCATTCTACAAAGCTACAGTCATCAAGATAGCATGGTACTGGCACAAAACCAGAAGTATAGACCAATGGAACAAGATAGAAAGCCCAGAGATAAATCCACACACCTATGGATACCTTATCTTTGACAAAAGAGACACGAATATACAATGGGGCAAAATAGCCTCTTCAATAAGTGGTGCTGGGAAAACTGGACAGCTATGTGTAAGAGAGTGAAATTAGAACACTTCATAACACCATACACAAAGACAAACTCAAAATGGATTAAAGACCTAAGTGTAAGACCAGAAACAGTTAATTTTTGTATATGGCATAGGTCAGGGGTCCAATTTCATTCTTTCATATGTTGATATTAGTTGTTACAGCACCATTTGTTGAAATGACTATCCTTTACTTGTTGCACTGTCTTGGTATCCTTCCCCAAAATCACTAGACCACAAATATGGAGGTGTTTTTCCCTCTGAACTCCCAGTTCTGTTCCATTGAGCTATATGTCTATTCTCATGGTAATCGTTGCTGCCTTCTCTCTACTCCTGTGTGTGTCCTGTCCCTCTCCCTGCCTCCCCAATTCACTCATACACATGACTACTTTTTATTTTTTGGCTGTGCTGGGTCTTCGTTTCTACATGTAGGCTTTCTCTAGTTGCAGTGAGTAGGGGCTACTCTTCATTGCAGCATGTGGGCTTCTCATTGTGATGGCTTCTCTTGTTGCAGGCTTTAGGACACACAGGCATCACTAATTGTGGCACACAGGCTTAGCTGGCCCATGGCATGTGGGATCTTCTCAGACTAGGACCTGAGCCTGTGTGCCTTCCATTGGCAGGTGGATTCCTAACCACTAGACCACCAGGGAAGTCCCGAACATGACTACTTTTAGATTGCCATAATTTCCCTTAGAGTCTCACCTCTGCTGCATCTCAGGGCCTTGGATGTCTTTTGCAGTCCTCTGCCTGTAATCTCTTGGTTCAGACACCCATGGTCTGCACTCCTCCTGCAGCTCTCCCTGTGGCCACTGCTTTCAGCCACCTTCACTTTGATATTCCAATTACACCATGGTTCCTAGCATGACTGAAACAGTCACTTATGTAACTCCCAGACAAGCCTGAAGAGTGCAAACAGGTTTCATTTTTTTCCTTCTGTCCTGAGAAAGGAACTGGGAATTGGATGGCTTCCTCAGTTCACCACAATGGGGTAGAGATGGGAAAGGGGTGAACAAAAACACCAGAATGTCCTACCATTTTGAGTGTGACTTCTTGTTTCGCGATGGGCCTGGTTGCCGTAGATCCCAGCTAGTGTCTACAGTTCCCACAAAACTGCTTGGTGTGTGTGTTGTTCACTTGGTGTTTCACGGGAGAACGGAGCCTGTAGCTTCCTAGTCCACTGCGTGCTGGTGTCGCTGCCTGCTCCGCCATTTTTAAGTTTCTCACAAGTGTGTTGCCTCGGCTCTGGCAACGGTGTTTCCTGCCCTTGGTTGCACAATAGATCACTTGGGGAGTTTTAAGAAAAATCCCAATATCCAAACCACACCCCAGACCAATTCAGTCAGAACCCACAGAGAATGGACCAGGTCATCAGGATTGTTTTCTTTTTTCCGACATTTTTCTTTGGTGGTGAAAATATAAATAGACAAAATTTGCCACTTTAACCATTCTTCAGGGTAGAATTCATTAAATCATTCATTTACCTGCACTCATGAGTTTTGCAACCATCCTTCTCTAGAACTTTATTATTCCAAGCAGAAACTTAGTATCCATTGATCACCAACTCTTCCTTCCACTGTCCTCTCCAACCCCTGGTAATCACTATCCTAATTTCTGTCTCTAGGAATTTGTCTATTCTAGACACCTCTTGTAAGTGGAATCATACATTTATCCTGTTGTGTCTGCCTTATCCACTTAGCATAGTGTCTTCAAGTTTTATCCGTGTTGTGACCTGTGTTAGAATTTCCTCTTTAAGGGTGAACAACATTGCACTGTGTGTATATACCACATTTCGTTTATCTGTTCATCTGTTGAGGGACACTTGAATTGCTTCTACCTTTGGCTCCTGTGAATATACTGCCGTGAACTTTGGTATATAAATATGTATTTGAGTCCTTGGTTTCAATCCTTTTGTGTGTATACTCAGAAGTGGAACTAGGGGATCATATAGTAATTCTTTAATATTTTGAGGCCCCAACATCAGTATGCCTTCAAGTTCCCCACGAGACTCCAGGGTGCAGCCACATTGACTTTTACTGCCATAGAAACTTAATTGTTTCTTTCAGCTAAATGTTACCTCTTCTCTTCTGAGTTCAGTTAACCTTTTAATGAATCTTCCTTATGGCATCTGTTTATTTCTATGTTACGTTATTTATGTTGTTATATACAGTATTTGTGCTGGATGCCGAGTATACAGTGACAAGCACAAGCCCCCTCCAAACTAACTGCTTTCATAAAGCTTGTAATTAATTGGAAGAGACAGATATTAATTACACAATCATATAAATGTATAATTACAAACTGAATTATCTGCTAAGAAAGAAAGAAACATGGCTCTGTTGAGGGCAAATTAAGAAAGAAGATGACCTAGATTGGAGATAGGGGTTAGGGAGTCTTCCCTAAGGAAGAACTGCTGGAGTTTAATTCAAAATTATGAGGAATTATGTCAGCATCTAGTAAGAAGAAAGATCATTCCAGGTAAAATAAACATGAAACATGGTGCATGAAAGGAAGGTCAGTTTGTCTAGGATATGGGAAGCCAGGGGCCAATGTTGCAAGAAAAAGTTGACCATTAACAGGGGATGGACCATCTAAGACATTGCAGGTATGTTAATGATTTGGGTCTTTATGTAAGAGCAATAGGAAGCCATTGAAGGGTTTTAAGCATCGTAGGGTTTTTAGGAAAGATCATTCTGCTGATGTGTGGAGTAGGGATTGGATGGGATTAGAGTGATTTTGAGCAAACAGGTGATTACAGTGGTCCAGGAGAGAGGCTGCTTCCTTGGATGAGGGAGCTGGCAGTGGTGATGGAGAAAAGTGTCAGAGTTGAGAAATACTTAAGATGGATGATCTTTGATGATAGATTTGATACAAGCAGCCAGGTGAGGGCATTGTCAAGGTTGATGTCTACTTTTCAGACTTTCCCAAAGCTTTGATATTATGACTATGCTTGATTAAACTTTGCATATCTCCCGAGTAGCCTGCACAAAACATATATTCACTGAAAAATAATCTTCAAATGAATGAATGAGTCAATAAACCAACCATTATATTGGACACACTCATATCAAGCAAACTAATAGTATTATCTTCTAGATTCTTTTTTTTTCTACAGATGGATATTTGCATGATTATCTGAACTGAATTCAATTGAATTCATTATAATGAACTGAATTAAATTCAGAATTTTTCTCCTGCTACAGCTAGCATTGTGCTAGGCACTGGAAATACATATATAGGCAGTATATTATCTGCCTATAGATAGTTCCAAATATACCGGAAAAAATACACACAAATACATAGCTACAACAAAGTATAATTATAAAAGTTATAAATGCATACTTTAATTGCAGAAGAAGCATAGAGGAGGCAGTGATTTTTTTCCCCTAAGATAGCAAGGAAGCTTCCCAAGGCAGAAACAGAAGTGCAACGTAATCCAAGCTGAGGCTTTTTTTTTTTAAATGTACTTGCATAGGTGGGAGAATAGCAAGCTTATTTTGATTAGAGCATGGGATACCAGACAGACAATGCCATCAAGGTGGAGAAGGAGCTGAGAAAGATGAAGGAAGAGGGATATTTGATCAGAGGCCAGAGCATCATGACAGCATAAAGACTGGAAAGAGTGAAGAGGCCAAAGTATACTCCCTAGTACATTGATCCTAAGATATTTTTTTTAATTAAAGGATTTTGTGGTCAAATAACTTTGGTAGACATGAATAATTGCACCTTGGAGATTCGTATGTGCACTGGCATATCAAAGGCTCTGCAGGAGAGACATTGGTTTAATTGTGTTCAATACAGTATTTCTCAAACTTATTTGAACAGTAAAACCCCTCTTCTCCCATTTAGCATCACACCTATTGACATCCTGCAGGAGATGGCAGTTTGAAAAGTGCTGTATTGGGCTATGGATTGGAAATGGTTGTCAACTACAAACTGGCACTTGCCATCCACCTCTACAAGGATTAAATGATGTGCTTCTGCAGCTGCTGATTTTCAAAACCCCCTAAAAAGAGTTTGGGGTTGAGAGCAGAAACGAGGTACTCTGTGCTCTGGGAAAAACTAGCAGAATAGGTCTTCAGATAGTTAGATATTTTCAGGAGCTGATTTTATGAGCCCAATTCTTATATCTCCTCATATCAGAAAAGCAGCAGAATCCTTCATGGTGATATTTGCTCCTTGTGACTAGCAGAAACCTTCTGCAAAAAAAAATACGTGTTTGACTGAATATACTCCCTCTTCACCAAAACTACATATATACTGACCTTCCCCTCTACGTCTTTGAACCAGTTTCTCAGAGCTATCGGAAATGCTGTCTCCTGGGGCATAGTCCTCATTTTACCCCAAATAAAACAACTCACAACTCTCACCTTGTGCATTTTTTTTTAAGTCAATGGTTTTTTATATGGTTTTGCTGTCATCAGGGTCAAGGTATAAAGTGTGTTTTTGCTGCTAATGAGTGTGTATGATGTGACAATAAATCTTTCAAACGAAACACTGAGCTGAGCAGGATGCTGTTGTCATTATTACTGACTTGTTTAGTGTGGTTTTGAACTATCCCTCCTTTTGAGATTACTGCCCACCATTCTAATATTTGAAAGGTTCCATGAAAAGAAGAAGTTGAAACTCATTGCTACACCCTTGTCAGTGACTGAGGGACACCCAGTGTGTCCATCCCAATTCTAAGGGACCAGCCATTGGGCGGGCGGGGTTCCAGTCAGATGAGCAGAGCTCAGTGGCTGCTATTGTTTTTCTATGTCTGGCATCTATTTCCCCTTTTGGTAAAACATCCTGATTTTCCTTTCAGGAACAATATCCTGAAATTTACTTTGGGTAGTTCAGTATAAAAGAACCATCTTATTCCTATGTGGTAGTACAGCATATTGCTCTTTTCCTCAAGTTTCTATATTACTCTTCTGTTAATAAATTCTTTTGTTACCCAATGGTGCATGGGTTTCTTCTATGATGATTTTGTCCTAGGGAGCAAAATCTTTTTATTTTTTACAGGATCCTTCCTACAGGTCCTAGATCGTACACGTCATATCACTGGGACTAAAAATACAATGAATAAATGATGACTCATGGGAAATAGATGGGGAAATAGTGGAAACAGTGTCAGACTTTATTTTTTTGGCCTCCAAAATCACTGCAGATGGTGACTGCAGCCATGAAATTAAAAGACGCTTACTCCTTGGAAGGAAAGTTATGACCAACATAGATAGCATATTCAAAAGCAGAGACATTACTTTGCCAACAAAGGTTCATCTAGTCAAGGCTATGGTTTTTCCTGTAGTCATGTCTGGATGTGAGAGTTGGACTGTGAAGAAAGCTGAGTGCCAAAGAATTGATGCTTTTGAACTGTGGTGTTGGAGAAGACTCTTGAGAGTCCCTTGGACTACAAGGAGATGCAACGAGTCCATTCTGAAGGAGATCAGCCCTGGGATTTCTTTGGAAGGAATGATGCTAAAGCTGAAACTCCAATACTTTGGCCACCTCATGCAAAGAGTTGACTCATTGGAAAAGACTCTGATGCTGGGAGGGATTGAGGGCAGGAGGAGAAGGGGATGACAGAGGGTGAGATGGCTGGATGGCATCACTGACTTGATGGACGTGAGTCTGAGTGAACTCCAGGAGTTGGTGATGGACAGGGAGGCCTGGTGTGCTGTGATTCATGGGTTCACAAAGAGTCGGACACGACTGAGGGACTGAACTGAACTGAGCTGAACCGAGATATAGCATAAAATATCTCTTCAATCAATTAGAGACTTGCTAACCCACTTCATTGCAATGTAAGCCATTATAGGGTACCCAACAGAGACCACCTAACTCTTATTTTCTCTGAATAATAATTACAGCAGGCTTTTGTTTCTGGCTTCTTCAGGACTTACCCATAAGTTCAGATCAAATGGCACCCTGGCAGCCTTTATATTTTCCAAGAGAAAAGAAGTATTATCTTGGTATTCCACTCACAGAAATTTGCTTTTGCTTTTTCTAGGGTTAAAGTTCTTGGTTTGCAACCTTTAGTGTGCTTTCAAGTATTTTTTATTTGATCTCCCTTTTGAAGCTCATGTAGCTCTTCCAAGTCTAGAATAAAACAATTCTTCCTTCTATCCTTGGATTTCTTTAAAAACAAATAAAAATAAAAGACATCTCATTCTCTAGTCCTCTCTGCTTATAATATGATTTGGAACTCATCTAAAAAGGTAAGTTTTACCTGAGGAAATTTTGGTCCCAGTGTATTCATCTTTCTTGTACAATTGTAGTCTGATCTAAGCTCACTTTACTTTTAAATTCTCTCACTTGGATGAGACAAGTTTATTCAAAATAATATGAACTTTTGGGTGAGTCTCATATGATTTTTAATGGTGTTGGATACTAGCATATTAATAGAGCAGCAGGAATAGAACTCTACTAAGCCATTGTATGTCGTGTGTGCCCAGGTGCTCAGTCATGCTTATCTAACATGCTCCATAGGACAAAATAGGACAATTTTTACCACTTCCAGCAGAGAAAATCAGAGTTCTTCTATTGGAATATCAAGGGCTCATTTACATTTCCTTTACATGTTACAAATTTTACAACTGTAAAGGAAATGTAAACGAGCCCTTGATCCAATAGAAGAGCTCTGATTTTCACTGCTGGAAGTGGTAAAAATTGTCTTAGGGAGCATGTCAGACAAGCACACCTTGTTTCAGTAAAACTCACTGGGTTTTAAGAAGGAAAGACCATGACTTTATCCATGTCTGGAAATCTTGAAAGACTTTAGTGCCAGAGTAAGCAGAAAGTATTAATAGACACAGTTGTCATCTTGGATTTTTTAAAGGTGTAAAGAGAAGACTGGGCTTCCCTGGTGGCTAATCCCCAACACAGAAGCTTCCCAGACCAAGACCGGATCAAGTAGGATATTAAAATGATGTACTTTATATGAGAAAACAGGTCTCTGGTGACCCAAAGGAAAATTATAGCATAGCAGGTCCAGTAATATCCCACTGTTCTGAATTCATTAAGGAAAAAGGGAAACTTCACACTGGTAAAATGTCTGGATCATGTCCACTTATTTTCACTCATTCCCAGGTGGCTCAGTGATAAAAGAATCCACCTGCCAATGCAGGATACGCTGGTTCAATCCCTGGTTTGGAAAGATTCCCTGGAGGAGGAAATGGCAACCTGCTCCAGTATTCTTGCCTGGAAAATCCCATGGACAGAGGAGCCAGGCGGACTACGGTCCATAGTGTCGGACAGAGTCAGACATGACTGAGCATGCATTCATTTAAAAAAAAAAAAAATTGCAAAATTCCTGCTACATACCAGGAACCATCCTACGTGCTAGAAATAGAGTAGTGGAGAGACGGGCCCTGCCCTTGTGCAGTTCACTTCCCAGTGGGAGACAGACAACTTATGTAAATGAAATTAATAACTTTCTCTTATTGGCAACAATGAGAATGTGAACAGAGAAACAGGATAGAGCATGACTGGTAGCGGCTGGAGTGAGGTGAGGACTCGATGAGGACCATCTAGGACACTGACCTCCAGGACTAGAGGTTCTGACCTCTCACCACATCAGAACTGGAGCTGACTGGTGAGAGACAGTCAGTCCTGTGAAGGTGGCAGGGGAACATTTTAGGCACAAGAACAGCAAAAGCAAAGCCTTTGTTTACCTTTCTCTGTCTCTAGAAAATTGGGTGAAAGAGTTATCCATCCAGTTCTTGAAGGGGTGTCCTAGCATTGGAGAACCGCAATGCAATCGGCGTATGCCCGGAGGCTTTGGTGGGGGAGCTGATTCTTATGAGACGCTGGCTGTATTTTCTCCTGAGGGGCACTGGCAGCCACAACCTTGGTGGGAGGTGGGACTGCAGTTGGAGGTGCTAGACCTGAGCTGGTGTGCGCCCGGACTTCTCCTAGGCTCCACGGCGGTCATCACCCTGACTACTGGGGGCAGGAATGGGGCCTGACTGGCTGGAGCAGGAGCCCTGAGGTAATGTTTCTCCTGGGTAGGACGGAAGTCTCTTTTGTGGTTGGGGTCTTGGCCAGGGCTTGTGAGCACAGGGCTGTGCTTCTCTTCTATTCACATTGCCCTCTGTGAGCATGCCTTGGCTAGAGACTGGGTCAAGGTCTGAGGAACTGGAGTCACACTCATAAGCTGGTTTCACCCCCTCGCAAGTATGTTCACAAAGTGCGCCAGCAATGGTGGGCTCAGCCCTGGGGCTGCTCTGCTCCTGCCTGAGTGTGTGCATAGATGTGTGCTGGCGAGTTGCTCCCACCCTGGTCAAGGCTGGGCCTGGACCGAGGTGGTTCCTTCTCTCTAAATGTGTCTTCTCCTGGGCACCTGTGACCTCTGCCTCAGTGGGAGCCTTGCAGGAACAAGAAGGGTTGGAGTAGGAGCCAGTGTGGGTAGGGGCACCTGAGGGCAGGCCTGGGAAACTGGCCAGGGCACGAGCGCTTCTGCATCTGCTGCCTCTGTGCTGTGCCCTGGAGCAAGCAAGCCTGTGCTCGTGCTCTTCAAGAGTGGGTCTAGGTTTCTCACAGCACTCCAGTAGCCCCCTTGGTTTTCAAACAAGTTAAGGGGGTGCTGGAGAAGTGATCTCGCTGGGACTTACATTCCTAGTGGGAGATCCAGAAGAAAAGCGGGATGTCACAGGCTCAGGGAACCTTGCTGAGGAGCAAGGGGTTCAAGCTGTGTATTAGGCATCCCAGTACTGGGGTCCCACATGGGGAAGATAAGCCCTCATGTTATTGTTGTTCTTAAGACTCTTGAGCGTCCCTTGGACTGCAAGGAGATAAACAAGTCCATCCTAAAGGAAATCACTCCTGAACATCCCCTGAAAGGACTGATGCTGAAGCTGAAGCTCCAATATGTTTGTCACCTGAGGCGAAGAGCTGATTCATTGGAAAAGACCCTAATGCTGGAAAAGATTGAGGGCAGGAGGAAAAGAGGGTGACAGAGGATGAGACGGATGGATGGCATTGTTGACTCCATGGACATGAGTCAGAGAAAACTCTGGGAGTTGGTGATAGACAGGGAGGCCTGGTGTGCTGCAGTCCATGGGGCCACAAAGAACCAGACACGGCCGAGTGACTGAACAACAATAACAAGGGGGCTTATCTTTCCCATGTGAGACCCCAGGACTGGGATGCCTAATACACAGCTTGAGCCCCTTGCTTCTCAGCAAGGCTCCCCGAGCCTGTGACATCCTCCTTTTCCTCTGGATCTCCCACCAGGGACATGAGTCCCCACAAGATCACTTCTCTTCCCTCTTGACTGACTCCACGTGGATCTGTCTTTACAGCCTTGTTATTAGGAGAAACCCATCCTGCTAGTCTTCAAGTGTATTTTGTCAAGAGTTGTTGTGTATATGGTTGTAGTTTTGTTATGTTCTGAGGGGTGGTGAGCTCAGCCTCCTCATGCTCCACCATCCTGGTCCCGCCTCACAAAACCTTTTAAGGCAGGCGATCCTCAGTAAGCCGTTGGGGATAAAAGGTAACCAGAATTTAGACAGACAAAGAGGGGATTTCATTTGTTTCCTCTGTGTGTGCATGTAAGAGAGAGGAAGAGAGAAAAAGGAAATTTAATGAGAATTCAATGATATTGAAGGACTGAAAACTAAGTGGCTGGCAGACATTCCATATCTCTCTTCTCCCTTTTCCCTAGAAACCCTGTAAGCACTCCCCATATCACAAATGCTTAAATGAAGTCTGTTATATTAAAAACTAGAGAGAGTTTTGGTTTTTGTTGTTGAAGTTTAAATAGTTAAGTGATATGGTTGAGTGCAGTGGCATGGGCTGAAGCCAACAGTGGTCATGAGAATAAAGGAAAAAATTTGGCAGACTTTGGGTCTCTGCAGGCATGGAAAAAGTGGTCAAACTGACCTTATCCATCATTCATAGGCCAGGCTGCTTCAACAAACATCTGGAATTCATATGTAGCCACAAAGGCAGCATCTTTCTATCTCATCGCCTGTCTTCATAGCTGTGTTGGGAAATGTGTATGTTTGCAATTTTGGAGAGAGTTTCTGAGGGTTAGATTGAAGACGATTCCACAATCTTAGAACCTCACGTTTTCTGGGTCTCTTCTTCACCTCCTTGAGGAAGAGCTGCTCTGATAGCCAGTGTAAGGGACCTCGCTCTTCTCTTTGGTCATTTCAGCTCCATATCTGAGTCTCTGCCCAGACATTTTGTTCATTAATTCACTCATTAATTTGAAAACATTTATTGAGAGCCCACTATATACCAGGTATTGTTTTAAATGTTGGGGATTCAGAGCAAATAAAACAGATAATAATATTTATCTTCATGGAGTTTAAATGTTAAACCATTTCTTCCACCTTGATTGATACTAATTCTCAGTGTCATGCTGAAAAATTGATGCTTTTGAATTGTGGTGCTGGAGAAGACTCTTGAGAGTCCCTTGAACTGCAAGGAGATCAAATCAGTTGGAGGTTAGGATTCCCTGGTGGTTTAGACGGTCAAGAATCCACCTGCAGTGCAGGAGACTGGGCTCTATCCCTGGGTTGGAAAGATCCCCTGGAGGAGGCCATGGCAATCCACTCCAGTATTCTTGCTTGGAGGATTCCTATGGACAGAAGAGCCTGGTGGGTTGCACTCCACGGGGCTGCAAAGAGTCGGACATGACTGAACAACTAAGCACAGCACTGTGGAATTATTGAACCCATCCTAGGGAATCGGGGAGAGTTTCCTGCAGGCGGTATCAGCCTTGGGCAGGATGATCCTGGAAGGCAGGTAAAAATTTCCGCTACCTTCCTAGGGAGGACTAACATAAGACAGATTAACAGGGGAAACACATATAAATTTTATTTATATGGAGCCAGAAGAAAAATGAAGACTTGAACAAATGACTAGGCCTAAGTGTTACTATAGCAAGTTGAACAAAGGACAGCCATTTTTGCTATAGTATAGAAGTAACCAAAACATATCGGGGAGCTAAAGGAAGATAAGAGATGTTTTAACAAAGTTTGCTTGTCACATTTCTCTAGGCATCTACTCCCTGTCTCTGGTGGTGAGAATGTTTCTTTCTCCTGGTAGTGAAAACACTATTCACATTGGAATTTAAGCTCCTATTTTTTGGAATAAAAAGGAAAATCAGGGTGCCTTCCTTGCATTTGCAGTTTTTCAAGTGTCTTTTTTTTTTTTTTTTAATGTGGACCATTTAAAAAGTCTTCTATAGAACTTATTATTGTATTGCTTCTGTTTCAGGTTTTGGTTTCTTGGCTTCAAGACATATGGGATCTAAGCTCCTCAACCAGGGATCAAACCCACACCCCCTGCACTGGAAGGCAAAGTCTTAACCACGGACCACCAGGGAAGTCCCTTTCAAGTGTCTTTAACTCCAAATAATCAGCATGCCAAAGTGACACGTTTTGGGGTAGCATGTTCTGAACCCCTTCAAGTAGGAATAGTTAGGTGAGAAAATGGGGCAGGTGTTCCTGGAAGAGGGACAGCAGCCTGGGGGACTAACCCCAGCATGGCTTTGGTGTGGGGTAGGGAAGGAAGGGTAGTGTAACCTTAGGATTCGTAGGAAAAAATTAATTAAGTTTGAGACACACCCCATAGTGTGGAGAAAAGGAAATTAGTTTTTAATCCTGGTTTAAGGCATGACTAACTTTGGAAATAGGCCAAGTCTTCCTAGAGAATTCCTGTACTTTTCCCAAGAAGAAGGTTTTGCTTACATTATAAAATGGGGGTGTTGGGCTAGACCATCTCTGAAGTTTTCTCCATCCTGACTTCTCTGATTCTGTGGAAAGGAGATGGGTGTTGTTTCCACCTGATTTAGATTGTGGCTTAAAAGTAAATCAACACTTGACTGAAAAGACCATTGTGCATGTAACCAAAGAGCTCAGGCTGGGTGAGGTGCCATCATTTCACCAAACTACAGAAGACTAGAGCAAATGCTTCAAGACAGGGAATGTGAATGGCTCCGTGAATCCCTAGAGCTGAGAGACTCTGAAATTCTCTGGATGTTTTCAAAAGAAATGTAGCCAGTTTTAGTTTCAATTCCTTGAAAGCTCACAGGTAGACAGAATAAAGTGAGGAGTGGATTCCCACTGTGTCCAAGGGGACTCTTGGTGGCAATCAAGGGGAGTGACCTCTGTCTTGGGAACAAATAGAGGACCCAAAGATTGGCTGAGGGGCTGAAGGACCATCAGGGAACAAGGGATCTTGGGGGCCTCAAGACCCACAAGGAGGATGTTGCAGAAATGTTTGGGACACTGTACACCCTTGTTTTTTCCAGAGTATCTGACCTCAAATTGTCCCTCCCATCTTTGGGGTACCAGCTGGAGATTCAAATCCCCAGTGGGGATGATTGGTCACTTACCTACACCCTTAGCCGAAGAGGAAGAATCCAGCCCCTCAGTTTGGCTTCCCAAGTAGCCCCCTATTCACTTGGGAAGAAAAAGGTCAAACTTTTAAGGGGTTACCTTTGTGTGTATGGGGGCTTCCCAGGAGGCGCTAGGGATAAAGAACCTGCCTACTGACCCAGGAGACATAAGAGACACAGGTTTGATCCCTGGATCGGGAAGATCCCCTGGAGAAGGAAATGACAACCCACTCCAGTATTCTTGCCTGGAAAATGCCACGGACAGAGGAGCCTGGTGGGCTACAGTCCATGGTATCGCAGAGTCAGACATGACTGAAGCGACTTGGCACATATTTTGTGTGTCTAAATGAGAGGCTGGAACCAGCATGCTGGCTAGCAAGAAAGGGGCTGGTGAATCAGGTTTGATGACTTCAGTTTGGTGGCAGCCCCCAGATTGGTTGCAGAGAAGCAGACAGGACAGAACCACTTTTTCTTCTCTCTGTACCATTAGAATGTTGGAAATACTCAAAGCCAGTGATTTTGCCATGGAAAGCAGCAGTATCTGCACCTTCAGGAGGACAAGGTGCTTGGACTTGTGTCTTACTCTTGTTGTGTGTGCTGCAGGGGCTGTTAAACCACCCCCGCCCCCAGTCTTGGGGAGGGAAGAAGTCAAGAGTAGCAATTGGCAAGGTCCGTGGCCAGGGTGGGCTGGCCCCTCCCATCGAGGCTGAAGGCTGATGTGTTGCTATCCACCTCAGCACAACCACTGGGGCTGGGGGTGAGTGCAATGAGAGGTCGTGGGAGGAACTGACATCACCCCCAAAGACCAGACCTGATCCTAACCTTGATAACTGGAAGCTGGGAGGCTACGAGGAGCTATATGGGAGAGCAGGTGAGGAGAGAGGCTGTGCTTGCACTCCTGGGTGGGACAGAGGATGTGGGGATGAGAAGAGCTCACAGACACCAAAGAGCACCATTTAGAAAGAACCCAGGATTCCCTGGCTGTTCAGTGGTTAAGACTTCGCCTTCCAATGAGGAGAGTATGGGTTCGATCCCTGGTCGGGGAGCTATGATCCCACATGCCTCTCGGCCAAAAAACCTAAACATAAAGCAGAAGGAAGACCCCAGCCCTGGAGACCTGCCCACGGGGGCCCACACTCATGTGTGAGGCTGCAGGGTAGCACCTAGGGGCAAGAACGGAGGCCGGGGTGAGAGGCTGAGTCCAGTGCAGGGTACATGTCCCCTTTGGCCACCTCTGAAGGTCCCACTGATTCTCCCCCTCAGAGACAGAATTGGTTGCCTGCAGTGGCAGAGACTGAACAGCTAGGGTAGAGGTGCTTTACCTCTTTTATTTTCACCTTCTGTTCCTATGCTTTCACTCTCCCCAGACCCTGGAGTGGCCTGAAGTAGCCAATAGAGGTAAAGCAAGAGAAGTGGATTCAGGTGAGGAGAGGGAAAGACCACACTCCCCACCTCCATCGCTGCGGCGCCCTGCAGAGAGATACCATCAAGGCAGAAGGCTGCTGGCAGGTCTGAGAGGGAATTAGGTACAAGTTGTTATTCAGTTGGGAAATAGAGGTCTGAGTTTAGAGACTAGTACTCTAACTCAGGTTTTTGAGAAGAGTCTTCCATAAAGTGGGATCAAGAGAATCTACACCAGTGGGATAAAAATGGTGTCATGTGGCAATCCCATTCCTATTCATTCATTCATTCATTTAACAGATATCAGTTGAATGCTTGCCAGAGGACGGCAGCATCTATAGATAGAGCTGGTCTTTCTGTATTTAGGGCTTCTCTGATGGCTCAGTCTGTAAAGAATCTGCCTGCAAACCAGGAAGACCTGGGTTCGATTACTGGGTGAGGAAGATCTTCTGGAGAAGGGAATGGCAACCTACTCCAGTATTCTTGCCTGGAGAATCCCATGGACAGAGGAGCCTGATGGGCTACGGTTCATGGGTCACAAAGAGTCGGATGTGACGGAGCGACTAACACTTTCTGTACTTAGCATTGAGAGAGCTCAAGCCCTTTCTTGAATTTCTATAGCTGTTGATAAGATCCCTCTAGTGGTGCTTAGATCCATCTTCCAGAAGACACTGACATGTCCTTTCTTGTTATTACCAGCATTGTTTAATCTAAAACGCACCCACAATAAATCAGATGAGTGATCTTGGACTGAAGAGGGAATATCTTATTATTGTGCTCTGGTAGTTTATTTTCTAAATATTCCTAAATGAGTCAAGTACCCAGAAATGGAGAATCTTTAATCCTTCTGAATCCCGCCTGGTAGGTTCAGAAGTACCAACACCACCCACCATTCTGCTCTTGCCTCTGATCCTACGAGAAGGGGGCTGTTTCTCACCTCTCTGTCGCTAAATTAGAAGTGAACCGCTTTCTGCAGCTGAATTAGAGGTTTGTACTGCAGCCAAAACACAGTGTGGATTAGACAACTAAAGATGTCTTTTCAAGGGAAACAAAGAAATTAATTAAAGCCAGACAGGAAGCGTCTCCGGTGCAGTGTTTGGCATCGTACCCTCTCTCAGGCCTGCGGGAGCCAACAGGGAGGGTGCAATGTGGCAGGTGGTGGTTGGAAACCTTAGCCAGACCTTGGGGTTAATGGCGAGCCCCTCATGGGATGGGCGGCTGCCACCACTGTGAATGCCGGATAGCAGGCTGCTGGAGCGTGCCCACGGCAAGGAGTCAGTGTGTGTGTGTGTGTGTGTGCATGTGTTTCAGTGTGAGTGCACGTGTAGGACCTGGGTTGGGGGAAGGGAATAAAGCCATTAAAAAGTCTTGATGGTGATAAAAGGGCACCTTTTCTTCTTTCCAGGGTAGAGGGACAGACAGATCTCTGAAGGAACAACAACAACAACGAAATGACATGCTGGGAGTCAAATTAGCCAGACACGTGCATTAATGTTATTTGATATACAGTAGGTCCAACATAGGGCTTCCCTATATACGAACATTTGAGCTTCGAACTTTCAAAGATGCAAGTGTGCATCTGTGCATCTGGTTCCAGCAAGGAACCAGAACCTGTGCCATCAATGTCAGGTGTGAATGACATTGCAGCTTGCCCTCTGTCTCCTATTGCTGACTATCCTTCAGCTCTACCATCTCCCACGTCCTCTGTCTCCTCAGTAACTCTTCTTGCCTGTTCACTCGATGCCAGCCCCTGTATGCCAGCTGTTGTACTGTTCTACTGTACTTTTCAAGGTACTGTACTGTAAGATTAAAATTCTTTTTATGTATAATTTGTGTGAAAAGTATTATAACCCATTACAGTACAGTACTATATAGCCAATTGTGTTATTTGGGCACTTAAGCTGAATTTGTTGGACTTAAATCGGACTTAGGAACTCGCACTCTGAACAGAACTCATTCATATGTGGAGGACTTACTGTAATTCACTGAGGTGAGTGTTGTCCCATTTTTAGAGATGAGCATGGTGGTGTAGACAGGGATCAGTTACCCTGACGATGGGTAAATGGTGAACAATTGGCATTACTGGGACTTGAACTTTGGTCTTTGACATCAAAGTAATGTTGCAGACCCTCTTCCCCACCCTGCCTCTCCTATGACCCCTTCTTGCAGTGTCTCCCAAGGGCTGTATATGGTGGTGACTCACTGAACAGAACTCCAGAGGAAACCCACATGGTCTCTTGAGTCCTCTGGGCCTCCGTGGAGAAAGGAGGCAGATGAATTACTTGAGCTTGAGATCCCTTCTGGGACTTCCCTGGTGGCTCAGATAGTAAAGACTCCACCGGCAATGCAGGAGCTGTGGATTCAATCCCTGGGTTGGGAAGATCCTCTGGAGAAGGGAATAGCTAACCACTCCAGTATTCTTGTCTGGAGAATTCCATGGACAGAGGAGCCTGGCGTAGTACAGTCTATGGAGTCGCAAAGAGTTGGACTGAGTGACTAAGATTTTCAAAAGATCCCTTCTAGCTCTAACATTCTATTTGTAAAGCCTGAAGGATTTTGGGGGGGGGAGGCAAGTTAACCCAGACTCTAGACTAAGCTGATGGTGGTGGAAACCTTACCTCATTGTTGTATCCCAGATACGCAGGATGGTATTTAGTTTTCTCCAGAGAAACTCGGAGTCAGACACTAAGCCCCACTCTCTTCAACTGTAGTCCTACTGCTTTTAGAGGGAAACAGAGTGCCTGGCACATTAAATACTCAGTGATTATTGGATGAATGAATGCAAGATTGAATGGAACCCAGTGCTCAGTTGGCCCTGAGAGTGGGGGTAGGGGTGGGGAGTGAAGGACCTGTGTGCAGAGGCACATAGAGATGCACTTGGACATCACAGAACTTAAAATGATATTTACAACCGGAGCCACATGGTGAGGTCTATCTTTTTTTTTTGTTAAAGCAAACAAAGATGGAGTTTCAGTGGGTTGGTTAAATGACTTTGATGTGGCTACTTTGTAGATGCAGTTAATCAGCTCTGCACAGGCTGTTTGGTAGAAAGAGAAGAAGCCAAATGTTAAAGCCACTGTCTGATTATCTTTGCTGCAAAGAGATATACCCCGAGTAGATAATCTTTTGTTTCCAGGAGCCCATTAATTAGTCTTGGAACACATCATGGATGGTCTCGGGCTCTGCTGGGAGTGGAGAATGGAATTGCACAGCATGTGCAAATCAGGAGATAGAGAGGGGGAGTGTTGGGAGGACGAACGGGGTGGGTGGGCACCTGAGGTGCAGCCGGGGTGCTTAATATGTGGTTCTAATTTTTACCTGTGGTGACATCTGTCACCTTCAGAAGCGCTTTGTGGAAGTGACTTCAAGGGAAATTTAAAAGGTGGGGTCTGGATCCTGGAAGAACAGGAAGGAGAACAGTTGCAGGGGCAAAGGAGAAAGAGAGATGGATGGTCCAATAAGGAATGGTGTGCCCCCAAGGTCCCGCACTCCACAGAAACCTCCAGCCATCCTGGGACTTCCCACTGGATATGGGCACTGGTTTGTTACATTTCAAAAGAGCATGACCTGACCGTTGCTGACACCATGCAGCCTAGCCACAGAGTACAGCGTGTGCAGGCATCACCAAGGCGGGGAGAAAGGGCATTTGCCTTAGGAAGCAGTCAAGCCGGAGCCCGGCATGCACATGGCTGCTGGATTTCAAGGCTCAGTGGGAAACCACTGGTGCCAAAGGATATGAATATGTAACATTTTCCCAAAGAAACAGTCAATCTGTTGGTTTTACCTTTCCCCATGTAACAAGATATAGATGATGAGCAAGTGAAAGTCACGGGGGACAATGGAAGGTCACTGGATCCAACTAGTTCTGCAAAAGAATAAAGGGAGAAACACCACAGGATGGAAGCCCACGCAGGAAAAATACAGTACGAGTAATTGTAATTGACAAGAATCTCTGAACTAAAACCATTTCATTTTCAAAAGCTTCCCAGTCATTAATGAGTAATGAGTAAGAGGAGAGAATAGGGAATATGTTTGTGGGAAAATTGTTTTTACCTCATTTTAAATATTGTCACGTAGAGTTTTATCCCCTGTGTGTTCTGCTTTCCCGCTAACTGCCAGCTGGCTCTCTGTTTTACTGAGCCTCTATTCAGTTACTTCAGTAGGCTTCATTCGGGTGACTGTAGATGCTTTCATCCAGCCCTGGTGGTGGGTGATTAATATATAACCTAACACTGATTCACTGGGGTTAGTGTAAACTATCGGAGAAGGCAATGGCACCCCACTCCAGTACTCTTGCCTGGAAAATCCATGGAATGGTAGGCTGCAGTCCTTGGGGTTGCGAAGAGTCGGACACGACTGAGCGACTTCACTTTCACTTTTCACTTTCATGCATTGGAGAAGGAAATAGCAACCCACTCCAGTGTTCTTGCCTGGAGATCCCAGGGACGGGGGAGCCTGGTGGGCTGCCATCTATGGGGTCGCACAGAGTCGGACACGACTGAAGC
>NW_011495050.1:1756894-1757760 GCF_000754665.1 Bison bison bison
CTGTTCAGCTGCTGCTGCTGCTGCTGCTGCTGCTAAGTCACTTCAGTCATGTCCGACTCTGTGCGATCCCACAGACGGCAGCCCACCAGGCTCCCCCGTCCCTGGGATTCTCCAGGCAAGAACACGGGAGTGGGTTGCCATTTCCTTCTCCAATGCATGAAAATGAAAAGTGAAAGTGAAGTCGCTCAGTCGTGTCCGACTCCTAGCAACCCCATGGACTGCAGCCTACCAGGCTCCTCCGTCCATGGGATTTTCCAGGCAAGAGTACTGGAGTGGGGTGCCATTGTCTTCTATCTGCTTATGTCTGCGATGAACATCCTACAGTACAAGCTCCGAACTTTCCAACCCAGGGATCGAATCCAGGTCTTCTGCATTGCAGGCAGATTCTTTACTGTCACCTCCCTGCATTCATCACTCACCCTTGCAATACGTGTTTACTGAGCTCCTACTATGTGCATACACAGTAGTGGAGAAATGAGAATATGGCAACAAACAAAACCGATACTGTTGTCCTTACAAATGTTGCTTCTTACACTGATGCATATATTTAAACTTTTATAAAGAAGTTTTTGTAAATTTATGGAGTCAAACATATCGAGATCCTTTAAAGGTATTATTATTTGTGGTTTTGTGGACAGTTGACCCTTGAGCAACACAGGTTTGAACAGTGTGGGTCCACTTACACGCAGATTTTTCAGTAAATAGTGAAGAGTGAAAGTGAAGTCACTCAGTCATGTCTGACTCTTAGCGACCCCATGGACTGCAGCCTACCAGGCTCCTGCGTCCATGGGATTTTCCAGGCAAGAGTACTGGAGTGGGGTGCCATTGCCTTCTCCGCAGTAAATAGGTACTACAGTATTATTTAA
>NW_011495050.1:1757860-1770282 GCF_000754665.1 Bison bison bison
GCGACTTCACTTTCACTTTTCACTTTCATGCATTGGAGAAGGAAATAGCAACCCACTCCAGTGTTCTTGCCTGGAGAATCCCAGGGACGGGGGAGCCTGGTGGGCTGCCATCTATGGGGTCGCACAGAGTCGGACACGACTGAAGCGACTTAGCAGCAGCAGCAGCAGCAGTGTAAACTATTGATGGATGAGAACTATGAGTTTTCAGCAAATCCCTCCTTGAAACCCTCATATGGAAGGGCCCACAGATTCAGATCATATCTGTTTAATCATGTTTCAGTGCAGACTGCATAGTTTTCCAATTTATTATGATTGGAGAGTTTACATCTCTGCCCTCTCTCCCCATGGCATCATATTACATAATGTTTTTCACCAGGAAACTCAATGCAATTTTATTAATTATGAAACCAATAGGTAGAAAGCTAATAGGTAAATATTGGACTACTAGTTGTGGAAATGGAGATATGACTATTCAAAGCTCAAACTGAAGTCATTATGTAGCCCCCTTTAAACCCTCTCCATCTCTATTTATAGTTCATTAATATTATCATCATCTATCTAGAAACCCAAGAGTTTTCATCTATGCCCCCAATCCCCTAGATCTTGTCAGTTACCAGATTCCTTCTGTTCAGCTGCTGCTGCTGCTGCTGCTGCTGCTAAGTCACTTCAGTCATGTCCGACTCTGTGCGATCCCACAGACGGCAGCCCACCAGGCTCCCCCGTCCCTGGGATTCTCCAGGCAAGAACACGGGAGTGGGTTGCCATTTCCTTCTCCAATGCATGAAAGTGAAAAGTGAAAGTGAAGTCGCTCAGTCGAGTCCGACTCCTAGCAACCCCATGGACTGCAGCCTACCAGGCTCCTGCGTCCATGGGATTTTCCAGGCAAGAGTACTGGAGTGGGGTGCCATTGCCTTCTCCGCAGTAAATAGGTACTACAGTATTATTTAATCCACAGTTGGTTGAATTGGGGATGTGGAACCAAGGGTGTGGTGGACCGACTATAAATATACACACTCAGATTTTCTACTGTGTGTGGGTCAGCACCCCTAACTTCCCACACTATTCACGGGTCAACAGCTTCAGAAATCTTTTGCTTCAAACTATAATAAAAATCTCACATAGACCAATAATGATTAAGAACTCAGGACAGCAGTCAAACTAACTTTAAATCCCATCTTTGTCAATGAAAGCTAGGCAATTTAGTCAACTCTTCCGTACTTCAGTTTGGTCATTTGTACAGATAAAGATTATTTAAGGGTATTTAACTCATTGCAGCTGTTTTGGAAATCAACTAAAATTAAATGCATATAGAAATGTGCTGACAAAATGCAAGTGTGTATTATTATAGCCATCATTTTACCATGTTTTTTATGATTGCCTTTCTAATCCATTTGAAATTTATTTTCATTTATAGTGTAAACTGGGCGTCCCATTTTATGTTATTCTTTGTATGGAAAACCAGTTATCCCCAAATTTTTGTTTATGGTTTTCCATGGTTTCTCTGCTCTTAGAATCACAGGACCATTCCTTATCTTCTCCGCTGCATGGGTTCTCGCTCCACCTGTATTTCAGACTTCCCTTTTAACTACTCTCCACCTCTGCGCCACAGCCACCCTTGCCTCCTTTGTGGTCCCGGAAATACCATCCACTCTTCCTCCCCAGAGCCTTTCCACTTGCTATTTTCTTTGGAATATTTTTCTTTCCATATTTTCTATGGCTGCTCCTGGTCATCCAGGCCTTTCCTGTCCACTGAAGATAAAACACAGCATCTCTTCCCGCCCCCCCAACCCCTCACCCCCAAACTACTACTTACTCTCTATTTCATCACCATTTTACTTACTTTGTTCCATCTTATTTCATTCATCACATTTATGATCTGGAATCTGTTTCGAAAATCATTTCTTCCCTTCCCTCCCTGGAAAGTACATTTCATCGGAACAACAGTTTTTGCCTGTTTTAAATACCGTTGTATCTGCAGAATCTGGAATAGTGCCTAGGAAATAGTATTAAAATTACCTTATTAGGAAGTCTCTCTTTCTCCTAACCAAACCAAACTTGCTTCTTAGAAGGCTAATCTTGGTGACACTATCGAAGTTGGTTTGTTGCATGTCTGGAACGCTCTCTCTCTCTCTGGCTTATTTTTTCAGTCTTACCTTAATTATAACTTGCTCACATATAGAAGTATGAGGATTCAGATCAGATCAGACATTTATTTGGTGCTTGTTGTGTGCAGCAAACAGCGAACACTTAAAAGCTAAACCATGCCTCAAAGGGCAAGGGGGACAGCTGGGAAAGACGCTCTCCACTCCAGAATGCTCACATTTGAGATGACATCAGGACATGCACATGCAACAGATCCTGGAAACAGATGTGATTCCTGGTAAACAGTTGGCTCTGGAGCCCCCAAGGTCCAGCCTTGAGATTTTAAGAGTCATCTTAGATGAGAGCAAACATCTTAGATGGTGGCTGTAAAGGGACAGTAGTGTCCAGTGTCATTAAAAAAAAAAAAAAAAAGGAAAAGAATCCCAGTGCAGATCCACAGAGGAAGGAAGGTAGATGTGAATTAATTTTATAAATAACAAAGGAGGGTGGAGGGTGTCTGGCTCAACTTAACCAGGGTCTCGGAATTCTCACTCCCTCTCACAAATGTATGTCCTAGAATCGGCAGCTCACCTCTGGCAGAACTGCCAAGACTACTCCATTCCCTAGGTGACTGATTATCTATGGAATTGCTGAGCCCCAGCAAGTCTGTTTCCCCAGGTAGCCTAAGTGAGAAACCTGATCCCGTGACCCAAAGATTCAGAGCGAACCTTTAACTGGGAGCCTCAGTACACAGAATGGAGTGGGCCAAACAGCTCTGGGGAATGAGGAAATTCCCCTCACAAGGTCAGAAATGAAGCAGGGGTTTGAGACCAAGATGGTCAGGCTCTTCCTGCTTTTGCCATGAGGTTGTCATCATTGCTTTGCATCACATGCAAAAAAGCAAAGCCCCAGTGTGAGTTCAGACTCAGACATGGTGTGTGGGTTTGCAATGTCCATCCTGAGAGCCAAGGGTATGCTAAGGGTGGTGTGGGCTCAAGACTGAGAAGGCAGCAAACCCTTAACTGTCAACAGTCTAGGAGTAAGTGGCGAGAGTAACCTGCATAG
Organism: Bison bison bison; assembly: GCF_000754665.1. Taxonomy (NCBI): domain Eukaryota; kingdom Metazoa; phylum Chordata; class Mammalia; order Artiodactyla; family Bovidae; genus Bison; species Bison bison. The sequence continues at coordinate 1,761,008 of NW_011495050.1, forward strand.
GAGGCCCTGGTTCCACAAAAATAAGCAGGTCAGTCCAGGGGAATTTGGATCAGGGTGAGTGTTTATAATTGCACAGATGGGATGGGGCAGAGGAGGGAGCATGGCAAAAGGTGGGGGTCAGGTCAAAGGGGTCTTATAAGAGGCAGTTTGTAGGTTTGGGGGTATCCTGGAGTTGAGGGGCACAGACACAAAGGAGACAGGAGCATACCTAAGAGAGCCCTCCCTTGATTCACCTTTTGGCCCCCAGGTCTGTCTTTGGAGATTAGCAAAGAGGCAGCTAGGGTCAGGTCCTGGCTAAAGCCATTTGCCTTGAGACTTCCTGCTGGGTAACACTCCCGTGCCCTCAAGCAGGTAGGCTTTCCTCATGGCCTGGGGCATTCTTTGTGCTTTGCTTGCATTTCTTCACAGGAATGCCTAGCCACATGGGTAAATGCCATCAGTATTTCCCCAGACTTCTTGTGAAGAGGGTCTGTGAGCATTTACAGAGCATTTAGCTTCTTCCAAGGGCTTCCCCGGTGGCTCACAGTAAAGAATCTGCCTGCAATGTGGGAGATCATTGCCTGGGTCCAGAAGATCCCCTGGAGAAGGAGATGGCAATCCACTCCAGTATTCTTGCCTGGAGAATTCCATGGACAGAGGAGCCTGGTGGGCTACTGTCCATAGGGTTGCAGACAGTCGGACGTGACTGAGCCATTGACACACACACTAGCATCTCTTGGACAGCAAAGAGATCAAACACCAGTCAATCCTAAAGGAAATCAGTCCTAAATATTCATTGGAAGGACTGATGCTGAGGTTGAAGCTCCAATACTCTGGCCACCTGATGTGAAGAACTGACTCATTGGAAAAGACCCTGATACTGTGGGCAAGAGAAGGTGCAAGAGAGGATGAGATGGTTGGGCGGCATCATTGACTCAACGGACTTAAGTTTGAGCAAACTCTGGGAGATGGTGAAGGACAGGGAACCTGGTGTACTGCAATCCATGGGGTCACCAACAGTCAGACACAACTTAGTGACTAAACAACAGCATCTTCATACACCAAGTTCAGTACCTCACAAGGGGTGGTTGAGACAACCTTGTTTGTAGGTTTGTTATTTTTTTCCATATAATTTTGTTATTTAGTTTTGGCTGTGCTGGGTCTTCGTTGCTGCGCGTGGGCTTTTCTCTAGTTGTGGTGAGCAGGGGCTGCTCTCTAGCTGCTGTGTGTGGGTTTCTCCTGTTGTGGAGTGCGGGCTCGAGGGCACACGGGCTCAACTGCTGCGGCGTACGGGCTTGGCTCCTCAGTGGCACGTGGGATCTTCCCAGATCAGGGGTCGAATTCGTTTCTTCTGCATTGGCAGGGGTTTTCTTTACCACTGAGCCACCAGGGAAGCCCATTAATAGGTTCTCTACTATGATTCCCCACTTCTTTTTTTTGAACTTTGACAGACTTTTATTAGAGAAATTTCCCCAAAATGTGAATTTTTACCAACAGTACCTTTTATCAACAGTGTTAGATTGTATTATGTTCTTTTTTTAAAATTAATTTTTTTATTGAAGGATAATTGCTTTACAGAATTCTGCTGTTTTGTCAAACCTAAACATGAATCAGCCATAGGTATACATATAACCCCTCCCTTTTGAAGCTCCCTCCCATCTCCCTCCCCATCCTCTAGGCTGATACAGAGCCCCTGTTCGAGTTTTCTGAGCCATACAGCAAATTCCCATTGGCTATCTATGATTCCTCACTTCTTAAGTGGAAACAGAGGCACAAAGAAGTACTATGGCTTCCTCAAAGTCACCCTGGAGCTGCGACTCAAACTCAGGTTCTTTTCTGCAGAGTTGGCAGCTCTAACCACTCAGCTCCACTGCCTGCTTCTCAGGCACCACCTTCTTCCTGCCAGGCAGTGAGCTGATTGTCAAAACTCCCAACCCCGGAGATGCCCTCAGGGCATATAAATTAGCCATTCTTGATCTTCCCAAATATCAAATGAACTTAAACAAGCTTTTATATAAAACTGATCTTTATTGCAATTAAAAAAGAACAAAAGAGAATTTGATAAGTGCCTTTAATTACAACGTACCTGCTATTTACATGTAATTATACTTCTATATACAGCTTGAATAAGGTTCATTACATGTAAACTACAAGATATGACAAGTTAAACTCCAGCCTTTTGGGAACATTCAGAATAGAAATACTATGGGCAGAAACACACAGAAAACAAATACCAATTTCAGTACCATTACTGGATGATGATCGCTATCTGGCCACAGAAGAGAATTGTAAATATACATCAAATTGAAACTTATTCTTAACATGACTAACAGTATTGCTATTATTTAAACTCTAAACATAACAATTGGATCATCAAAAACAACACAATTTCAATTTATATAGCACCTTTCTTTCAGAGTTCAAAGCATTTGTATTTATCTATATTGTCTCAATTGTCCCCATAACATCCCTATGAGGTAGGCAATGGTTGGTATCATTATCCCCATTTTGTAGATGGAGAAACTGAGGCACAGAGTAATTAATCATTTGCTCAAGGTCACACAGTAAAGTCAATGCTGAAACGGACCACAGAGCTATGAGCTTGTCTCAAAAACCAATGCGTCTCTTTAAATTGGCCCCTCTGATAATTTAATTCAGTACTTCAATTCATTTTTCCAAGAAATAAAATATGTACATTTTTTTCTCCCATAAAAATTGTTGAAATACTATAGGCAAGAAGCAAACACTCTAGGGCAGATGTTAGATTGATGCCAAGATCCCCTGGAGAAGGGAAAGGCGACCCACTCCAGTATTCTGGCCTGGAGAATGACTAAGCATTCAAGCTCTTTTAGAAAGTGTTTATGGAAGTTTCTTATTGGTTTTGTTTTTTCATTACTAGGAGGTTCTTTCCCCAGTTTTACAAAAAGTTGGAATGAAACATATTTGAAAGGTTGTTCCTAGTAACCTACAAATGATGTCTTTAGTAGCCATCTCGTGCTAGCCACAAGCTTATTTCTGAGTTAACAAAGAAGAAAGTATCTAAACAATAATTTACGTCTTTAACATCATCTTTCTCAGTCTTATACACATTTACAGTGTGCTCCTTAAGAGACTCAGGGTGGTAGGTAGCGTGTTGGAATAAGACAGTTTCCAGACTCACATACACAGGGGCCTAAAGTCATGCCCACATCATTTAGTTCCGATTTTACTTCTAATCCCTGCTCTGCCAGCCCCCCACCCCACCCCACCCCAAATCAAATATGTAGTTAGTACTCAGAAAAAAATAATTTTTTTGTGTGTGTCAAAATCTGAGGCATACAGGACTCTTTCAAACGTTTGTTGACTTGGATGTAAAATTCAACTCTCCCAACACATTCCACGAGCTTCTCCCTCTGAGGTGAGCACTGCTAACGATGCTGCCAAGTTTCCAGGACATCAGCAGGCAGCCGTGGAGTGGCCCACAGGAATTCAGTTTCTAGCATGGCTCCAGGTAAAACAAGGGAAGCTTATATTTAAGAAGATGAATGCAAAAAAAGCAAGCAAGTTTACTGGCTAGGTCACGATCATCATGCCAGGTTCATTTATGGGTTTCACATGAAAAATACATAAAAACTTGTCAAAGGAATGTTCAAAGACCGACTAAAGCCTTTGGTTCTAGTCTCTTCGCCTAGGGAAAGGCACCGCTGTCTGTCAGGGAAGCCTTTACTACCTAAATGGGAGCTAAAATTACATTTCTTTTTTCCTTAAGCGTAAAAAAGGAAAAGGAAAGAGTCTGTTTACACTCATGGTTTCCCACTTGCTGAGTGAAAAAACAAACAAAACAAAATTAAACCAGACATTACAACAAGCCAGTTCTGAAATGCAGGCTCCAGGGGCCAAGACTGGTCTCCTCTCTTTTAGCCTTAATTATCCTGTGAAGGGTGCCTAATGGATATAGCAGGTAGGCTTTCAACAATTAAATGTATAATGAAAATGAACAGATACCTGTTCTGGTAATTTGGAAAAAAATTACACTAGAATACATATTTTAGACCATGATTTTATTTCATTTACTTTGGTAATTCCAGATGAAGACTCTAATTTAACACAGTTTCTGGAATGATCTCTTTTAAGTCAAACACTACCTTAGCGTGATGAGAGTGAAGTTTAAAAAAAAATGAAAACTAAACCCGGCCTGGATCCTTCGGTGTATAGAGACAGAGGCCCTCAGTCACTGAATCACCCATTGCCTCCAAATGTTGGAGATTTCGTCTATAAATGGCCAAGTTATTTTCAACATCTGGTAACTTCAGATGCTTGAACACTATCCTCATTTCCTTGAGACCTAGGAGAGGAGCTCAAACTAGTTACAGCAACATAACTCATAAGCACTATTTCCCAGGGGTGGGGCATAATAGCTACAGGATTTAGAAAAATGTTACACTCAATATACTTTAGAAGTGATTCTTTCTTATAGGAAAGGGTTTTCCCCGCCCCCCTCTTAAAACAATCAGTGTCCTTCAACTTTACGGGTCGCTACTGGTCTGCTGTTCCAGGATTTACCTTCAGCCTCAGTACATTGTAGGGGCCGTGAACTTACCTGGAGAGGGCACAGTGCTCCTTTTTTTTACATTTGTGAGTCTGAATCCTCAACAGAATGTTTTAAAAATTCTTTTCATTGGCCCCTTAGTGCCAACCACATCTCACAAAAGACGTGGGCAAGAGTGTGCATGATTTGTGTGCTGTGCTCATTCAGCTATGTCCGACTCTTTGCGACCCCATGGATTGTAGTCGACTGGGCTCCTCTGTCCATGGAATTTTTCAGTCAAGAATACTGGAGTGGGTTGCCATGTCCTCCTTAGGGGATCTTCAGGATCTAGGGATTGAACCTGCATCTCTTGTGTCTCCTGCATTGGCACCAGATTCTTTACCACTGAGCCATCAGGGAAAAGACCGAGAAGCGATGGTTTACATGGTTTAGCAAAGTTTCTGACAAATAACACCTAGCATCTGCTTCCCCAAGTGGGTCTGAGGCTTATCCAGGGAGCCCCTGATGCTGGAAAATGTGAACTGGGAAGAGCTGGGGAATAGTTCAATGCTGCCAGTCAGGGTCTGCGATACTGAAGATTGTAACTGCTATTGGAAAAGAAGGCACGGAACATTCTGGGAGCAGCAGACACAGAGGGGCTGGGATGCTGCCATGCAAAGTGACAGAAGGTTTTAAACATTCCAAATATCGAGAATAAAGAAGGCTGAGTGCCAAAGAGTTGTTGTTTTTGAATTGTGGTGCTGGAGAAGACTCTTGAGAGTCCCTTGGATTGCAAGGAGATCAAACCAGTCAATCCTAAAGGAAATCAATCCTGAATATTCATCGGAAGCATTGATGCTGAAGCTGAAGCTTCAATACTTTGGCCACCTGATGCAAAGAGCCAACTTATTGGAAAAGACCCTGATGCTGGGAAAGATTGAAGGCAGGAAGAGAAGGGAACAACAGAGGATGAGATGGTTGGATGGCATTACCGACTCGATGGGCATGAGTTTTATCAAATTCTGGGAGACAGTGTAGGACAGAAGAGTCTGGGGTACTGCAGTTCATGGGGTCGCAAAGAGTTAGACACGATTTAGCGACTCAACAACAACAATATTGAAAACAACTCTCCCACTCTTTCGTGAATTGGAAAAATTTGACCATTACAAAGACCTTTTGAGACAATGAGTCACAATGATGCTGTCATGAATTATTTTTGAGTAGTTTTGAGTAAGAGGAGTACTTTGAAACTGATTGGGATCATCTAACAGACAATATGTTACTTTTTTTGGAAACCATTTTTATGAGGGGAAAAAAAATGAATGCACAGTGAAATGCAAATTCCTATTGTTTAGTGATATTTCAAACGTCCCCTGAAAACATGAGGCATGTTAATACAGTGCAAAATTTAAATGGTAACAACATTAAAACAATTTACAGTTGCCAATTTAACATACAGAGGTCTGAGGAATGACAATTACCAACCTTTATAATACGTAACAGGAAGTGAGCCGAGATAGAGCATGATACATTTTTAAAAGTGAAAGTGAAAGTGTTAGTCCCTCAGCTGTGTCTAACTCTTTGTGACCCCATGGACTGTAGCCCACCAGGCTTCTCTGTTCATGGGATTCTCCAGGTGAGAACACTGGAGTGGGTAGCCATGTACTTCTCCAGGGGGTCTTTACAACCCAGGGATCGAACCTGGGTCTCCTACATTGTAGGCAGATTCTTTACCATCTGAGCCACATTTTTAAAAAACACCCACAATATGGAAGTGGTGAGCAAAGAGGAGTTCAATCTAACTGCATTAAGATAAATGATTACCAAAATAATGCTTTTAAAAAAATCGTCTTTTTTAAAGCAAAAAATGTATCTCTTGTGTCATCTGGCATTAAGAAAAATCTGAACTACAATTTCCTAGTTAGATAAAAGAAGAACCTAGAAAAACAATGAAATACTTTATAAGTATTGGAGACTGCATGTAAATACAGCTTTAAAATGAGCAGTAGGGGTAAAACACCATTTATGAATGTTTGTTCTCTTCTAGACCATGATTTTATTTAATTTATTTGGCAATTCCAGATGAAGACTCTCACACAGTTTCTGGATTGCTCTCTTAAAGTCAAACACATTCTAAGTGTGTAAAACTCGTCTAGTGATACTGTCAGAAATAATATATTTAAGAAAAGCTACAACACAGAGCAAGAAAATACAACTACAGGACAAAGAATTTAGACTTCACTGCAAATAAAGCCATATTTGATATTTTAGACACATGTTCCTATTTTCACATCAGTCACTTATTAACACCAAACATTACACTTTAACTTTTCCCCATTACACAGTACAATAAGCCTGTCAAGATTTCCAGGAAATAACCATCAGTACCTACTGTGCTTCCAGCAACCAAAGCTAAGCTGGTTGGTACCAGAAATCAACACTTTCAGAATGGCATCACTAGACCACACAGACTCACAGCAACTATTACCAGGAGCATTTACTCGTTTACAAAGTCCTACATCAGTCTTGAACTGAGGCTCTGAGATTCTAGCCATAATATGGCACCATCTCAGAGCAGCACAGGATCCTCCTCCACTGCTGTTCATTCTGTGCTAAAACCTCCCTGTTTCTGGAGACAGTGAAGGAAGTGCCTTCAGGTGATAATAGCCCCTGCTTCTGCCGTCTGGTTGTGTGTGGGGGCGTCACTATCCTGGCTCACACGGCCCTTGCTGCCTTCGGCCAAATCTCTCCTCAAATACCTGTCTGAGAAGGACACCTACTTTCATTTCCTTCTGTCCGGTTGAATATTTAGGGAGCTGCATGAATAAAACTATTTAAACACACCACTGTTTTTCAGCTAAGAGAATGATGGACATAGTTTAAAATCTGAATTCATTAACTAGAGAAATTCACTGAGGGCCAGTTAAGAAGGTTTTCTGGTAACTGTCAAATGAAAATGATTGGGAAAAAAAGAAAATGACTGGACAACTGTTTCTTCTGTTCTGCTTTTATGACAATAATCATCACACTAGTAGGATACACATTCAAAATACATGACGGGATATATCCTAATTAATTAAGCACCAGAGTGACTTTAAATATATACACATGTGCGTGTATGTATATAGCCTGCCAGGCTCCTCTGTCCAGGCATTCTCTAGGTAAGATTACTGGAGAGGGTTGCCATTTCCTTCTCCAGGGGATCTTCCCAACCCAGGGATCAAACCTGGGTCTCCCGCATGGCAGGCAGATTCTTTACAGTCTAAGCCACCAGGGAAGCCCTATATATATAGTTACTGGTAAAAGTAAGTAAATGCTCTAATTTGAAAAATGAAAATCAAATATGAGAGCTAGATCTAGTAACATGCTGAGGTTAAATTTCAGTTCTTTTTGCTAACTACCTAATCTAGCACTCAATTAGAATCAACTCTCAGATTTTAAGGGCAGACAAATCAGTAATTAGCCTTTTTCCCACAAAGGAGAGTGGTACTTTCAAAAGCTTTAATAATCCTAATGATATAATTTACTGAAGGGCAGGAAAAAAAAAATGTGGCAAAGATATGTGCAAAAATTACTTCCTCCTAGAAATTAAAATCTCCTCAAACATTTCACATAAAGCAGGTTACACTTCCCCTGCTGACAGACAATATCTGAGAATCAGTAAAAAAAACTCTTTGAAACTTTCAAAATACACGAATAAAAGCAAAGATCCTAGGCAAGATTATAATAACCTAGGTTATTATAGTTCAATGCATACATAATACGGATGTCAAATTGAATTTTAAAGATACAGTAAACTCTTTCTTTCTTGATAATTACTTTTCATACCCTTAAACTACGTAGCTTTTAAGATGAAAACTTTTTAAAGAAACCATAGGCTTCCAACCTAAAGAGTCTAGCACAAAGTTTCAACAAATAAAATTTTTAAAAAGTGATGAAATTTATGAAATACTGTACTAAAGGGTTAAAACAGTGATGTTACATCAATAAAATACTTCAGTAAGGTACCTAATGTTCTGAAGAGCAGAGCCATCTCCCAGAGCTTACTCTGCTTTTCTCAGGCCCTAGTCCTCATAGATTGTGCTATTACTTACTCTTTCAGGATGTGTTTTGGAGGCCCTTACAGTTCCCTTTTAATACTTTATATCACAACTTATTCTTAGCACAGGTTCTCCAATCGAGAGAGAGATTTCACTGCACACTTTATGGCCGTAAGGCATAGCCCTTATTTTGAAACTTCTGGGGGAATTCCAATAATGAAATTTCAAGATATGACTATTTATAAAGGGCTTCCCTATCTAGAAACAGCTTTACTCTTTAGAGATCATACCCGCTTCCTTGGTCATAAGTGAGACATCATGAACTGCAACTTTTGAGCAGTCAGGTGCTCATAAAGGATGAGACTGCAGCATGCACAAGGCTCGGTGAACAGTGTGAGGTGGCTGTCAACAGGTGCCAAAGCAACCCCATGATACTGAGGTTGTTGGGGCAGACTCATTCATAATAAGCAGTGAGAATCACCGGGCAAACCAGTGCTTACAAAGGAGATGAATTCAGAGAGTATGGGCCTTGCACCTTTCTGATAAACTTCTCCCTGATCCAAGGTTATTCTGCCATGATCTTTTGATCAATGATGATTGTGCTTTTATGCACATAAAGTCTTCACAGGAGAGACCAGGCTGATTGGAAAATAACAAGCAAACCATTTACTCCAACTGAGCTACTTTACAATTGCAGAAACGTATTACAGAGCAGTCACAAAATCAAGCCATGAATGCAAGGGCCTCCA
>NW_011495050.1:1770382-1797276 GCF_000754665.1 Bison bison bison
ACATGCCCGGGAGCTGGTCCCTACAATTTTCAAGATGCTTCATCCTCCCAACTGCATTCTTTGTCCTAATGAGTGAAAACAGTAAGATTATTCAATCTGAAAAATCGCAGATGTCACAGTGGTACAGAATAATTGCCTTTTTTTTTTTTCTTTAGAGTGCAGGAAAAGCTTCTTTTCTGTAGCCCACACTACATAATAGCACTTCAACCGGGTTCCTTTTAGAATGAAAAGTGAACAGGTTTCCCAATGTCGGCCTTATAAAATCTAAAGAGATGATTAAATTCAAACCAGGCTGAGCTCTCAATCTGAGTTATTTCAGCCACTGAATGAAGGGGAAAAAAAAATCCCAACAGGCAATTTACATGTGCAAGCACCAGGCTACAGAATTCATCACCTTTTTCTTAAAAAGGTAGCTAAACCTTAATGGAATCATAATACTTTCATAAGGTTAATCGTCAGTCATCCCTGGTCATATCTTGTTCCTCTTTCCATTTTTACCATTTCAAATATTTCACTATTGCCCACCACAAAACATTGAAAATGATCAGTTATGTTTATTCCACTTGTTTCTCCAATGAGTCAGCTGATTTTTGACCAAGAGCTCCAAGTACCATTTGAAAAGTGATGTCTTTAAAAACCTTCCATGTTTTAAACACTTGGTTAGAAAAAAGATAACAACTACTGGTACAAGCTTATGTGCTTCATGGTGTCTTTTCAAAATGAGAATATAAATCATTGTACATCAAATCAAAATAGTTAATATATATTTTATCTGGCACTTCCTAGAAATTAGGCATTAAACATAAAATACCTTATAAATTTATATAACAAAAATAAATGTTTATATTTTCATCTCAAATAGATTACCTTAGGGGAGCAGTTCATGTATAACTCCTGCACGTCAGTGTGGCAGCAGAGGTCATCAGAAATACACATTCAAGTCCACAGCCCTTGGGAAGAGATGGATGCAGTGGCTGCCACCCAAACACATGGTCTGTGTCCTAACATTGAGATTAAGGCTCTCTGTTTTTGGAAGAATGAGCTGGACTAAAACAAGTATAGAAGTACCATGATATTCTTTGAAAATACTGAAAAAGACTCTGAAGAGTTTTAAACACTGGGGGGGGAAAAACCATATTGACTATAAAAATAAAATAAAGCATCTAACAATGACTTCAAGTACTTTGGAAGAGGCTGCTGACATGGAGTGCCCAAATCAGAAGGAATGAAGAGCTAGGAAACTCCAGGGGTGTCCCCAGCACTCTCCACTGGTTGGGGGCTCGGGTTCCCAGGTGCAGCTCTTTGAATGGGCTGGGGAGCAGACCGGAAATAGCAACCACAATTTCTTAGCAACGGAAAACACCCACTTGAAGGCAAAGGCCCAGCCTGGTGGGAGAAAATCCTTGGAACGAACCATTATAAATCGGAAGATTTCAGAGAGAAATGCCATTCATTTTACTATCAGTAGCAGACAGCGAAAAGGAGAGAGGGAGAGAAACCAGGCTCCTGTGAATGGCAGTGTTTCAGGCAGGTGAGCTGTGGTTTTTGACAAGTGTCATTCTTCCTTACTGTGTGGCTTTCTTCACGAAGAGGGTGAGATCACTGACAGCCGGGATCCTTCCAGAGGGAGCAGGTGCATGACGCAGGTGTGCTTGGGTATGCCAGTGCCCTGGCAGCAGGGTGCCTACCGCATTACTCCCCAAACTGAGAAGCAGTTCTGGCATCTCCAATCGTCTTCCCTTTCCTAAAGCAGCATATGAAGTGTGGCTGACATCGCTTCTTGTCTTCTGCAGCAGCACTGGCTTTGCCGGCTGGTCCTTTGCTAGCTGGGTCCTTTCCAGGCTGCTAGAGCCTGGTGACGTCTCGGCATTGCTGCAAGTCCCCGATGCTCTCGTAGTCATTCTCTTTTGGGCAAAGGCCATGGTGACTGTTGGTCTCTGGGGCAGACTTCTCTTCCTCTCTGTTTAGAGTCTGTATTGCTTCATAATCTGGCTCAGGCTCCTCACTGGGCTTGCCTGCTGCTGGAAGTGTGCTGACACTATGCGGCATCTTCTCAAAGTCTTTAACAGTGGCATAGAGATCGTTGCAGGAAGAGGGGGACCTCGGAGCGGCTCCCGGCATGGAGGTGTAGGAGGCCTCCGGTACTCTAAGTGACTGTCCTGATTTGTTCCCTGGCTGTCCTTTTTTATGCACTGATGAATACATGGCCGAGATCTAGAAAACAAGGGGAGAAGTGAATAAATAAGCTCCAAGCTTGATTCCTCCCTCCCCCTTTTAGTGACAAGCTAGATTCTTGGGACTATGGGGGTGTGGGTCCCTTTAAGAATTTTTTTCGGATTCCCAAACTTTACGGAGACATAATTGACACACAACACATGTAAGTTTAAGGTGTGCAGCATGATGGTTTGATACACATATTGTGAAATGATTACCACAATAAAGTTAGTTAACAACTTCTTTACTGTGATTACCATATTCTTGGTGTGTGGTGATAACATTTAAGCTCTAAGTTTCAAGTATATAACACAGTATTGTTAGTTCTAGCCACCATGATGTACTATATTCCCAGAACTTATTATAGATGGAAGTTTGACCCTTTGACCAACATCTCCCCATTTCCCCCAGTCCCCAGCCTGAGGCAACCACCATTCTACTCTATTTCTGTTTGGCTTTTCTAGATTTCACATCTATATGAGAATACACAGTATCTGTCTTTCTCTATCTGACTCATTTCACTTGGCACAATGCCCTCAAGATCCATCTATGTTGTTGCAAATGGCAAGATTTTCTTTTTTATGGATGAATAATATTCCATTATGTGTACATGCATGTGTGTGTGTGTGTGTAATCACATTTTCTTTATCCATTCATCTGCTGTTGGACAGTTAAGTTGTTTTCATGACTTGGCTATTGTCAATAATGCTGCAATAAACAGAGGAGTACAGGTATCTCTTGTAGACAGTGTTTTCATTTCTTTTGGATATATACCCAGAAGCCGATTCTTCACAACCTATGCTAATCCTGGAGTACGCAGCAGAACAATTATATGTGTTGTCTATAACTTTGTAAGTAGCCTAATTCTATGAAATCCAGGTTCTCTCTAATTCTGCCAAGGGTTTGAGGCAAGCAGGTAGAGTGGGCAGCTCAAGACCCCCAGGACCTGACCACAACATCGGGTTTTATTTGATTTCTTTATCACAATGATATTTCACCTGAGGAAAGTTTTGACTGCTTTACAAAAAAGGGTAGAAAACATATCATCCTGGTGATACTCAAAAGAGTGGGCTTCAAGTCAGCAGTAGCAGGATCTGGACTTTTTTGGAAAGGCAAACTCTGGGGCACCACCCCAGAACCACTGAGTCACAAATTCTGGGGGTGGGCTGACTCTCATGCCCACTAAGTGCGAGAAGCACTGCACCAGACTGTATAATCCACTCCTCCCGCATCACAAAGGTCTCAACAATAGCTTCTGGATGCTGGTTGGCAGTATACATATATCTGTCAGAGGATCACTTTCCACTATTTTTTTTTCTGATTTTATCTATTAATTTATCGAAGGACAATTGCTTTACAGAATTTCGTTGTTTTCTGCCAAATATCAACATGAATCAGCCATAGGTATACCTCTTCCTCTTGAACCTCCCTCCCATCTTCCTTACCATCCCACCCCTCTACTATTTTTTAAATTAATACTTCATTGCATACTATTGGTTAAATAGACATTCAGAGATGGGGCTAAGTTTTCTTCAGTGGGAAAATTCATTCTTATATGAAATCAACTCAGAAATGATATTGGGAGACAATCAACATAGGGGATGGGCTGCCCAGGTGGCTCAGTAGTGAAGACTTTGCCTGCCAGTGCAGGAGATGCAGGAGACATGGGTTCAAACCCTGGGTCAGGAAGATTCCCTGGAGAAGGAAATGGCTACCCATTCCAGCATTCTTGCCTGGGAAATCCCATGGACAGAGGAGTCTGGTGGACTACAGTCCATGGGGTCGTGGAGAGTCAGACAAGACTGCACCTCTCATGCAACAAAGACAAAAACTTATGGGACACTCTTTCCTTTGGGAAGAACAGGCTGTTTTCCAAGCAAACCCACTCAGTCTCACCAATACATCTCCTCTAGCCACAAATACAGAAGGCAGGAGAAGGGGATGACAGAGGATGATATGGTTGGATGGCATCACCAACTCGATGAACATGAGTTTGAGCAAACTCCAGGAGACGAAGGACAGGGAAGCCTGGCGTGCTGCAGTCCGTAGGGTTGCAAAGAGTCAGACATGACTGAGCGACTGAACATCAACAACAAAGCCACAAATATCAGGAGAGGTTTCATTTTCTTTGATACAAAAATGGACTGATTAGGAGATTTGGGAGGGAGGGTATTGTTTTATTGTTAGAAATCATGGTTGGAAATAAGTAAAAATATCCTTCATTACCTGCAGTTATCTTTGCACAGCAATTGATGTATTAAAACACCCAGGAAATAAGGGAACATACTTCCTGACAGATGCTTGGCTTTGCAAGTGCAGAGAGAGATGTCCTACTCTCACATATCCACATACTGGGCAGAAAGCTTCCAGCTGGCCTCCAGAGCTTCTTAAGACACGCCTGCCGCACGCTAACTGTCATTTGCATGAGAACTTTCCCTACAGGCTGGTGGCTGGCATTTGCCAGGCTTTGACAATCCAAAGGGTTTGAGTCAGAGAAATAATCTTTGTGAAACTCCTGCCCTGTTGATTTAACCATTTTCATGCATATTAAATTAACATTCTCACCTGAGAGGTTTTAACTAAAAAATTCCTTTCAAAATGAGGAATTAGAGTAGCTTTCCATTTCAGAAGAGTAAAACACAAGGCCTCTGCTTTGTGTAGCAAGTTGCCAACACATGAAACTTTTTACTTAGAAGGTGGTCCGAGCCAAAAACGTGGACAGATTATAAAGGGGTGAGTCATGCATGATAGGGGCTTCCCCGGTGGCTCAGAAGGTAAAGAATCTGCCTGCAGTGCAGGAGACCGGGGTTTGATCCCTGGGTTGGGAAGACCCCCTGGAAGAGGAGGAAATGGCAACCCACTCCATTATGCTTGCCTGGAGAATCCCATGGACAGAGGAGGCTGGCAGGCTACAGTTCGTGGGTTGCAAAGAGCTGGACACGACTGAGCCACTAAACACACATGCATGGATAGTAATGAAGGTAGCCGGTGTCTGGATATTTATTCCTCAGCTTCAGCGGTAACATCAGGAGGACAAACACAACTTTATCTGTGAGAGTGACAGCGAGAGCTGGGCCCTTAGCACCACTTCTGTTTTTCTTCCTCCTTTCTTGCCCATGCTTCTGTCACAATGGCCTCCATTCCTGGTAAGTACTTGGGCCTTCTTGGCTTTTACAGTCTTTTCTTTTTTAAATTACAGGCTCTTTCATTAACTTGCAACTTAATATTTTCCCTGGGCATGAACCAAATGTGCAGGAGGGTGTCACTGTAAATTTGAAATCTTATTAACATTTCTCAAGTCTTCTAACATTCTTTTTGAATATATGTCTCCTACGACTATTATTTTTATTTTGTATAAATAAAAGGTTTCTCTTCAAGCCCTCTTACTATTTAGCTTTGCAATTTTTCTCTTTAACATCTTTCATCATTATTATTCAGTCTGTAAATTGTTATTATGTTCTCATAAATTACCCTCTTTCCCTCATTTCTCTTCTTTTTATATTCAATCCTTCCCCCACCATTCTGTTAAATTAGGATAACAGTACTTAAAATTCAGGTCTCAGTTTCAGTCTGGACTAACATTATATCACATGAATATAAAAATAAATGATCTCC
Source organism: Bison bison bison (assembly GCF_000754665.1). NCBI lineage: Eukaryota > Metazoa > Chordata > Mammalia > Artiodactyla > Bovidae > Bison > Bison bison. Next base: position 1,776,212 of record NW_011495050.1, read on the forward strand.
ATATTTATTTTTCCTAAATCATCTTCCTAGAATGAATACATGGGAGTCACAGTTCTTTATTCTATGTTCAACATTCATCAGTATAACAGTGTCCTATTCAAAAACCACAAACAAATGTAAGATAAGAGGAAAAGTAATTAAAAATTTCACATAGTCTCAATTAATTTTAAAGAATTAGTTTCCAGATCTCTTATATATTTTTTTTCAGCCTGGCTTGTAGAATCTTAATTCCTTAACCAGGGACTGAACCCATGGCCTCAGCAGTGAAAGCACTGAGTCCTAAAAACTGGACTGCCAGGGAATTAAAGTATTTTCTTAGCCCAATGGGATGGCTCCAGGAGAGTGAAAAATGCTGGAGGAGGCACAGGAGCCGCTTCGGGCCCTGGTAGGAGGGCCCTGCATTAGTCTTGTGAGGGGCGGGCCCAGTGGATATGGACAGGGGTGGGGGAACATGAAAGTTAGCTTCTGAGGTGGAATTGAAGGGCCTGATTACTGGCTGAATCTGAAGACAGTGAGGAAAATGCGGTGTTCAGGAGGGCCCCAGAGTTTTGGCTTCTGCAACCAGGTGGACAGATGGCAGTTCCACTCCCTGGAGAGGGAACGTGGTGGGGGCTGGGCAACGTCACACGTGTGTGTTGCTTTTGCACGTGTGTGTGTGCCAAGCCACCTCAGTCGTGTCTGACTCTGTGTGAGCCCATGGACTGTAGCCCACCAGGCTCCTCTGTCCATGGGATTCTCCAGGCAAGAATAGTGGAGCGGGTTGTCGTGCCCTCCTCCAGGGATCTTCATGACCCAGGGACTGAACTTGTGTCTCTTATGCCTCCCGCATTGGCAGGTGGGTTCTTTACCACTAGCGCCACCTGGAAAGCCCACATTGCTTTTGTACACGTACACAATTTACTAAGCTAGGCATGCCAGGAAGAGGCTTTATGTAGCTTGACAAATTAAGGTGTTCGGCTCTGAATCTAGCTTGACAAAATCCCATAAATACTGGCTTTTACAATTTTAATGCTTCACTGAAAGTTTAATCCATGACTCTTTAGCCCCGGTGCTTGGGAGGATACATCACTGTTTCTCATTGGTGGCCATGTCTAACCCTACTTCCAGTCTGGAAGTGTTTTTGAAGTTTCCTGCTCTGTCTCCCAGAAGCCTAAGCCCTTCTTCCTCTGTCTCCCAGCCTGGAGCAAATTCTCTACATCCACCTGTTCCAATTCCCTGCATATTCCAACCCACTATTAACTTCCTTCTAATGGGAACCTCCTCCCTGATTAAAGCTCACACACTTACATTTCTCTCTTCTCATTCCTCTTTCCTCCCCTCCCCTTTCTATTTTTTGTCTTCTCCTTCTTCCCTATTGAGCTTCCTTGTTCAACTTATCCTCTTCCTTGTCTTCCCATCTCCCAGTTACTTTCTCTGAACCATGATAAAGCCAACATAGCCCACTCTCATTTCCAACCATAGGCTTAAGAGCCTACTTCAGCTTTCTCAGATGAAGGGTAACAGGACAGAGCATCTACTTAAGGAAGGAAGTGCTATTCTCTATTACAAGAGCTTCTGGATTATTTAAAAGTGAAAAAACTCACCTCTTCTTCTGTGAGAGTTGGGTCTTCTTCCCGGGACTTGTATGACAATGAACTAAGTCTCTGTTAGAACAAAATAAATCAAGAGAAGAGAGTTTAAAGTCAATAATTTAACCTTTTTTGGGGCATATGCTTTGATGCAACTATATACAAAAATGTTTTCAAATGATTCTTAGACAAGAAACTATTTTCTACAAAGAAATTATATAAAGGACCTCAGGAATAAACACATAAGTATGATTTTACATACCCAGCAGTATTACATTAGATAAATTTCTTCTAATTTTTTTATTTGAATCTGTAGGTACAGAAAAACCAAATGATTATGAAGATTACTGTTTCAATTCCTAATTATCACTGAAGGATTGATCATTAATGAAAGATTGAAAAATTGACTGAAAAAAATACTATGGTGTTTGTCAAATCCCTAAACTTTTTATTTCTAGTTTGCATGAGTTATCAGGAAGATTCTTAGGTCATCTGGAAACTTTTCACAACTAGTGGAGAAATCAACTCACATTTTCTGGCCTCATTTCTTGCTGATTCTGGCTCTGGATTCACTGAATCTCTAACACCTCTCCTGCCTGAATTCTTGCTGATTTCAACCGACCTGTATCCTTCCAAACCTGCACCTACTCCATGACCTCCCTGCACCGACCGTGCATCCTTGCCCCACCTCCCTGCTCAGTCTGCACCTCAGACCCCTCTTAGCCTAAACCACAGCAGCCCCACTATCCCATCTCCCTGCAGGCCCCTTCAGACCAGCACTCACTGTTCACGCCTACTCCTCCCATAACCCAGTTCAACAAGCCTGCAAAACTGTGGGGCCCCCAACCACTTTTTTGCATGTCTCACTTTTCCTCCACCTTCCTTCCTACCCTATCAAACTCAAGCTCCATGGTCGGCCATCACTGTCATACTTTAAGAACTCCACTCCCTTCCTGGTCACTGGAGAACTCACCCCTCAGATGAGTCCTTAAAGCTGCTCTGAATCTTCCTACACCTGCTACTACCTGCTGGCCCCTGCTCTCCTAGCTGCCTTCTTCACATCTTCTCCTCTCTCCCCGAACCCCCAACACCTCATCCCTAGCTGAGGACCTTGAGAAAACTGAAGGAATCAAAAGAAATGTCTATAAACTTCTACCTCTCCCATCATACCTCCAGTCTCTGCATTCACACGTCTTCCTTCCTGTCCGTTGCCACAAGTGAACTTTCCAGGCTCCACTTTAAGGCGATCCCTTCCTCCTGTGCAGGAGACCCTGACCCCTTGCACCCACTCGTGGATATAAGCACCAGCAACACTCCATTTCTGTCTACATCAACTTTCCCCTCTATGGAGTCATCCCCATCCACATAAAAACAGGCTATTTATCTATTCTAAAACCCAAACCAAACCAACACACCCTTCTAGTTCTGTTACTAATTCCATTATAGCAAAACCTCTTAAAAGAGTTGTCTAAAAAAAAACAACACTCAATTTTTCTCTTCCTATTATCTCTCCAAACCCATTTCAGTTCAGTTTCTGCCTCCTAGATTCCAAAGAAACTGCTCTCGAGGAGGACACTGATGTCCACCGTGTCACTGATCTCTCCTGACCTCTCTCCTGACTCACCTGCTGTGTGCTGCAAGGTCACCCCTTCTTCCCCGAACACTCACTCCTTGGCTTCTAGGACACTGGATTTTCCTGTTTTTCTCTCCTGTTTTCCTCTCTTCTGCTGGCTCCTTTCTTTCCTGGACCTGTGTCCTTAGAACTCTTCAAGTCCCCACTCACACACACTCATGCAGTGATCTCACCCGATGTCAGCTTGAAAAAACTAATTTCTGCTGCTGACTTCCAAATGTACAAGCCCAGCCCAGGCCTATCCTTGTAAGCCTGCTCCTCCATCCAGCTGTTCTCTGATGTTGCTTCTTGGATGACCAATATCTATCTCAAACCAATATGTCCAGCCCCGAACTCCCAAATTTGCTTGGCCCACAGTCCTTCTACTTCAGTTTATGGCAGTCCCACGCTTCCAGGGGCTCAGGCCACACCCTGGATTCATCATTGTTTCCTCATCCTTTCATCCACATCTGGCCCATCAACAAATCTCCTGGTTCTAGTTTAGTGTCTCCTGTTACTTCTGCTGCTCCTACCCTGTTCCAACAAGTGTTTCTTGTCTTGCTTATTAGAATGGCTACCCAACTGGTCTCCTTGCTTTCATTCTTCACGGCTGAATGTCAACTCCATCAGAGGGATCCTTCTTAAACCCAGATGAAGTCATCCTGCTCAAGGCTTTCAAGCGACCCCATTTTATTCAGATTATAAGCCAAGGCCATACAGGGTTGGGCCCCCAGTTAATCTCTCTTTCAACTCCTCTTAGCCTTGCTCTCTCCTCTCCAGCCACACCTATACCCTCTTCGTCCCTGGAGAGGCTGGGCATGCTCTGGCCTCAGGGCCTTCATACTGGCCATTTCCTCTACTTCATTGGCTCTTCCCCTAAAACATGAACCAAGTCACTCTCTCAACTCCTTTTAATTTTTTGTTCAAATGCCCCTTTGAACAAAGCCAGGCATGCCCTGACCACTCTCCTCACAACTGTGCTCCTACCCAACTTTCTCAGTCCCTCAGATTCTGTTCTGATTTTTTTCCTTTATATTTTAAAGCCTTCTAAGATATACTTTTGTTGTTCAGTCACTAAGTCGTGCCTGACTCTTTTTGAACCCATGGACTGCAGTACGCTAGGCTTCCCTGTCCTTCATTATCTCTTGGAGTTTGCTCAAACTCATATCCATTGAGTCAGTGACGTTATCTATATAATACATATGTATATATGGGGCTTCCCTGGCCGCTCGGATGGTAGAGTCTGCCTACAATGCTGCAGATCTGGTTTCGATTCTTGGGTTGGGAAGAGCCCCTGGAGAAGGCAATGGCAACCCACTCCAGTTCTTGCCTGGAAAATTCCATGGACAGAGGAGCCTGGTGGTCTACAATCTATGGGGTCACAAAGAGTCAGACACGACTTAGTGACTTCATTTTACATATAAGTATTATATAAAAAATATACTTTACTTACATACATATTTATGTTTTTATCTTCTAACTAAAATGTAAGCGCCACAGGGGCAGAGATTTTTGTTCACTTATCTGCTTGTTCACTAGTGCATTCCCAGCACCTAGATCTTGCAGCTTACAGTGGAAAAGCTCATTAAAATCCTTTTGCAAATGAAAGCATGAATATTAAGCATTTTAAGTTCTCCCAATCACTTAAAATGAGAATGGTTTATATGGAAACGATGGATCATTCATCCCTATATTCCTACAGAAAGGTAATCTGGTTCCCAGATGGGTATTTCCAGTTTCTAATGTGACATCTGGAAAATTGCTTACTTGGCAGTGGTTAGACAATCAACTCTCTTATCTATCAACTGCTTGAAAGTAAAAAAAGGTTTAACTGTTTTAAACAGCATAAACTTCACATTAGTTTTATTATCTCTGGTTATACAAAGGGCAAAAAATTGGGCTGCATTTTTGCCTTTAACAAATATGTTCATAAACACTTCATTGCTGTTGTCAATGGCTTACTTCATGGGTAACATGAAAAGCTGAAATGCATTCAGAGAACACTATGCACAATGACCCCTTGGAGTAAGGGCTTTCCAAGTGACGCTAGTGGTAAAGAACCCACCTGCCAATGCAGGAGACAGAAGAGATGCAGGTTCCATCCCTGGGTCGGGAAGATCCCCTAGAGGAGGGCATGGCAACCCACTCCAGTATCTTTGCCTGGAGAATCCCACAGACAGAGGAGCCTAGTGGGCTACAGTCTATGGGGTCGTAGAGTCAGACACGACTGAAGCAACTTAGCACGCACATATAACCTTAGCCAGGGCTCCCCTTTGGATCATGAACTCCACAAATTTTCTAAGGCTGCTATCGACTGACTAGCCCCTACTTGGCCTTCCTACCAAAACCTGAGAAGAGAACCCTACTGTTGTCTCCGCAGGGAATAGAAAATCCCAAGGTAATGCTGATAGCTGGAGATGAGAATTCCAAGCTATTGTGGCTCAGATGTCAGCTCATGGGACACACAGAAAGAAGGCTCAGGGATTCTTACTGCATTTTAGAGCTCTGTTGAACATCTAAACTTAAGAGTCACAGGTTATTGTTTAGAAATTGTTGTTAAATAAAATCTCTTATGTGACTCCTATAAAAGTCTATACATAAACCAGATATGCCCAGCAGCACCTGTGGGCTTGTTCCTGGGCTCTGATTTCTGGGACCTTGGGTGGAGGGGCGGGAATCACCCCACTGCTTGGGATGGCGAAAAGTAGAAGAGGCTAAATGGGCAGCAAAGTCTCATCTTTTTCGTTTTTGGCCTTCAAAATGTAGAAAACAATACTTGGCCTCAATGAGACATGATGCAAAAACTGGAAAATATCCAAGATGCCAAGGCAGAAATATTTTGTAAGCATGAGTTTTCAGTATTTTATTACTTGGAGGAGTAAAAAAATTCAAACACAGCTTACATGAAAACAGCTGTTACCATTCGATACACGTGAAGGTGTCAGCATGTATTTCTTAGAATACCATGCAAACAAACGCCCCAGGTTTAGGTAGATTCCCAATCGGGACCAAAGCTCTGAAACAAATTGCAGGAGCCCACCTTGTTGGTTTCACTGGTCCCCTCAGCGGCTCCCTCTTCTCCTGCTTGACTCTCTTCCTTCTGAAGGTTTTCATTTTCGTCCAGGAGTTTCACGGGGACAGGAGGCGGGGCCTCCTCTTCTGGATCACATGAATTTCCAAGAAGAATCTCCGCGTTGACACTCTGTCGACACTTTTTGTTTCTGTCCACCGACGCATACTCGGCAAAGTCTGTTCTGCTGTTGGCCTGCGGCCCCGGAAGCTCTTTCACACCGGAAGTAGACTTCGACCTACCGCTGTGGCCTCGACTTGGCTGGGCAGCTGCCGTCACCTCCTTAATTTCGTTCACGGTTTCATACAAGCAGTCCTCCACCATGTTTTCTTGCGAGGAACTGTCCTTGAGCACTTCATAGGGTCCTTCCATCCCCAGAGCCTGGTCCCCGTCTGCACTTCTCCCATTGTGCATCGTGTCCACCGAGCTCTCTGGGGGAATTCTGGGCAACTCTCGACTTTGATGACATTTCGGCTTCCCTGTGCTGTCCTGGGAGTCCAGTAGATCTGAAGCCGAGGTCTGGACTTCCTCATAATGTTGCATGCAGGTCACCGTGCTGTCTTCTGAAAGAACTAAAGCAGCAGGAATATTAAAAGTGGAGAAAGACGCTTCCTTATAGAACTATTACAGTGACTTGGATAATGTCAAGTGAAGTGAAATCAAGGTGCTGGCTTTTTATTTGACTTGAGGTTGCAAACTGTACATGATGTGACTGTTAATGGAAATCTGGGCTTCCCTGGTGGCTCAGTCAGTATAGAATCTACCTGCCAATGCAGGGGATGCAGGTTCAATCCCTGGGTTGGGAAGGTCCCCTGGAGAAGGGAATGGCCACCCACAACAGTATTCTTGCCTGGAGAATTCCATGGACAGAGGAGCCTGGCGGGCTACAGTCCTTGGTGTCACAAAGAATTGGACACAACATCTGGGGAAATTGATAATGGATCTCTTGATCTGCAAAGTTATCACCACCACCACCGTGTTCTGAATACTTAATCGTCATGGAGGAGGTGAGCTTCCGCCCTCTGGATTTAGACATTTGTGTCCTGGTAGACAGAACCGGCACTGGCGTCTGAAGACAGTGTCAATCCTGACTGCCCCACAGCTTCCTGGTCTATAAATGGAGGTAAGAGGATTTGCTACTGCAGGTGAAAGCAGTCTGTAAACTGCACCATGGAAATGTAGTTGTGACTTCTGTCAGCATTCACATCAGGCAGTGAGCGTGTAGATGGGGTGCCTCGGACTCAAACCAAAGGTTCACATTACAGATCCTTGGTGCACAGACCATAAGATCTTAGGCAAATTAGTAACTTCTCTGTGCCAGGCAGAATAATGTGCACCCTTAGGTGTCCATGTCCTAATCCCTAGATTCCGTGAATGTGTTCCGTCACATGGCAAAGGAGGAATTAAGGACAAGGATAAACTACCTACCTGCTGACCTTGAGATGGGGAGGACCCTGGGCATCCAGGTGGGCCCAGTGTAATTAGAAGGGTCCTTATAAGTAAAAGGGGCTTCTCAGTGGCTTAGACAGTAAAGAATCTGCCTGCAATATGGAAGACATGGGTTTGATCCCTGGGTGGGGAAGATCCCCTGGAAAAGGAAATGGTAACCCACTCTAGTATTTTTGCCTGGAAAATTCCGTGGACAGAGTAGCCTGGTGGGCTACAGTCCATGGGGTCTCAAAGAGTCAGACATGACTGAGTGGCTAACACCTGTGAGTGAAACGGGCAGGAGAGTCTGAGAGGGGCTTGACGATGGAGAGAAAGGCCTGGACCAATGCGGGCAGCTTCTAGAAGCTGAAGCAGGCGAGGAACCAAATTCTCCCCTAGAACCTGGGGAGGAAATGCTGCCCTGCTGCTATTGGGCTGGGCAATACTTACAGATTTTAGCCCAGGGAGACCCGGTTCAGACTCTGATACCCAGAGCTGTAAATTAACCTGTGCCATTCGCAGACACTAACTTTGTGGTAATTTGCTGCAGCAGCAATGTTCCAGTTGCCTCATCTGTAAACTGAGGACAGTAATAATCTCCATCTTACAGAACAGTAGTAATACTAGTAATAGTAATCTTATAGGATAACAGTAATCTTACAGTTGTTAGCGTACACAAGTTCATAAACATATAGATCTTAGAGTGAGGGCACACAGCAGCCAACTCATAGATACTAACTTTTCATCCAAATGATATTTTTTTTTGCTAAAACTGGCAGTAATACAAAAGGAGAGCAAGAACACATTTCCTAGTTTTTTGAGTTACATTTTCTTTTTTCATGTGTGAACGGTTTATTGAAAGGTGTAAGAAATACAGTGGATAATGTAGCCAATAAAGTCTGCATTAATAAGACAGCTTCAAATATGTGACTGGAGCCAAATCCTGCAGGAAAAGTCTGGAAAACAGAGCAATAAACAGGCCTACGAGTTATCTCAGCCAAGGGACAAGGGACCCCTCCTTGTACCACTCATTGGTGAAGGGCTGCCTTGGGGAAGATATTAATTCCCAGGTACTTCTGTCCAGGTCACGCAGGCAAGTGAGCCGGTGTTATAAAGAAATGATGATGGTAATCATGGTGGTGTTCTGAGCTACATTTTCTGACCTTTCTGAGCTACATTTCTAGTTCTTTTGCAGGTAATGAGGCCTGCCTGGAAAGCTGGAATTGTGACAGCACTTACTGTCTCCGTTGGTGAGTGCTCCGTTCTGCTCGCTGCTAGGGGGCGCATCTGTGGCCAGGCTGGTGACAGAGCGGCTGAACATCTCCTTGTCAGAAGGCTGCAAGAACAAAGGTGCCAAGCGAGTCAGACTGCGGGGCAGAGGGGAATAGCCATGCCTTTTTGTTGTTGTTTTATTTATATTTATTCATTTGCATAGCCTGTGGGATCTTAGTTCCCCAGAGTCCTAACCACTGGACCACCAGGGATTTCCGTCCATGGCTTTTTCTAAAAATTAAAACAGCAACAACAAAACCCAAATCTGCTACTTAGATGCAAATTAAGTGAAATGAAATGAAGTTGAGTCCCTCAGTTGGACTAGCTGCATGTCAAAGGCTCAACAGCCACACGTGGGTAGTGGCCATTCTGTCAGTGCAGCCGAGCCATCTTGGTAGAAGGTTCTGTTGGACAGAGCTGTCCTGGGAATCTCCTGAGGCTGCCACCCACAGAGTTTCCCTTCCCAGATCACAAGTGGGCTACAGCAGGTCGTGGGGAGCCAGTCTCCTAGCTCAAGGCAAGGCGGGACGGGGAAGCCCCAGGGCTGATCCGAATCAGCACCAGCAGATAGCGGCCTCATCTTTCTCCCAGAGATGCTGGAAATGTTACCCTTTTCAGAGGTGTGTCATGCTGAGGAAAACGAGGGAAAACATCACCTTTGTCATCTAAAGGGAAGAGTCTTAAATTTGATCGAAGATAAACGTCACTGACATCCGAGATGTTCATCATCAGCCAAGTCTCCGCTTGAAGGTTTGCAAAAAACGTTGTATGCTAAAGCTTAGGTCTGCAAACCTTCCTTATTCTCACAAATTCAGGACCCTTTTGGGGAAGAATGGCATTGATCGTTTTTTACTGGGCTTATTGGCGGAAGTGGACAAGGCTGAGCTACAGTTGGAAGTAAGTTGCTAGATCACGTATTTCTTGAAATATGCCGCCCGTCTCATGTAGCAGCTGAATCACTGCTGATATGGTCTGCTCCCCAATCCCGCTCATGGAGTGCATGCAGGACCCAGGTAGGCACACCCGACCGGCTCCAGGAGTCCACACAGGAAGTTCTGATGTAAATAGCACCACTTGGCTACCTGGCTTCTCAAAATCTCTGACTCCTGACTGGCAACGAAGTAATAATAACACAGGGGGCTTCCCAGGTGGCTCAGTGGTAAAGAATACACCTGCCAAGCAGGGGACACAGGTTAGATCACTAATCCGGGAAGATCCCCTGGAGAAGAAAATGGCAACCCACTCCAGTACTCTTGCCTGGACAATCCCATGGACAGAGGAGCCTGGTGGGCTATAGTCCATGGGGTCGCAAAGAGTTGGACACGACTTGGTGACTAAACCACAAAAATAATAATAGAGTATGGAGCTCACATTCCAGAAACTTACAGGGAATCAACTCTTTCAATCCCATGAAAGGGGACCCCCTTTCCCCTGGGTCACCCCTGGACCTGCGTGTGTGTGAAGCTGCAGCAGAGGCGCCACCTTCTCCCCCACCTGCCTTCTGGGTGCAGTCTAATAGAGGTGCTGGGGACAGGTGAGAAGTGGGGACACAGACAACCAGAGACTGCCGTGGGGGTGACAAAGTGAGGGTAAGAGGGAGGGCAGTGCTGAGAAGCCGGGAAGAGGTGGATGGGTGAGCCTCCTGCACACAGAGACAAAAGGGAGGACCCCCGGGGCTCCTAGGAGAGGAGACTTGACCACTTCGTTGCCCCGGCTGGAAGAGTTCCCACATTCACAGGGCAGGGCGCCTGGGACTGGAGACGCCTGCTGCGGGGCTCGGAACCTGACTGCTGGCTGCTTTTTTTACTCCAGACCTCACCTCCAGATCCCTCACCTCCAGACCCCTCACTCATCCATCGTTTCTCTTTGCCCCTTCTTCCGTGGACAGATTTACAGTTGTTCTTGAGAAATTACATCTAGGAGAGGAAGCAACTTCATAGTTTTATCCTGCGTATATGAAGGCAGGGGCTTCCCTGGTGACTCAGCAGAAAAGAATCCGCCTGACAAGCAGAAGATATGGGTTCAATCCCTGGGTTGGGAAGATCCCCTGGAGGAGGGCATGGCAACCCACTCCGGTATCCTTGCCTGGAGAATCCCATGGACAGAGGAACCTGGTGGGCTACAGTCCATGGGGTCACAAAGAGTCAGACACGACTTAGTGACTCAACAACAATGTAGCGACTCAACAACAACAATAGGAGGGTGGCCCACCCCCAGCTGTTAGTATTGTTCAGCCAGTTAAGGGCACAGGCCTGAGCGGAACAAGGTGGGACCAGGACGCTCAAGCTGCTCCTCACCTGGGTGGATCCCAAAGGCCCTTAGAGCTTGTCAGGACCCTGTAGGACACAGAGCAAGAAAACTGGGCCAGGCCATCTAGGATGCTGGGGGTCTCAGGCTCCTGCAACCTTACTGATCAGCTGTTATGGGTTGAGTTTTCATCCTCCCCAAATTCCTGTAGTGAAGTCCTAACCCTCAGTACCTCAGAACGGACCTCCTATGGACTCAGGGTCATTGCGGATGAAACAGGTTAAGATGAGGGATGAGGTCATATCAGAAGCCTTCTAAAAGGGGAACTTGGACAGACATAAATACACACAGAGGGAAGATGGTATGAAAAGTCACAGGGACAGATATGACAGTGAGGGCAGAGTCTTCAAGCATCGCCAAGGGCACCACTGGAAGCTAGGAGAGCAGCCTGGAACACACGCGCCCTCATAGCCTGCTGCTACCGTGATCTTGAATTTCTAGCCTCCAGAACTGAGATGATAAATTTATTATTTAAGCCACTCAGCTTGCAGTCCTTTGTTATGACAGCTGTGGCCAACTAATAAACCAGCTGGAACTGGGCAGAGGCGAAACAGAAACATCCCTGCGGTAAGCTGGGACTATCTGAGCATCTTTCGAGCACTGGTTGCAAAGAGCCGGACACAACTGAAGTGACTGAGCATGCACACAAGCTAGCCACGGGGAGTATAAACCTGCAGCACAAGGGTTCAGCCCAGGCAGCCAGTTAACTCTGGCTGAGTTGCTGCCCTCAGCTTGTAAGCTTGCAGGGACCTGCTTAGAGAAGTGGCTGATGCCTCAAAGGGCACATGCGTGTGTGCACACACACACGTGCATGCACACTCACCACGTTCATCAGGTTCTCATGGTCCCCACTGTGCGGTCTTGGCTTCTTTTCTCTGAAACAGAAAAGGAAACGTGGCTGTAATATCCAACGTGCCACCTAAAATCAAACACACACTCCCTTTTCCTATCCAAACTGTATCAACACTTAAATCTCTCTTTTAATAAAGAACCGAGTTTATTTTACTGAGAAACCAGAAGCCAGACAACTTACCCCTCCTCTGCAGGCAGCAGGGTCTGAGGGGGTCAAGTCCTAGCAAGGGGCTGGCCAGCTCTCTTGCCCCCACTTCCTCCAGGAGTAGAAAATACAAGTTAACAAGAGGACTGGGGGCAGTTTCCTGAGTAGAAACTGTTTATATCTAGAATACTGGGATGATTTCTTTTTTAATTTTTATTTTTTAAGGAAGTCCAGACAATTCTCATGTCTTCATTTTTCTTAATTCAATCTTTGCAAAGTCACACACTGCCAGGGGATTGAGAAAATAAAGAAAATACAACTTTCGGCTTGTTGGGAAGGGTACATGCTCTCAGGATGAGTCATGTGTACTTCCAGACTATGGAAAAGTCCATCCAGTAAAAATAGAATTTATTTTTACTCAGGACAGACTAAAGAAAGCCATCAGTACTAGAAGCTACCTTTCCCATAGATGTATAAGGCAACAGTGACACCTAGTGGGAGCACAAATAATTACAGAGACAGGCCCTCCCAGGCCCAGAAGAGTTGACACTCCTCTCCTCTTGGGTCTTATTTCTTCAGCCAGCTGGTCTCTCTCCAGCTCAGGAGACCTGCGTCCGAACCGGCACTACTTGAGTTCAGGGACTCCAGATTTTCTCTTTTTGACAGAGACTTCAGTGCAGGAAGCCATATCCGGACTTTTAAATGACACTTGGCAACTCTCTTCCGAGGTTATTGAGAAGAGTTCGGAAGAGGGTTGGCTGCCAGCTGGTCTGCACTGGCTGCTCCAGCAGCAGCCAACTCACCAGAGAGCGGCATATGTTGTAACAATGTCCGAACACCTGGAAAATCACTCTGGCTTCGGAAGGACTCTGCTTCTCTCCAAGCAAAGATCTCCTTTTTTTTTTTTTTGGTGGGAGGGTTACACATTATATACGAAGCAGTCGAGAGAGAGAGAGAAGTGTAATTCTAAAATAAGACGGTTATTTCATACACAGAATGGTTCTCTTTTAGAAAAATCTGTTTCTTAAGAATCTGCAGTTGTAGATTACAAGTCTTTAATAAAATGACCCCTCCACAGCTACAGAGCAGCAAAAATTCTCAGTAACTCTCAAATGGTAGCAAAAAAGAGTGTGTTTAATACACATCGTACTTAGATTTCCAAATGTCCACAGATGGAGAAAGACAATATAAATTTAGACATGGGTGTGCTCATGAGAACAGAAAAAAGTTCCTTCTGGGAAGTTTCTTATATAAGGGCTTTCATATACAAGGTCTCTTCCAGTTGCTCCCCAGGAAAACCAAATATGGCCTTTCATTGAGCTAATAAAAAGTGTCCTGGGCCCCTTTGCAGGAGAGAAGGCAGTTAATCACAGGAGTGTCTGTGAACGTCTATGCATTGGGATGCCATCATCACAGGCTTTTTAATACAGAAAGTCTTCTAGGTCCCAGGAACGTGTTAAGGCTCCAGTAGACACATGTCACTCTTACCTGTTGCAACTGGAACACAGAAAGATGAGGAAGGTGATGAGGAAGAAGGTGGCCACAGATGCCAGGCTCCCCAACAAGATGATCTGTGTTTGTCCCTCGATCAGCAAGCTTCCCTCGGATCCCATGGTGGGGGCGGGGAGTGGCACGGGCTGCTGGAGTCAGTCAGTCCTTCCAAGGTGGCGACATGGGGGCAGAGGGTGGCGTCTTCCTGCAGAGAGAACAGCTTGTGTTTTGACAACTTCTCAGGAGAGGTGCTAGAATCTGGTAGCAAGTTCCTGTGGGGGAGGGGCTAGATGAGAGTGGCGGCTGGGGGCGAGTCTGAGCAGATCAGGGAGGTGTGTACAGAACGCACTGGACTCGACCTGAAACCAGTACCCCTCCGTGGTCTGGGCTTTTGTTTTCTCACCCAAAATGCAAAGCAGGAGTGTGTGGTGCCTAGCTCTGTGTTTTGAGGCCACAGATGTTATTTTTGTAAGTTTGGGGGATGGATTCTTAATGTTTTCAAGTAAGACTCCAAGTCTTGTTAATTATTATTTTTCACCTTTAAATATTTAAATAAGTGCAAAATGTTTCACCTGGAGAAAATCTGCTGAAAAAGAAACAACAAATAAATACACGTGTATTTGGATTCCTTTTGTCCACAGAACACTGTAAACCATTTATTACAGCTTTCACAAAAACGTAGTTTGCTACGTTTTTCTTCCCCACTTGAATCCTCAACTCCCCAAGCCTGCTTCTCTCTGAAGGTTTAAGGTCAATACAATTAATGACATAGACAGTCTTTATATTCACCTTCAGAAACAGTTACCTGTTCTGAGCCTATGACTTTATTTTCAGGGCTGGCTTTCATGAAAGTTTGTAAGCATTCAGTAAGTCTACTTTCAAGACCCTGGAGGAAAGTCTGTGCTGAGAACACATCACCAGCAGCAAAGAAGCCTAGTTACAAACAACTACAAACCGAGTGTAAGAGCTGTCCCTGAGACACTGTAGGACCTGGCATTTAGTACCTGGCACATGGGGGCTTCCTAGGCGGCACTAGTGGTAAAGAATCCGTCTGCCAAGGCAGGAGATGTAGGAGATGCAGGTTTGATTCCTGGGTCAGGAAGATTCCCTGGAGAAGGACATGGCAACCCACTCCAGTATTCTTGCCTGGAGAATCCCATGGACAGAGAAGCCTGGTGGGCTACAGTCCATAGGGTCGCAGAGTGGGACACAACTGAAGTGCTTAGCACACATGCAGTCAAGTGCTTTCCTCATTTAATCGCTGACACAAGCCTGTGAAGAAAGCATGACTAACTCCCATTTTTCAGACAAGGAAGCTGAAGTTCAGGCACTAAGTTCCCCCGCGGTGTTGCCAGGCTCAGCGGCAGCGGAGGACCTGAGTCCAGCCCTCACTTGTGGCCTCTGCCCCTAGAGGGCGCTCCTTCTCACTGGGGGCTATTGCTCCCAGGTCCAGTGAGTTACAAGGCTTCTAAATGAAAACAGCCAACGAGCTTTGTGAAATATTTTAAGATTTAGATTTTGAAAAATAGAGCACTATTTCAAATTAATGATTTGCTTTCTCATCAGAGCTTGTTAAAGAACATTTGCTTCGATCAATTCTAGAACATTTCTCACTTACACAGCCTTAGCTTCATTCTCAAGTTACGTGAATAAAGTCACCAAATAAATATTTGTGTCATGACAATTCATTAGAACTCAAAACACTTTTTAATAAAAAGGCTGGTTGATATTTGCATTTCCATTTGCTCCTTGACAGAGCTGGGACTATGTAGCCATCCACTGAGCAGCTACATCAAGCCTGCACCTGGGCAGCTAAGGGAGTGCACTGTGGTTCAACGGGAGAAAACTTGCTCCAGGTGAAACATTCTGCATTTATTTAAATATTCAAAGGTGAAAAATAATAATTTTAAAAAAAGCTGGGGAAAAAGAAATTGTATCTGTAAGTATGCAGAGAGAATTCTAGGAGATGAAGCTGACTGCTTTCTATATGGCCTTAAACCAACATGAACATGTCCTACAGGTCCATAAATACGTAAGTGTACAGCTTCCTGGGTAATAAAGAACTGCATTCTTCCTGCGTTGGTTATGTACTATACCTGTGCACACGGCACGCGTACTGTCACGGACTGTCACGTTGCCTTTGCCTGTTTGCCCCTGGACAGCTATAACTGAAGAGCACCTCTCTTATGATTCGTTGCAACAATGAATAATTCACTTTAAACTCAGGCTACAAATTGGCATCAGAGTAAGTTATTAAAATACATTCAAGCAAGCACATAAATCAGTAAATGTTTATATCCAGGTCCATGCGTGGCGCACTTTAAGAGGCACAAACAAAGAAGATCTGTTGTGCAGGCATTTGTGTGTTCCTTCTTTCATTTGCTCACTCGTTCGTACAATGATTGATCAGTGTCTATTGATAAAGCGCTAGGTCCTTAGAAAATAGTTTCTTTAGTGAATTATTCAAAAGCCACATATCCATCCAGCAAGCCCCTCTCTCATCTCTGTGCATGTTTCTCTTTCTCTCTCTCAACAGGGGGAGGCGATAGAATATAATATGGTGCTTTGCCTCACAGAGCAGTATGGGGAGGAGGATGAAAGCAGATTATTACCAGCGACTGAATAAAGGATGTAACTCACAGAAAATGTGTCAAAACTCTGGGCTCACTACCCTTCCACTAGAATCTGCAGAAAAGCTTCTGAAAGTGAAAGCAATACTTTTTCCAAAAGTTCTCCTGGTGCACAGAAAAAATGCCACAGTGAAAAGAAAGATCTGGTGTATTTCTGAGTCAGATATTATAATACACTGTAATCCCCCAAGGCAAGGGCTCCGATTGTGTGGGCGGCTTTCACCTCTCGGAAACTTCTGCATGCAACTGAAGGAGCCGCACAGGTCACAGCCCTGGTTGGGAGTGTGGCGGGAGCCCCTTCCTTTGCAGGGGCCAGCAGTGTGTGTGGGAGGTGTCTACACACGTATGACTTCTAGGCGGGATTATTCTTCTTTTAGAGAAAATCTACACCACTGTTAACTCTTGTCTCCTAGTCTCTTTCTGTTTCCATAATTCTGCCCATTTCTTCTGGCTTATCTAGGTTGAGACACGACCACCTCCCCGCTGTGGGCGTTCATGGGCTGTGCTCTCCGGTGTGCAGATAGACCACCTCTACCCCTCCCAGTGCGTAGATAGCCCATTCCTTCCCCACCTGTGTAGATGCACATGCTTGGCTTCCATGTTCCTCCTTCCCAGTGGGGATGAGAGTGGAAGCCCTGTGCTAATGGTCCGGGGCTTTCCAAGAAGTGGAATGGACTTTCCTGTACAAGGCTGGGCCCTCACACACTGGTTTCCCTGAACTTAAATGCAGTGAGCAGGGGTCCTTATGTAGTTCATCTTGAGTAGTGGAGCCATCCGCACCCTTAGCAAAGGTTGAAGATTTCTCTCAAGACGGGGAGAGAAAACAAGGCACAGTCTCTGGAAAGTAAGGAGTCACCCTGAAAAGGAATGGTCCCGCAAGGAGTGAGGCTTTCCTATACCTTACATTCTTTGCCAGGGTCCACATGGAAAAGACAGTCCAAGGCTGATGCTGTCACTGGTCTTGGGGACCAGCTTCTGTGTGTGTGGATGTGTTTAGTCACCCAGTCGTGCCTGACTCTTTGCAATCTCATAGGCTGTAGCCCGCCAGGTTCCTCTGTCCATGGAATTCTCCAGGCAAGGATACTGGAGTGGGTTGCCATTCCCTTCATCCAGGCGACCTTCCTGACCCAGGGGTTGGACCCACGTGTCCTGCATTGAAGGTGGATTCTTTACCATTTGATCCACCAGGGAAGCCCATGGGGACCAGTTTATTCTCTCCTAATTCCTTCATCAAGTAAGATGTCTCCTGAGCATCCTGAATCAAGCCATATCAGCAGAAACACATGAACAGTTTGGGGTGCTCTCTCATGATTTTTTTCAAGGAGACATTTAAGCCTATTTCTCTAATTCTCTTCCTACCTATCACAATAAAATTATATTCAATTATAGAATGCTGTTTCTTCAAACAGCATCCCATTGTCAGACCTCATGTGTAAATATTTTATGAGTTATTCAACATAGGGCAAAGCAGGACCATTCACTGACCTCAGTGAACATTTATTAAGACACCTGAATGTCCCACTAAGATCATATTAGTGAAATAGCAGATTTAGCCTAATAGTTGTACATCAACTCTTTCTCTTTTAGAATAGGCTTTACTGTTTGCTGCACTGATGCGCCATTCATGACCAGCAATAATTATAGTATTGCTCTTTAAGAGCTTCCCAGGTGGCTTAGTGGGAGATGCCAATGCAGGAGATGCAGGTTTGATCCCTGGGTGGGGAAGATCCCCCTGCAGAAAGAAATAGCAACCCACTCCAGTATTCTTGCCTGGAGAATCCCATGGACAGAGGAGCCTGGAGGGCTCCAGTCCACGGGGTCGTAAAGAATTGAACACGACTTAGGGACAGAGCACACACATGCATGCGCGCATACCCACCCAGCCACCCACCCACACATTGCTCTATAAGAGGCACTGGGATCCTCCTACCCCTTGACTTCAGACTACTGTGGGAACCTGTCACTTGGCCTTAAAAAAGGTCGGTGCTTGAGTTCACAGGACTTCTGTTGGGGATGTTTTTTTAGAAATTGTGCTGGTTAACTATTTTGGACTGAAAACTCCAAAATTTCTCATACTTTTATATCCATTCATTTCTTGGTTTAATCAACAAGCGATTCGATCTTGAGAAAAACCCAGCCTTTTATTTTAAAAGCACATGCCACTTTCAACCACAAGGGGGAAGTGTAATTCTATTCTCGGCCCTAATCAGCAGGCTTCTCCTGGAGAGACCTGCTTTTCTTGCTGTTGGTGCCTCTGTTGAACATTTTAATTGTCTTCATTAGCCTAGACCATCAGCCACTCCGATCAAGTCCAATTAAGGAAGAAAAACAAAAACTGGGTGAAATGAATGAAAGTGTTCTCCAGTGTTCTTGCCTGGAGAATCCCAAGGACGGGGGAGCCTGGTGGGCTGCCATCGATGGCGTTGCACAGAGTCGGACACAACTGAAGTGACTTAGCAGCAGCAGCAGCAGCAGTTAGATTAGCTATGGCTCCTTTGAAGCCGGCTGAGGTCAGTAATGATGGTCATTATCATTTTACAGCTGTCCTAGTTGACTCATAATTACACATGATGGAAACCACCTCCACGCACGACCCCTCACTGATGCTGAAATAAGGAGATCGAGGACCCATCCCCATGGATATGCCTCCTTCCTGGTTGTCACCAGGTGTGGGAACCATGCAGTAAAATGGCACTTTACAAGCAACAGATCAATCAGACACATTTAACAAGCGCTGAGGACTGAAATCCTCAGCTGGGTTTCTGTCCCATGAAGCAGGTGGAGGTGCACAGGCTGCGGTGGCAAGAACCCCTCCACGGAATTCTCCCGTTCCCTGAAAGACTATGAAGCTAAAGTATCTGAATTGAGGTCACTTTCCCTTCAGACTAAAGGGGCCCTGCTGTCGGGAAGCTGTGTACACCGAACACAGGAGAGTCAAGCAGGACTGCTGTGAACAAGGAGTCACCTCAGGCAACATCTGCTGTCCATGGGGGCCCTGCTAAGACCCAAGGGTCTCTGCCAAACCAGTTGCTGTAAAGATCATCCCGCTTCTCTCTTTCCCTGAGTCAGGGGGAAACACACCCAAAGAGCGCAAGACAGCAAAGGTCTCCAGGGGGAGATTTTCTTGATGGTTTTCCTGAATCATTTCACCATCACTCTGGAGCAGTATCTTGACATTTCTTCCTTCAGCAACTTGGAGCACAAGAGAAACACTTGACGTCAGCAAACTGGCCCTGCCATCAAGGTTTGCTGCTGCTGCTGCAGGAAGACTGGAGCATTCATCTCCAGGGCAGGTTATCAATCTTGCAGGCCATCTGTCAGCCTAATCTGATTTCATCCTGTACACACCAAACCTATTGATCCCCACAGGAAATGGGAAATCTGACCCTCTGAGGGGTGTGTGTGTGTGTGTCTCATTTCCAAAATACACTAAACTTACAGAATATAGTTTACTGCTTATCAAAGTCCCGCCACCATTTTGGTTTTGCCTTGAGAAAAGCAAAAAGGCAAGTGACTTTGGTGGTTAAGGAATGCCTTCTAAGGTTATTGTTCTTCATATCCTGACTTGGAAACCAATTCCCAAGGTTCATTTTTTATTTTCAAACATAAATCTCCTGAGAGAACCGGAGAGGAGGAAGGGGGAGAGGGAGAGAGAATGATTTTGACAGACTGGGTGAGGAGCGCAGGTAAGGAGTCTTCAATTTGCATAAGCAAGTCTTAATGGTCTTTTTACAAAGTGTGCAGTTGGACCTTTCAGCTCTATTTCTTCCTGTCTTGCATATTTGCTCTGCTGATCTGAATTAAAAGTTCCCTGAGGGCAGACACATATCCATCTCACATCCCACCATATTCTCAATGTCTCCATGAGCTGGAATACAGGACCCAGTCCAGAAATTTGTACGTTTCTGTGAAAGAAAGATTCCCCACCTGACTCTCAAAAGGCAAGTTTAATGAATACTTTATCAAGTCAGGAAGAAAAGGAGAATTAAAAGAGATGAGCACACCAAGCAAACAATTAAATAAGCCAAGGGTTTAACTGACAAACCCTCAGTTCTGGAACGAACACAGACACCTGCCTTCTTTGTACTCTCACTGAAGCACCCGGATGGTTCTTGACAAAGGCCTTCAGAGATGGTAAGAATTAGAAGAAGACATTCTTTTTCTCAGTCTTCTCAAATGAAGCTGAGGGATAAGAGGAGTTCAGAAGCCAGCCAGCCTGCCTGCCTGCCTGGTGGGGAATCTCCATGTTGCGGCCTCCATCCTACACACAAGCAACTGGCTTCTCCCCACATGCCCCCTCAGGGCCCGGAAGGGGCCAGGCTTGAAATATAAAACATAGCCATCTCCACCGTGTTCGTAACCCTCAGGTGTCCACCTGGCTGGGACAAGCACAGACAGGTGAGGATATGGGAGCCCTGCCATCTTCCCGGAAAGCTCAGCTTCACGCTATAGTGACTGGTTTTCAGTACCGGAGAGAAGAACACTCATTCTCTGCTGGTTTGCCCACTGCTCACTCCCAGCCTCCTCATCGTGGGCCTTCCTTCCAAGCGACCTAGAGCACTTTGCAGCCCTGGCACCATCCACTTTGCTGGAGACCGGTGTTTACACACAGGGCTGGTTTACAGAGATGAGGACTTTTATTTACTTCTATTTTAAAAATTTATTTTGTTAAAGTACAGTTGATTCACAA
>NW_011495050.1:1797376-1843714 GCF_000754665.1 Bison bison bison
ATTTAAAGTACAGTTGATTTACAGTGTTAATTTCTACTGTACAATGGAGTGATACAGATATACACACACACACATTCTTTTTCATATTCTTTTCCATTATGGTCTATCCCAGGATATCAAATATAGTTCCTTGTACTACACACTAGGACCTCGTGGTTTATCCATTCTCTATATTATAATTTGTATCTACTAATCCCAAACTCCTAATCCACCCTTCCCCACCCCCTCTTCCCCCTTGGCAGCCACAAGCCTGTTTTCTATATGAGGTCAGGACTTTTAGATCTCACTCTGTTAAGCACCACGTTGCACTTTTTATTTGGTTTCGGATGCTTGGGTGATTCAGCCGCTTTTTTTCATAACAGTAAAAGACTTGGCCAAGAAAAGCCCCGCAACCTCTTTGTTGAGAGGTTCAGAAATTCACCACGTGACATAAATGCCTCTCAAATCCTCCACTCATGGATCATGATATTTAAAAGATCAGATTCATTGTAACACTTGGACTGAGGTTGGACAGCTAATTACACATGCTATAGTATCTGTCACATCCCAATTAGCTTTTACCAAGCCCTCACCTAACCCGGCTACTGCATGCAGACTGTACAACAAAGGATGCTTACCCTGGGAAAAGGAACTCTTCAGGATGGAAGAAGTAGAATTTCAGAGATTAGACTGAATTTAAGCCACGTCCCAGAGGAATCCTAGTTCATAGTGCTGGCTTCCTTGTGAGTTAGATCAACCACACCCTCTGATGTACCCGGATGTGAGCACGCTGACTTAACATTATGCCCAGGCACTAGCAAGACGGCAGCTCGACTTACTCCTCAGTGGTTAACACGTCAGGGCCATCTTTTACTCTCATACTTCCCAAATTAAAAATTTTTTTATTTATTTTTGGCTGTGCTGGGTCTTTGTTGATGTGCAGGCTTTTCTCTAGCTGTGGAGAGTGGGGGCTACTCTCTAATTGTGGAGTGCTCGCTTCTCATTGTGGTGGTGGCTTCTCTAATTGTGGAGCATGGTCTTAGGGCATTCAGGCTTCAGAGGTGAGACACACGGGCTCAGCAGTTGTGGCTCCCGGGTTCTAGAGCACAGGCTCAATAGTTGTGGCCCACGGGATCTTCCTGGACCGGGGATCACACCCATGTCTCCTGCACTGGCAGGCAGATTCTGTACCACTGAGCCACCAGAGAAGCCCTCATCTTTCCTACATTTTACAAACATTAGGGATTCTTTAGATTATAAAACTGGTCAACAAAATATGTTTCATTGACTTCTAGAAAGCAAAAATCGGCAAAAAACATCCCTGCAGGTTACTTGTCAGTGTTCCCGGAAACTACTTAGGGCTGGGGAGACAGAGGCTTGATCAGAATGAGTCAGAACTCGTTATTTAAAAAGGTATGTTCTCAGGGCTCATCATCAAGGCTTTCTGCTGGAAGGGTGTGGGCAGTGTGTGCAGATACTCAGGGAGTATGGCTCCCCAAGCCCCTTGTAGAAGAAGCAACAAGGTCATGGTCTTTGCAGAGCAGAGCTTCTCAAGTGGGGGTCCTGGAGCAGAAGCCTCATAATCACCTGGGAACTTGTTAAAAATGCAGAATTCTGGACCTTCCCTGAGGCTTATGAGTCAGAAAGTCTGGGGTGAGGCTGGGCGAGCTCTGCTTTCGCAAGCCCTCCAGGTGATGTGATGCATGCTGAAACTGGAGAAGACAGTTCTAGGACAGTACCTACTGCAGACAGAACACCTGGGGATCTTGTTAAGCTGCAGATTCTGAATCCTGTAGGCTATTATTATTATTATTTTTAGTTTTAATATTTTTTAATTGGGGCTTCCTAGGTGGTGCTTGGAGAAGGAAATGGCAACCCACTCTAGTATTCTTGCCTGGGAAATCTCATGGACCGGGAAGCCTGGAGTGCTGCAGTCCATGGAGTCGCAGTCGGACACGACTGAGCGACTGAACAACAGCAACAGGTGGCGCTAGTGGTAGAGATCCTGATTTTGGGGTTGGGAAGATCCCTTGGAGGAGGGCACAGCAACCCACTCCAGTATTCTTGCCTGGAGAATCCCATGAAGAGGAGCCTGGTGGGCTACAGTCCAAAGGGTCACAAAGAATTGGATATGACTAAAGTGGCTTAGCTGGCACCCCACTCCAGTACTGCTGCCTGGAAAATCCCAGGGACGGAGGAGCCTGGTGGGCTGCAGTCCATGGGCTCGCTGAGGGTCGGACACGACTGAGCGACTTCACTTTCACTTTTCACTTTCATGCATTGGAGAAGGAAATGGCAACCCACTCCAGTGTTCTTGCCTGGAGAATCCCAGGGACGGGGGAGCCTGGTGGGCTGCCGTCTATGGGGTCACACAGAGTCAGACACGACTGAAGTGACTTAGCAGCAGCAGCACAGTGGCTTAGCACACACACAGCCACACAATTGAAGTACAGTTGATTTACAATGTTGTGTTAATTTCTGCTACACACAAAGTGACTCAGTTTTATAGATATATATACATTTTTCATATTCTTTTCCATTATGGCTCATCTTAGGATACTGAATATGGTTTTCTGTGCTATACCGCAGGATCTTGTTTATCCATTCTACGCATAGAAGCTTGCACCTGCTAACCCTGACCTCCCACCCCATCCCCAACCCTTTCCCCCTTGGTAACCACCAGTCTGCTCTCTTGTATTCCTGTGAATCCTGTATTTCTACATGGCTCACAGGCAAGGTCTAGGCTGCTGGTCTGAGGGCCATGGATGAGTAATTCTAGTGCAGTTTCCTCTTCCTTAACTAGGCTTGAAGGGTCATCCAACCAGATCCCTGTGCTGAAACCTGACCTTCATCTTACTCAGAGTTATGTGAGATGAGGTCAGAGCTCCAGTGTCTCTGGAGCCTTCTTGCTTCCCACAGAAACACCCACACACAAGGCCGCTCTCTCCAGAGTCTAATGAGATGGCAGCGAGTGGATGAGTCGCTGGTACGTGGAGTCACAGACCCAGCTCCCACTCCATTCCTTCCCAGAGCGTCGCTGTGTGGCCTGAAATGAGCCCAAACCTCCTGTGCCTCCGTTTCTCTTTCTGAAAAGTGAGGTCACTTATAAGGTTTCTTTCCGTCTCTGAGATCCTTTTATAAAAGAAGTTGGTGATTCCTAAGTTCTGAGACACAAATCCTCAGTGGGATCAATAGTTTCAACTTCCCAGGAAGCACAGTCTTAGTGATTCATGGAAAACATGACGAGGTCACACGTGTCTGGAGGGGACATCACGGGTGGACTTTTTTCTGGCTGCCCTGAGTCTTGGTTATGGCACGTCCTTTTTCCGGTTTCAGGGTGCAGCGGCTTCTCTTGTTGTGGGGGCACGGGCTCTAGAAGGGCTCTGAAGTTGTGGTGCACAGGCTTACTGGCCCCATGGCATGTGGGATCCTAGTCCCTGATCAGGGATTGAACTTGTGTCTCCTGCACTGGATGGTGGATTCTTTTTTTTTTGGAAAAAACAAAACAAAACTTTACTGAGTCACAGCCAGCTGTAAATGTGTCACTGTGAGAGCACGTGGATGGTGGATTCTTAACCGCTGGCCCACCAGGGAAGTCCCCCTCATGTGAGGTCTTTAAGGTCAGTGTCCAGTGTCAGAAGTAAATTCCAACAACCCCTGAAACATCAACAGCACTTCTGACAATACTGGGCTTCCCAGGTGGCACAGCAGGTAAAGAATCTGCCTGCCAATGCAGGAGAAGCAAGAGAGGTGGGTTCGATCCCTGGGTCAGAAAGGTCCTCTGGAGGAGGAAACGGCAACCCACTCCAGTATTCTTGCCTGGAGAACCCCACAGACAGAGGAGCCTGGCAGGGTATAGTCCGTGGGGTCACAAAGAGTCAGACGCGACTGAGCACGCATGCATGCTGGGAACACCAGCACGACACACTGGCTGTAGGGCTGACGGGGAAGTCTCTTCATTTTTTCATTAATGTCCAGTTGATATATTTACACATTTACGATTCATACTTATAAAAGCCTTTCAACAAAATGCGAGGATCAAATCAAAATATGAAGATGGGCACACACAAATATGGAAAGAGAAGATGCTGCTGCTGGAAGCTGCAGAGGCTTTTTAAGGCATTTGTCCCGAATTAGGAAAATCTTACAGAGAAAAGTTTGAAAGTGATCCATCTAATTTCCAATCTCAGTATTTGATAAGCCTGAGGTGCTTCCAAAGATGACACAACATCCTGGAGACTTTCTCTGTCTCTATTATTAAAGATGCTCAGCTCTTCGCGTTGGTTTCATTGGTCTCTTGACCACCAACAGTTCTTACTCTTTGATTCTAAGGCACAAGCTGTATTTTACTCTGACACTCCGTAATTCATTGAATGAATAATTGGTAAATATCTACTCTGACAAGCACTGCTTCATCTTCAAATCACACCTTGAATATGAGATGACACTGGTCTGATGCAATTCAGTGGTAAAATTCAACTGGCAAGAGGTGAAAAATCTCTAGAATTAAGTCCCTAATACATAGGGCTTCCCTAGTGGCTCAGATGGCAAAGAATCTGCCTGCAATGCAGGATACCTGGGTTGGATCCCTGGTTGGGAAGATTCCCTGGAGAAGGAAATGGCTACCCACTCCAGTATTCTTGCCTGGAGAATCCCATGGACAGAGAAGCCTGGCGGGCTGTGGTCTCTGGGGTCGCAAAGAGTCGAACACGACTGAGCAACTAACACTTTCATTTTCCCTAATACAGAGATATATTTTGATCAAAGATGAAAAACAATTTACCACTGAATTCCAAGCATGGGAAGTTAGGAAAAAACAGAGCCAGAAGGCCTTTCACTTCCACCATGTTGCATGAGAAGCCACATCTAGTGGTAATAATTGTAGCGTGATTCTGTTCGGCTTGACAGCAGAGGCGCCACCGCATCAACGCAGCTGCAGTGCCCTTGGACTGATGTTGTTTCAAGCTGAGAACTGCCCTCATTGTGTCTGGTGGATTCCAAAGACAGCCTTTGCATGCTCACAGGGTGGACAGGACCGCCTCTGGGCACCCACGCACACACTCATCACAGTCAGGGTCAGCCAGCCACTGAGGATGGGTCAGATTCAAGGACCCGGGAGGGCACCTGTAAAGAGTACCCCCCATTCTGCCGACCCCTCACCCGGAATGGAGGAAAACGGCTTTCACTTTACAGTTAAAGCAAAGCTTAAACAAACAAAAAAAAGATGTTCAGGAAAGAAGTGGCGCATGCATTTAAAATCCCACTGAGGCATATGTGATGGAGCGGAGCAAGTCACCTGGGGAGGAGAAAGGAGGGAGGAAGAAGGTGAGAGGGCTGAGGGCAGAGAGCAGACGCACTGCATGTGGAGGGGGGCAAGGGGAACAGACTCAGCACTTTTCTGGAAATTCTTTTCTGCTTTACCACTTTGTCTACAGCTGACCTTACTCCATGGGTTACTTTGGGAGTTTAAGAATGATGTGTGTACATCCACGATACTTCAGTACATCTATTTTCTTCTCCTCCTTTGCACAGTTTTGGGAAGTTAACACTCTGTTGATGGAGGTAGGGGAGGTGAGTGTGCGAGAATAAAAACCCCTGTGGAGATCCTGTTCTTACTAAGTGACTAAGCATGGAAACTGCCACGTTCTTTGGACGAGGTCCCTGTTCATTAAAAAGGCGTAAATATCATGACAGCCAAACACACTTTGAACCAGATACAAAAGGCAATATGGAGTATTTAAGAAAATGTGGTAAGAAGATTTAAGATGTCACACACAACACACACACCCACACACAACGGACTATTACTCAGCCACAAACAAGAACGAAATAATGCCATTTGTAGCAACATGGATGGAGCTAGATATTATCAGGCTAAGTGAAGTAGCTCAGAGAAAGACAAATACATGCTATGGCTTACATGCGGAATCTAAAAAATAATACAAATGAACCTATATACAGAGTAGAATCAGACTCACAGACAGAGAAAACAAACTTACAGTTACCAACACGGAAAGCAGGGGTTGAGGGGGAATAAATTAGGAGTTTGGGATTAACAAAGACATACTGCTAAGTGTAAAACAGATTAGCAACAGAGATTTACTGCATAGCACAGAGAAGTAGAAAATAATCTGAAAAAAAAAAAAAAACCATATATAACTGAATCACTTTGCTGTACATCTGAAACTAACACAATATTGTATATTGACTATATTTCAATTGAAAAATCTTGTTTCAAAATAAAAGGCAATAACGGGTAAACTGCAGGATCCTGAGTAGAGACATGACAAGTATATCTCACTTGTGAGCACGAGAATATTTTCTCAACTTTGATGGCGGAGTTTTCTGCCTAGGGCCCTACTGAATGAACAACTAGCCTTGACTGGTATCAGAGGGCGTGGCCTCCAGGCTGCCTCCATCTATCAGCCCCATGGGTCTCACGTGGCTTCCTTCTCAGGTCACGTGAGAGCATCAACCATTGTACAGATCCCCCCCAGGACTCCTCAGTCCTGCTCACTACCCCTGGGACACGTGTTACACTGCTGATGCCCAGGCCTGACCCTCAGATATTCTGGCAGATATTCAAGGCCCAAGAATCTGTTTTTTAAACGTGTGTCCTAAGTGATCCTGAAGTAAGCAGTTCACTGAAAACCCTGGGCTCAGGATTTGCTATAAGCTCTAAGGGAATCCCAGTGAGGTGGGAGTTACTTTTCAAGTCTTTAGACGTTCAGAATTATTCAAAACTAACATGACATTGGAAAAGACCCTGATGCTGGGAGGGATTGGGGGCAGGAGGAGAAGGGGACGACAGAAGTTGAGACGGCTGGATGGCATCACCGACTTGATGGACATGAGTTTGAGTGAACTCTGAAAGTTGGTGATGGACAGGGAGGCCTGATGTGCTGCGATTGATGGGGTCACAAAGAATCAGACACGACTGAGCAACTGAACTGAACTGAACTGAACATAGCATTTGGCCAGGGGAATCATTGTAGATGGAATTAGGAAAGAGTGAGAGGAACATCTGTATGAATATGGCTTCTACAAGCTGTATCATTTTCATTGGCTCATCCTAGGAAAGGAAAAATCTATTCCTGTGTTGGAGTCCCAGCGGGCAGGGGTAGTGGAATCCTGAAATCCACTGGGAGCCCTCTGGAGGGCATTTTCTTCCTTACAATGCCACGTAGCTAATGTGATTATAAGACCTAATGAACTGAGACGAATGCAATTTTGAAAATCTTCATAGCTAATGAAAATCACATCTTCTCCCTTAAGATTCCCCCCTCTTCTTTTCCTGTTTGTAAATCATGAATGAAATGAAGTCATGGGTTAAGGCTGTGTTTAAGAAGAGTCTTTTATAATTTGTAGACTTTGACATTTTAAATGTCACAGTGGTCTCCAAGTAGAAGGGTCACATTTGGAATTTACATTAGATGCCAATAAAATGTAAACTTTTTGGAGAGACCTAGAACATGGATTTATAACACTGATATTTAAGAGAGTTGTTTTTCCTGCTAGTTCAAAGAATTTTGTACGTCACGGTGTCAATGTCGTCACTCTGCCCCAATTTTCATTTTTTTTTTTCCTTGAAATTAGAGAGCAATAAAATGAGAGCTAATATCAGGGTATGGCTTTGACCTCACCCCACTGCTCTGTCCTATGTTTTGACCCCTTTTGGGGAAGGAACATTTCAAAGGCATAAAATTGAGAAGTAGAGGAGTGGCCTATGGTGAAATGGTAGACTGGGAGAGGTGCACCTTAGAGACGTACTGGGGTAAATTCAGGAAAAGGTGCAAGCCACCTCTACCCAACTGACCAAGTTACCCAATTTTAACTTTTATTTGTTAATAAAAGAAACACAGATATTTATGGAGTATGCGTGCATGATAAGTCTCTTCAGTTGTGTCCAACTCTTTGCGACCCTATGGACTGCAGTCCACCAGGCTCCTCTGTCCACAGGGATTCTCCAGGTAATACTGGAATGGGTTGCCATGCCCTCCTCCAGGGCATCTTCCCGACCCAGGAATCAAACCCACATCTCTTATGTCTTCTACATTAGCAGGCAGGCTCTTTACCACTAGCGCCACCTGGGAAGCCCAGGTAAAACTATTCAGAACTTAAAATATGGAATATGGGAACTCAAAGAAATGTCGCACCTGGAGTCAAAAATTTGCATTCACTCTTCTCCACCACTGAGACTGTGAGTAGCTCTGATTGTACTAACAGCACAGACCTTAGCATGTAAGTGAGGTGTCCCCAGAGGTGTGGAGTGTGCACTGCATAGCCATAATAGCAGCTCTATAGATGCGGACTGTGGAAATAGAATAGTGGACGTTGATCCTGAGAAGGTCACTATTTCTCACGCTTCTACTATAGGAAAACTTCAAGAAAAATATACTTAGAAAATGGAACAATAAGGTGTGTTTTCTGGACAAGAGGAAAACTCTTTTAGAAAAATTGAAGTAGTCACACCTATTTATTGCTATTTGGAAAATAAGTTAGCAGTTATCATTTTAGTTCATTAGATTAAAAAAAATCTAAGCCAAGTGGCTTCATTCCAGTTCTTTTGGTAAACAATTATTTCTAATGGTTACGTGATTTCTCAACACTATAAAACAGTACATTATTATACTTTAAATTTAAGAGAGTCTTTTTTACGTTATTTTTCTTAAGCCTTTCCCCAAACTCTCTGAAATCCTAATTCATCCAGTTTTTTAATACACTGTCATATTACATTAGGAACAAGCAAATTTCAGTGACAACTGGTCCACTGGCAGCCACTGACACATTGTGCTTCATCTTACTGAGAACGTGACTGAGAATAATCATATGTATGATATATATGATAATCATACATAGAATATATTAATATTTATTAATGTGTATGTATATATGTGTGCATATCTAATTATGGTCTTGATTTGCATTGCTTTCATGATTAGTGATGTCAAGCACTCTCATATACCTGTGGGCATCTGTATGTCTGTTGGAGACATTTCTGTTCAGGTCTTTTGTCCATTTTTTAATTGAGCTCTTTTACTATTGAGTTATAGGAGTTCCTGATATACTCTGGAATATAATGTAGTATAATATGGAATAATATAATATGGAATACAATGTATTCTGGAGCTCCTTTCCAGTTATAAAGTTGGTAAATATTTCTTCCCTTTCCACAGGTTGCCTTTTCACTCTGTGGCTTGTTTTCTTTGTCATGCAGATTTTTTTGAGTTTGATGTAATTTCACTTATCTATTTTTACTTTGTTGCTGTGCTTTTGGTGTCATATTCAAGAAATCATTTCCTAGACCAGTGACATGATTTCTTCTGATAGATTTACAGTGTCAGGTCTTACACACTGAAGACTTTAATCCATTTTGAGAGAATGTATGGGTATGGTGTAAGAGAAGGGTGCAATTTTATTTTTTCACATGTGGATATCCATTTTCCCCAGCACTATTTGTTGAAGAGACTATCCTTTTCCTACTGTGCAGTATTGGCAGACTTGTTGAAAATCAATTAACCGTATATGTGCAGGTTAATTTGGGGGATTTCTACTGTGTTTCATTGGTATATATGCCTGTTTTATGCCAGTACCATGCAGTTTTAATTATGTTTGCTTTGTAATGTATTTTGAAATAGGAACCTGAAGCTCATCACAGGATGAATTCATAAATAAAATTTGGTATATGTATACAGTGGAATATTATTCAGCCTTAAAAACAGAAGGAAGTAAAAAAAGCAGAAAGAAATCAGATTCTTTACCTATATAGATTATTACAAAATAGTAAGAATCTGGAAAAGAATGAATATATGTACATGTGTAACTGAATCCTTCTGCTGTACACCTGAAACCAACACAACAATATTTGTCAACTATACTCCAATTAAAAAAAAACACCAGAAAAAAAAGAACAATTTTAGATGCTCTGCGACATTCACTTCCACAAGTCTTTGATTCTGTAGCCAGGATCCAAGATACCAAGGTGTATGATTCCAGCACAGTCTCGAACTAGCACTGCTCTCCCAGTACTAGTACGAACTCTCCCAGATTGTGTCCTAGTAGCTACCACTGTAAGATTAGGCAGGGTAGCGATAGACTAAAAAATAAAATTCCAATCTTTCACATTATTAACCAAGTTGTAATCGGATGTCTTTTCCCCCAATTTATCACTGGATATGGCTTTTAGATGAACTGAAGGCTACCTTCTTGCCAATGCAAACTGGAAGACAAATATCCTCTATCTTGTGGCTGACACTGTCCACTGTCATGAGCCAGTGGGTAGACTGGAAAGCAGCTGAACCCACTGACTAATTAATGTCATAAAAGGTGTCTATTATCAAATATTAAGAGGGAACTGTCATGATTTATCTGTAGTTTTCTGTAAAACTATGAATTATATTGTTCTATTGTGTAGTATATAAAGCTTTGTGTGATAAACTCAGAGATTTCAGTGCTTAGAAGGCGTTTTTTTTTTTTTTTAATCCTGGTAAGTTAGCTTTCTTTTTCTTATAAAAACTAATATACATATAAAAATTATATTTCCTTTTCTCTGGCTGGAAGCTAAATGCTGTAATTATCCTTCAATTATAGCAATTACCTTAGTCTAGCTCTTTCTTTCCTCTCTCTACCATCAACCTCAATTACAAGTTTTTTATTTCACACATTTTCAAGTCTTATAGAAGTGTTTTTATTATAATAACCTCAATATTTCTTAGAAGCGGATCTTAATTTCTAAATATTGTATATATTAAGATTTAAATTTAATTGCCATGTACTATTCCTTTAATGATTTAAAGAACTTTCAATGTCCAGATGCATTTTTAAAAAGCAAAGGATGAAAGAAGGAAGGAAGAAAGGAAAGAAGGAAGATCTTCTCACTAAATTAATCTTTAGGATCATAAGTTCTGATCTCTACTCTAAGAGAATAATGAAAGGAGTATTCAGATGATATATGAGATGCAGACTAAGAAGATTAAAATCAAACTAACTTTATCCTAAAGGCTACAGAGAATGATTAAATTCTTATAAATTAGACTAGAATATTCACCCCTGCCTATACATTAGAATCACTTGGGATACCTTTTACAACATCCTAATGCCCAGGTCTAAGCCCAGAAATTGATTTAATTAAGTAGAGATTTGGTCTGGATATTTATAGTTGTAAATGTGTCCCCAGAACATCTGAATATAGTTTTGGCTGAGAATCACTCACCTAGACTATTCATTCATACTTCTAAGCTCTTAACTGACAAATCCGACTTCATTTTATTTCCTACATTATTGGAACATAACATAGTCAGGATATGACAATGTGAAACAGATATAGCTCACCTTTCCTCTTCCCATGCAAGTCCACACTGGGAACCACGCAAAGCAAGGTTTTTGCAGCACTTGTATAACCTCAACACCCAGACCCAAACATAGCATTATAGTCTATTCCAGAAGGTAGAATCTGACCTTGCAACATAAAGACACAGACTCAGAAGTGCACTGAGCTATGTTGATTGTCTGCTAGATTATGTCTACATGTTTATCTGTGCATCTCTCAAATATGGATCTAAAAATTGTATGACTGAACATAATTCATTGGATAAATTAAAATAGCATTATTTCAAAGTATTTTCAAATGTAAAGATTTCAATAAGAAATTCTTGTCTGTTACTGGTTCTCACATGCTGTTTGTGGCTGCATATCAAAGTTGATCTAAACACTCATTAAAATTATCTGTCCATTTACAAAATGATCCATAATTCTCAGAGGTAAAGAAGGTACTAGAAGCCAATACATTATTATGACAATACCTTTCTTTATGTTTTCAGCTACTTGAATTTTTCTTTTGATCTTTATTACTTAAACAGACACAACATACTGTTCAGGTCATTTTAACAAGCAATTTACTGAAAGATGACCATGGATAAGGCAGGCCCAAGCCTCCCTCCCCCAGCTTCAGCTGGTTCCTTAGTCTCCTAGGCCATGACCTTTCAAAACCCAGGGCTATTTCTTTCTAGCTCTTGGACATATTGAGCAAAGTCAAAGTTGCTCAGTCGTGTCTGACTCTAGGTTGATTCTATGGATTGTATGTAGCCTGCCAGGCTCCTCTGTCCTTGGAATTCTCCAGTCAAGAATACTGGAGTGAGTAGCCGTTCCCTTCTCCAGGGAATCTTCCCAACCCAGGGATCAAACCCAGGTCTCCCACATTGCAGGCAGATTCTTTACTGTCTGAGCCACCAGGGAAGCCCCATCCTTTTATATTAGCTGTTTATCTACTGGAACAATCATATTTTGGGCCATCACACCACTGATTTCCCCTTCCTTTTCTTCATCCTGTTCAGGTATCATGTTCTCAGAGAAGTCTTCTCTGATCAACCATCCCACACCCATCTTGTGCACCCCCAGCTCAGCCTTATCTCGTCACCCCCTCTTCCTTTCCTGATGTGTGTGTGTGCTGAGTCACTTCAGTCATGTCCAACTCTTTGCAACACTATGGATTATAGCCTGCCAAGCTCCTCTGTCCATGGGATTCTCCAGCAAGAATATTAGAGTGGGCTGCCATGCCCTCCTCCAGGGGGATATACTCAGGGATAGAGCCCATGTCTCTTACGTCTCCTGCATTGGCACGCAGGTTCTTGACCGCTAGCACCACCTGGGAAGCCTTTCTTAATACTTCATCTGAAAGCATCTTATGTACTGGTCTTAGTGTTCATGGTTGGGGGATGCACTCTAGAACACATAGCCTCCCTGAGCACAGGATCTATGTCTTGACAAGCAGTAACTGCAGCACTGACAACAGTTACATGCACTCAGTAAGTATCAATGGTGTGAATGAATGCATGCCTTTGCAGTCTTACCAAGAATAGTTCCCAAAACAGTCCTGTACTTTTAAAGACTGAAACTACTGAACAGATAATAAATGAGTGGGTACAGCTGCCATTTTAACCTATAGCTCCCCTCACAATATGCACGTGTTAGGATTTTAATTAGACCCACAGTGGCAGCCACGTCTGCACAGAAGGCGATTTGTACCCTGTGGCTTTGTTGGCTCTCAGTTTCTGCCAGAGAGAGCTTCTCTTTTTGCAATCTTGGCTGTTCCTTTCACTTCCCAGCAGAAAGCGGCTAGACATTAATGCCTGAAACTGCACTTCTAATGGTCTGTAGAGGTTTCTTTAGACCACTTTACTGGGGTAACTGTGTTTACTTAGCATAGGGTCCTCAGTCTACCATGCAAAAGTTTTGGGGTCTCTTGTTATTGTTCATCCCCACACATGTCTGGTCTGGGATTGAAGTTACATTGCAAATAGCATCCACTTAATGCTGATGGGTTTGTTACATACAGCCTAGGATCTTTTGTCAGTAATCTTATCCTTCCATTACTACCATGTGATATGAACAGTACTGGCCAGGAACTCAGCTGTCATGTCTCCAGGACAAATCCTCTTGACATATGGAATCGACAGTTGGAAGCTGCCTCTATTTCGAGGCGCTTCTGTTTGGTCTGGGTTAGCACTTTAAGCCATATTGATACCACACTCTGCCAGCCTTCCAAATAGGCACCTAGGTTTGCATGTCAGCTCCATTCAGCATCTTCAGCATTTCCGTTTTGCATTCAGTGTAGAAAATTCTATTTGCTATCACTAACAAAGTCAGTTACATTTGTATCTTGTGAAACATGCATAGTTTGGTGCCCTTGCTCAGAAAATGCACGCGATAGATACATATTCATTCCTTCTGTTGCTTTCCTGGCTATTTTAACAACTTATTTTATTCAAAGATATACTTAAAGAAGAATCTGCATCTGTTAAAGACTCAATGTACCTAAAGTATTCAAATGTACACCCGGCGTCTGGTTATTTCTCTTTGTTAGCTAACTGGAGTTATGTTAAATTCAAACAACAAATTGTAATCATTATAAGTATCAGAATAAGCTGTTTCAATGCAAGACATCTGATGACAGTATAAAGTTCTAAGAGATCTTGCTTTAACCAAATCAGACATATATAAAAATTTGTATTCGTAAGAGTGGTATTATGAAATAGTATGAATATTTTCCACAGATACTGTTTTAAATGATGATTGATTCAAATTTCTTTAAGATATAATGTGATTTCAAACAGCCTTTCACAGAAATGTACAGGAACCTGTGTAATGCCATGAGGAGGCCATGAACAGACACAAAGCCAACCCAGAAACTAATGACTGCTTCTCAGCAGTGACACAAGGCTGTTCAAACTGCAGGGCTGGGGCTGATGGGAAACCAGTGAGGGAGTCGGGATGACCACACCTGAAGCCCTGATGAATCTTTAAGCCGTGCAAAGAGCCACAGGCGGACACCGGGTTGTGTGATGTAAGAGGAGGTGGAACTATGAAGCCACCCTGCCAAAAACGTGGGCCTGAACTGATTACGCCTCCTGACTCGCCACCAGGCTTTTACTTATTTTTATTTTCACTTATTTATGTTTTTAAAAAACTTATCTGTCTGTGCTGGCTCTTAGCTGTGGCACACAGGATCTTTAGTTGCAGCATATAGGATCTAGTTCCCTGACCAAGGATTGAACCCTATATGTGACTATCTTTATTAAAAAAAATCAATACATTTTATATGTGCAACTTAAGTAACCACCCATAATGACTGTCATCAATGTGTCCATTAGAATGCCATCATATTGAGTGGAAGGAAATGAGAATGACAGTTTGGTGGTAACTACACATTTGAGAAGACACTCCTGGAGCCTCCCTCCTCTCCCTGGTTATGAAACACAGTAAGTCCTCTACACACTAATGAGTTCCCTTTCAGGAACGAGTTCATAAGTTCAATTTGTTTGTAAGTTCAACAAAACCTAGGTACCCAACTAACAACACAATTGGCTATATAGTGTTATACTTAGGTTTACAAAACTTTTCACACAAATAATAAATTAAAAAAACCCACAAAAAATCAAGTAAACATTTAAAGTCTTACAGTACAATACCTTGGAAATTACAGTAGTACAGTACCACAGCTAGCATACAGGGGCTGGCATCGAGTAAACAGGCAAGAAGAGTTACTGGCTGGAGGAGGGAGTGGAGGTGAAGATGGGAGAGCTGAAGGACTGTCAACAACAGCCGATGGAGGGCAGGCTGCAATGTCACTCACACCTGACATTGACGGAACACACGTCTGCATCTTTGAAAGATACAACTTGAAGGTTTGTATGTAGGAGACTCACTGTACTGTGATCCTTGTTCTTTGGAGTTCAGTCTTAGGCTTTATTACTTACTTTGCCTCATATTTGCTTCTTGACGTTTTAGCCATACCCATGAATTCAATTCCCTTCGTGTTTCCTTGATGCCCTATTTGTTCTGTTGTTTAGTTGCTGAGTCATGTCTGACTCTTTCGTGCCTCCAGCCGAAACCTCTATTCTGAGCTCTGGAGTCCAGACCCAGCTGCAATGG
Source organism: Bison bison bison (assembly GCF_000754665.1). Lineage (NCBI taxonomy): Eukaryota > Metazoa > Chordata > Mammalia > Artiodactyla > Bovidae > Bison > Bison bison. The sequence continues at coordinate 1,812,785 of NW_011495050.1, forward strand.
GCCCACCGCACCAGCATGTTTTCAGGCCCCCAGCTTCTGCGCATGTGCCTGCTGGACCCTCCTTTCCACCCCATTTCCTCTGTGAATGGTGCTACCTTCAGCTCCCTGTGCAAGCTCACCTGCCAGGGTCCTCCCTTTACCACCCTCTCGGTTTTCCCCCACGTCCAATCCAACACAGCGAGCCCTCTTGGTTTCATCTCCGAGATGACTTTCAAATCCATCTCTTCAGCTGGTCTCTGCACCCTCCTCAAGTACAATATCTCTTGTCTTGGCCACTGGACTCACCCTGCTGCCTTCCAGTTCCTTCTTCAAACCCCAGCCAGGGGGATCTTTCCAAAAACAAAATCTGATCACACCGAGTCCTCTGCTTAAAATCCTTTAATAGTTTTCCACTGATTAAAGCGTACAGGAAATGAAATCACATCAAGTAGCTGCCACTTCCTGTAAGTTCTGGATGTGGCCTCCCTCCTTCTTCTCACTCTACTGTCTGTCTCCATCTCACTCACTTAGTCTTTATCCGGAACCTCTTCAGCCCCACCAGAGCCCTTCTCCTAGTTCAGTTCTAACCCCCATCAGACGACAGGAAGGCCCTCCCATGCACAGGGCCACTGCTCATTGCGATGCGCGTTTCTCCTTCACAATGCCTCTTTTTCCTATGCCCACGTATTTGTGCCACAGGTTTGACTAATACTTGCCACACCTTCCAGATTGTATGGGAACCCTGTTATGAAACCGCACCTGAGCTACTAGTCAGTAGATACTGTACTTTGTCATCCAGTAGCACTTGACAATCTCTCCTCCAGTCATGCTTGAGTAATCTCGCTGAATCCGGAGATTCTAGTCTGTATTGACTTTTGTTTGTTTTTGTTTCCATAGTTAGTTGTGATGTACGAGATCAGATTTAAAAGAGGCCCCAAGTGCACAGAGCCTGGCAGGTAATGTAAACACCGAGGCAGGCCAGGTTAACCATGTGGAAATATTTTTCTCCTTCTCAAGGAAGCATGGTGTTTCTCATTTTTCTTTAAAGATGTGATCCGCTCATTCTAACTTTCATTTCTTCTTTACCTTAAGAAAATCACAGGACAAAACTAATGGGAAATGGTTATCAACACTCAATTTGATGGTTGGGGAATAACAAAGCAGGGTGGGGCTGGGGCAAATTATTATTCTACACCCTTCAAGTTGAGTGTGGGTTGCCATTCTTTCAAGAGACAAAAGGAACAAAGTTCTATAGTTTTAAAAAACAGAACGTATATATACGTGTGCATGCGTGCTAAGTCGCTTCAGTCTTGTCCAACTCTTTGTAACCCCATGGACTATAGCCCGATAGGCTCCTGTGTCCCTGTATCCATGGGATTCCCCAGGCAAAGATATTGGAGTGGGTTGCCACTTCCTCCTCCAGGGGATCTTCCGGACCCAGGGCTCGAACCTGTGTCTCATGTCTCCTGCATTGGCAGGCAGGTTCTTTACCACCTGGGAAGCCCATATAGATATGTGAAATAGAACTAGTATTCATGTTTTATTAATCATCTTCTAAAATCTGAAGGATTAAATACATTGTTTACTAAATTTGTGGATGGCTTTCAATTAAATAGGGGTTCCCACAACTCTTAAGGCATATATTTAATATAAAATGTTTAACATATTATAAATCCTTTACACTAATAATATTAAAAACCTGAGACTGTCCACAGGTTTTTGAGATTAAGTCCAACATATCTGCATTACATTTTAATTTGTAAAAAATAAAGTTGCAGGAATTTAAGATACTTGCAGGGTTTGCATGGGTAAATTTTTCTTATCCTGGATTTAGAAACCTTTCTACAACTTCTAGTTTTTCAAACAAATGTCAAAAATGGGGAATTCCCCTTAAAGATATTATATATAAATAAAGTTATCAAATTTAGAATAGCAAACCCCAGATGGTCTACCAGCATCAACGAAACCACTTTCCTTGCCAACATGAAATTCAGAAAGCAGAAATCATTCTCAGGCATACAGAGACAGACATCAAGTCCACAAATACTTGTGGCCATATGCTCAGTTCCAGGTTAGGTACTTTATTACACAGCCCATAAAACATTACTTTAAAAACAAACACTCAGTGTTCAGAATGAACACTGTTTAGTTGTTATGGAACGAGAGACCCCTGCTCTTGTGTTTTAGAGGGAGAGACAGTGGTCAGTACACACACGATGGATGGAATTTAAAAGCACAATCAAAGCTATCAGCAAACTTGTCTGGATTGGGTAGATTTGGACTTTTTACCTTCTATTGCCTTTTTCTTTCTGATAATCTGTTTAACCTACAGACTTCCCTGGTAGCTCAGGTGGGAAAGAATCCACCTGCAATGCAGGACACCTGGGTTCGATCCCTGGGTTGGAAAGATCCCCTGGAGAAGGGAATGGCAACCCACTCTGGTATTCTTGTGTGGAGAATTCCATGGACAGAGGAGCCTGGCAGGCTACGGTCTATGGGGTCGCAAAGAGTCGAACATGACTGAGTGACTAATACTTTCACTTCACTTTCTTTTATCCTGCATTTCTGGGATTCAATATTTGGGACTATGAATGTGACAGAACCACCATGGAAACATAAGTATCTTTGTAGGATCATGGTTGATGGAGTAGGAACTGAGGCTTATAGAGTTTTCCATCATCCCCGTCTCTATCCTTGACTCCCCATCACTCAGAGAGAAAGTGAGAGAGATGAGGATGAGAGCCATGGGTCTCAATCACTCCACCATTAGGACTTTCTAAAATCATAAAAGAAACTGCAATAGAGTGGAAACTCAGTGCTTGAAAGCTAAGTGTAAGCAGATAGATGGCTTTTTGAAGGTCCTGGGGCTCCTGGAGAGTGGGGGGGCTGGGTGATGCAAGCTGGGCTCAGGCTGCAGGGCCCAGTGATCATGGGACATATCTTTGTTGTCGCTGTTGTTGTTGAGTTGCTAAGTCGTGTCTGACTCTTTTGCTACTTCATGGACTACAGCCTGCCAGGCTCCTCTGTCCATGGGATTCTCCAGGCAAGAATACTGAAGTAGGCTGCCATTTTCTTCTCCAGGGGATCTTCCCAACCCAGGGATCAAACCTGCGTCTCCTGCATTAGCAGGCAGATTCTTTACCTTAAAGAGCTTCAAGTTCCACAGTTTTAAAAAGCAGACACCATCCTCAATGAACATTTGCCCTATTTCTATCCTGTACATTCCTGAATAACCTTTGATGCTCTATTTATTTCAAAGGAGATAGTTGTTTTTTTTTTGACCCAGTTAATATCACTGATTACGGATATTCTAGCCGCTACATAAATGAATCTCCACTGAGTCCAATTTGTGGGATCCAAGAGCAGTTTGTGGATCAATCTGGAATTATATGGGGCTTGGCTGGTTTTGTGAAAATAGTTATAACACAACAGTGAAAGAAATCAATAAAGATTTATTAAGGTTTTGCTTCCTTTGCATAGGTTTAAAAATAAGTTCTGACCCCTTAAAAAGGCTTTTAATATTTTGGGAGTTGAAATATCACACTTTACTGTCTCTGATTCTTTTCCTGAGTTGACCCTTCATAGCGATTAAATATGTCTTTTTCCTGAACAGCTGTGACTTTGTCTGGCTTCGGCTGCCAGGCTTTGTTCGCTTCTTCAGGTGACGACACCTGAATTCTGTGCCAAGGTGCACATGCCGTCGTAGACAATGTGCTTTCCGCTACTTATATTATCTTTCTGCAACAGAGAAAAAAATATATAACATTTAATCTTTGCAAATAGCATTTGGAGGCTCATTTGATACTCTTTACAAGTAGGCAATTAAAGAACTTGCCTCAAAAATCTGATTTTTAATATATGTAAGGGAAAATTAACAGCTTCTACTTATTCAACATCCACTGCTTGCCAGATTCTTTTTAACTTGGAGCCTCACCAAGACAGCCGAAGAACTGATGCTTTCAAATTGTGGTGCTGAGAAGACCCTTGGACTACAAGAAGATCAAACCAGTCAATCCCAAAGGAAATTCAATCCTGAATATCCATTGGAAGGACTGATGCTGAAGCTGAATCTCCAAAACTCTGGCCATCTGATGTGAAGAGCTGACTCACTGGAAAAGACCCTGATGCTGGGAAAAACTGAAGGCAGGAGAAGGGGGCAGCAGAGGATGAGATAGCATCACTGACTCAGTGGACATGAATCTGAGCAAACTCTGGGAGTTAGTGAAGGACAGGGGAGCCTGGAGTGCTACAGTCCACGGGTTCACAAGAGTTGGACAACAATTATTTACCTAGAAAGATTGTTATATTTCACTTACTCTTCATAGGATTGTTGTGAGCTACAGGTAGGTGTAGAAGATTGTATTAGTGGCCACAAGTCTACCCCTCCCAGTATCTTCACTCCTTGCACTGTGACTTTGTAGCTCCTTCCAGTGATGAAAATGTATATTTCTAAACCCTTAATTTCTGGCAAGCCTTTGGGTTAGGTTTGGGCTGGCCTTTGTCTCATGGAATGCAGTGCAAGCAACAGAGTACCAGTTCTGAACCAAGACTATAGCTTTGCATGTTTCGGCTCTCACTCTTGGAACTTTGCTGATGCTCCCTGTGAATAAGTCCAGACCAGGCTGTTGAATGAGACACATGTGGCCTCACTGTCCCTCTGTAGTCAGCCTCACTGTCCCTCTGTAGTCAGTCAATTGCCAGAAGCTGAGATTGGAAGCTGACTATAGACACATATGTGAACCCAACTGAAACCAAAAGAACTGAGTCATGCCAAACATAAACCCAGACAGTTCAGGAGCTAAGTAAATGGTGGTTGTTTTAAGCTGTTAAACTGGGAGTGCTTTGTTATGCAGCAAAGCGAACTGATAAAAACAGGCATTATTCTCATCATTGTACTAAAGAGAGGTACAGAAAGGTTAGTAACTTGTGCAAGGTCACTTAACCAGTAAAGTGGGAAAGCTATCAAGTATTACATCTGTCTCATGGGCCTACACTCTCAGTTCCATTGTGCTGACTCTTTTGATACAAATGAAAACGCCTACCTTAAGTGCCTCCTACAGGCTCTGTGTTGGGCTAGATATATTTCCTACATTTAAGAAACTTAAAATCTCCATTTTGTTTTTCACTAAGCAAACTGCAATGTGATACTTTTGTCCATTCTAGTGCTTTCATCTCAAATATATTTTAAATTTATTTTTCACCTTTTAAACCAGATCAAATGCAACCACCTCTCAGAAACCTTCCTTGTGTCCAAGACAGAATTAGAGTTTCCCACCTGTGGTTGACTGCAAAAATAACCACCATTACTCACTCCTTCCTTTATCCTCACCCTTTGTAATATGACTTTTCATATCATATAAAGGAGATAAAATCTACTTCCCTACCCCTTGAATCTAGACTGGACTTGTGACTAACTTTGGGCAATAAATGTGGCAGCCATGCATGATATGGTTTCAGTTTTGAGACGAAGCCTAAGAGGCCTTGCTTACATGCATTCATTTTATAGGTGACCCTAACTGCATCATGTGAACAAGACTAGGCTAGCCCTGCTGAAGGGTGAGAAACCATACTGACCAGCAGTCCATCAGCAAGGTTGTCCCACTGAGGCCACTAGACATGTGAGGACCCAGCAAAGATCAGCAAAGCCAAAGCACAGTGAACACTGCTGTATGTGGTGGCCAGCTGAGACCAGAGGAACTGCTCAGCTGAATCCAGCCTAAATTGCCAGTTGCAGAATCAAAAGCTAAATAATCGGGTCATATTAAGCCACTAAATTTGTTATGAAGAAAAAAGATGATAGATACAGATCCCTTTGTACTTTTCTAGCATTTTTAACCTTATTTTTAGAATAGCACACGTATTTGATAAAAGTTCAATCAACGAATAAATGATTAAATATTCAATTACACTGAGATAAGATTTTTCAAACAAAACAGAAGTCTATTTTTAACTCCTACCTCCCCTGGTTGTGAGACAGAGCCATATTCACAGGGCCTGATACTTACCAGGGGCGCTCAATAAATGTTAGTTCTCATTGATCCTGTATGTGAACTGAAATGCCAAACAAAACAAAAGCCAGAGGAAGCACTGTGGCACTGAGGCACGCAGGAGATTTTTCTCCTGAACCCTTTCAAAATCAGGACAAACTCTCCTGGTGTTTGTGAGGTGGAGATCTAGGGCAAGGGACATTCTTTTTCCCCCCTGAATATTGGCAAGCTTCTTTCTCTTTGAAAGGAGACACTTTTAAAATGATCAGAGCTACTGAAGTCACCCAGTTTCAAAGAGTAGGAGAATTATGTGATAGAAAGACCATCACAAGAGGTATTCCCACTGTCTTAAGGCTAATGGTTCTTCACTTTGGTTGCACAGTAGAAACACCTGGGAAATTTTTTAAAATGCCTCTAGACAGACAATAGGTTTAATTAGTTTGGGGTATATTCTGCACACAGGGACTTTTAAAAAAGGTCCTGGATTGACTTTATTGAATTAGTCAAAGTTGAGAACCACTATTCAATCCCTCCCCAGAGTGCTTCTACTGGTCAAGTGATTATTATTGGATTTAAAAAAAAATAATTTATTTATAATTACAACATTGTGATGATTTTTGCCATACATCAACATGAATCGGCCACAGGTATACATGTATCCCCCATTTGAATTTTTGTTTCTTTATTTATGGCTGCACTGGGTCTTTGTTGCTGCACACAGGCTTTTTCTAGTCGCAGTGAGTGGGGGCTACCCTTCAGTTGCAGCGCTTGGGCTTCTCAGTGCAGTGGCTTCTCCTGCTGTGCAGCATGGTCTCTAGAGCAAGAGGGCTCAGCAGCTGTGGTGCATGGGTTCAGCTGTCCCGTGGCACGTGGAATCTTTCTGGAGCAGGGATTGAACCAGTGTCCCCCGCATTGGCAGGCAGATTCTTAACCACGAGACCACTAGGGAAGTCTCTGGATTTAACTTTCAAAGAAGACCTAAGTAAACTTTCTTTTCTATATGCCTCTAATCAAAACACAGCACTGAGACCCATAGCTAGAAAATGATAATTTCTTATAATGGACAATGACTGACTCAAAAGGAATTAAGGAACAATTATTGGATGAGTAACTTCCTGATGATGAACTCAACAAGCATAATATGAACACGTGGCATGGTCTTAAATGTCTCCAAGGCCTTAAGTATAATCGGGTATTCAAAATTTTATTGCCCTAAATTAAAGCACCGCATAACACTATAAATTATATTAAATAAAAAATTCAAACTAAATTACTTTGAAGCATGCATGCCTGCTCAGTAGCTCAGTCATGTCCGACTCTTTTCAACCCCAGGGACTGCAGCCCGCCAGCCTCCTCTGTCCATGGGATTCTCCAGGCAAGAATACTGGAGTGGCTTGCCATCTCCTCCTCCAGGAGATCTTCCTGACCCAAGGGATTAAACCCCCATCTCCTGTGTCTCCTGCATTGGCAGGCAGATTCTTTACCACTAGTGCCAGCTGGGAAGCAAGCACATTAACCTAAAATCTTTGTTTGAAAATGCACCTTATATGAATAACAATTTATCACAAATTAAGGTCTAATTTAATGTTTAATATGATTTTGAGTTCAGATTCAATGTGGTATTTCAAAAAACTGTGGTCTTTTCTTCTTAATGTGTAAGTGGCTCTCACATGGCAACAGCATTATTTTTAAGGACTTTTTTGAGGGTGGGGTGCAGGGCACAAAAGTGCTAGAAAATGATAGATAAATAATAACTTATGCCATAAACTATAAATGCGTGCAAACTGCTTCCGTACCAAAATTTTATCCTCAATAAATTCCATACTTGTAATTACAAATAAACCTCCAGCACATATTCAGAGAGTCAGAATTTTTCTAAGCCATGGTTTTCAGGAGAGAAAAATCTGGCTTGACTCTGATTTCACAGAAATGGAAAACAAGGGCCAGAGAGTTTAACAAGTCAAGCAAAGCCCCCAGTACCCAATGGCTAGAACTCAAGCCCAGGAAGTCTGAGCTACCAACCTCTCATGTCTCTGGAGACAGGCACAGGGAAGATAACAGCCCCATGGTCACTGTGGCTGCCTGGGACTGACCTCTGTTAACAGGTGGCTGTGTTGCTAGAGGACCTTGGCAAAAGGAGAATTAGTTATCACTTTCTATCCCATTTCCTCTTCTGACAAAAAGGCTGGGGCCAACTCTAGCCATTTACTACATTAGGTATAAATATAGTTACTGTACTCTTTCTATTCTATTATTAAATTCTTACATTAACATGGTACATGTGTTATAATTAATAAACCAATGTTGGTACACTATTATTAACTGAAGTCCATATTTAATTCTCGGAAAGATCCGCTGGAGAAGGAAATGGCAACCCACTTCAATATTCTTGCCTGAGAAATCCCATGGGCAGAGGAGTCTGGCAGGCTACAGTCCATGGGGTCACAAAAGAGTCAGACATGACTTAGCTAAACAACAATACTTAGTTCAGATTTCCTTAGTTTTTTACCTAATGTCCCTTTTTTGGGTTTCTTTCAGGATCCAATGGATTATCAAAAAAGCAAGACAGCTCCAGAAAAACATCTATTTCTGCTTTATTGACTATGCCAAAGCCTTTGACTATGTGGATCACCACAAACTCTTGAAAATTCCTGGAAAAAAAAAAAAAAAACTTTTGAAAATTCTTCAAGAGATGGGAATACCAGACACCTGACCTGCCTCTTGAGAAACCTGTAGGGAGGTCAGGAAGCAACAGTTAGAACTAGACATGGAACAACACTGGTTCCAAATAGGGAAAGGAGTTCGTCAAGGCTGTATGTTGTCACCCTGCTTATTTAACTTATATGCAGAGTACATCATGAGAAACGCTGCACTGGATGAAGCACAAGCTGGAATCAAGATTGCCAGGAGAAATATCAGTAACCTCAGATATGCAGATGACACCACCCTTATGGCAGAAAGTGAAGAGGAACTAAAAAGCCTCTTGATTAAAGTGAAAGAGGAGGGTGAAAATGTGGCTTAAAGCTCAACATTCAGAAAACAAAGATCATGGCATCTGGTCCCATCACTTCATGGCAAATAGATGGAGAAACAGTGGAAACGGTGACAGACTTTATTTTGGGGGCTCCAAAATCACTGCAGATGGTGACTGCAGCCATGAAATTAAAAGACACTTACTCCTTGGAAGGAAAGCTATGACCAACCTAGACAGCATATTAAAAAGCAGAGACATTACTTTACCAACAAAGATCCATCTAGTCAAGGCTATGGTTTTTCCAGCGGTCATGTATGGATGTGAGAGTTGGACTATAAAGAAAGCTGAGCGCTGAAGAATTGATGCTTTTGAACTGTGGTGTTGGAGAAGACTCTTGAGAGTGTCTTGGACTGCAAGGAGATCCAACCAGTCCATCCTAAAGGAAATCAGTCCTGAATATTCATTGGAAGGACTGATGCTGAAGCTGAAACTCCAATACTTTGGCCACCTGATGCGAAGAACTGACTCACTAGAAAAGACCCTGATGCTGGGAAAAATTGAAGACAGGAGGAGAAGGGGACGACAGAGGATGAGATGGTTGGATGACATCACCGAATCAATGGACATGAGTTGAGTAAACTCTGGGAGTTGGTGATGGACAGGGAGGCTTGGCGTGCTGCAGTCCATGGGGTCACAAACAGCTGGACACGACTGAGTGACTGAACTGAACAGGATCCAATCCAGGATCACACATTACATTTAGTTTCTTCTATTTTTCATTAGTTCAACTGTGTGTTGGGACATGTGTGTGGGGGATAGAATCTCTCTCCTATTTAGCCAATTAAGGGCAAAATCCTACAAATTACTGTTCTCAAATGCCTTAATCTAAAAGAAAAGGGCATATGTTAAAGAAGTTATCTGGAGTTTTAACTATGAGAAAAATACTGCGGTTAAGAGGGAGTTTAGGTTAAAAAATTTTTGACACTTGGAGGGACCGAGAAACATGATCTCTGACTTCAACATGGATTAACAGTCTAAAAAGTAAGGAATGGGGCAGGGGAGTGTGAGAGTTCAGAGTAATAAAAGTTCATATAGAATTATAGTAATGCAGAAGAAAGGAATATTGTGAAATATACTATACTTTAGGGAACTCTGCATTTGTAAAATCCATAGAAATGCAGTCACAATCTTCTTGCCAATATTTGTATAAAACGTTTTCCAAACAAGACTGATTCATCTTACTCTGAAATGAATTGTTAGATCACAACAGAGCATGTTAAAAAGTTTGCATCCCTTATAGAAATGCCAAACATTCACTCTGCCTGACGCTGTACTATAAATAGGGAAATCCAAATGCTAAAAATGTTCTTCGAGGTGCCAAACATAGATCTTTAGCATCCACTTCCTACTACAAATGACTCATCTTTCCAAAGTTTGAAAATGAAAGCTAGTTACAATTCACAGAGAAACGGTGTAGCATACATTGATAAAAAGACAAAGATATTTCATTTATGTGTATTTCTTTTTCCTTAGATCATATCTATTGAAATCTTCAGAATTTTAAGAGGTTTTATTAAAGAGTAGTTACTCCCATGAGAACTGGATTTTTAAATTAAAAACTAGAATAGCCAAGTAACATGAATATTATTAGAAAATAATAATGCTGACTTAAATCATATTGAAATTCGTTAGCTTCATTTGGATATAATAGATGTAAAATGTATTAACTGCAATAAAATAAGTTAATAAGGAAGTCATAACACGAAAACTAATAAGTTTACCAAAGAGATGGGACAAATGAAGCCCCGATGTCCAAGAATACAAGGAAATTAAACTCTAAGAAATTTTACTTGATTAAGAAAAATAGGACTCTTAGGAAGAAAGCATCCTTAGTTGTAAAGAAAATAATAAAACAGGGAAGTGCCACTGATTTATGATGGGTATTTCAAGACAGTGTATGTCTCTCTGTATATCTTACAATAAGAAAAGAGAACATAAATAGTATAGGGATTTGTGTAGCACACTTGAGGTTAGGTTGAAGAGGTAACTGCTGATTTTTACTGAGAGCTGGGACAAGAAACTACAGGAGATGCTCATTTGATGTGGGTGGAGTAAGGCAGGCCAAGAGTGGATTCACACTTTCTTCTAATCAACTGACTGTATCACTGGACTTCAATCTTCCTTCTGCATCTCACTAGACCTCATATTATCCAATTACCAGTCATTTACTGGAGGGTGGCTAGATTCCTTTTAAACTGAATACAACTAATTATTGCAACCTCTTTTCCTGGCTTTATTAAAGGCTTTTTCACCTGTTTTGACTTGTCCAGTGACACTTTAGCAAAGTTCTCCAGGAGGTATCTTAATTATTTAAACATTTTATGGTACACAAGAAAGAAGTGACTTAAATAAAATTACTCAATTTTAGGTAAGTTATTATTCAAGACTATATGTCATATTCATTTAAATACAAACTTTAAAAATCCTATTTTGATTTTTCCTATTTAATAAGTGATGTGCTATTTAATTAACTTCACACTCAGTATCTAATAAAATACATGACTTGAAGACAAATATTTGAAAAAGCACACTGGTATATAACTGATTTGCAACAAAATATATGAGTTTAAAGCTATAACATATTCTTATATCAAACTTGAAAATAATTGTTTTCATTAACATATATCTGGGTATCTTACACTTTGAACAAACACAATCAAGCTATGATAATTTTTGTGTTTACTTATAAAACGAGATAAGACAAAATGTCTTAGGCAGCAGTTTGTAAGCATCTCTCTGCAATTAATACATATTTTGACTTGTCTGTGTAGTCAGTTTATCCAGAGGAGTGTGAGGATATATACAAGGCTATGAATAATGTTTGTTTCTAATAAATAAAAAGCCAAATTGTATGTGATTGTCATTACTTTTTCTTTTTTTAACATTGAACTTTGTATCGGACAGATATCCTAATAGGCTAACATAAAACTTACCCAAATACATTAAGATATTTAAGATTCACAAGAAGTGTAATTCAACAGATGGGCTTCCCAGGTGGCTCAGTGGGTAAAGAATCCACCTGCAATGCAGGAAATGCAGGTTCGATCCCTGGGTTGGGAAGATCCCCTGAGAAGGAAACAGCAACCCACTCCAGTATTCTTGCCTGGGAAACCCCATGGACAGAGGAGCCTGGTGGGCTACAGTCCATGGGGTCACAAAAGAGTCAGATACGACTTAGCGACTAAAACACCACCACCACCAGAATTCAACAAACACCCATGTAACTATTACCCAGTTGAAAATAAAACGTGGCCAACACTGTGAGAAGCATGTAAGAGTTTTGACCAGATGACTACGGCTTATAATGTCACATCAGTGCCTCTATGCTTCTCATGTCACTAATCAGCCACCCATGAGATGTATAAAAGCCACCATCTGTCAAGGTACAGGATCCACCCAGTGAAGAAGTGCAGAGGAAGGACAGCAACCATGTCTGGTCTTTCTCCCAGTGCTGCTGGGTGATGCTGTGCAGGACAGCTCATCTGACAACCTCATGACACGGGGCCTGGAAGCCTGGGTTTACTGTGAAGCATTAATCACACCTGCTTTGAATTCTGCAAGGACAGAGCTTACAAATTCTTCCCCCAACATAAACACCAAGAGACAAAGGGTGGACAGTTCCCAAACAAGCAACGTCACACACACTGTGTGTAGTTCTGCTGGCTGGCACGTGTGTTCAGAGGCCCCAAAGGGATGTGACAGTCCCTGTCACAGTCCCCGACAGTCCTTGCCACAGCAAGCTCTGCTGTGACACAGAAGCCACCTGGGGTGGCGCGCACGGAGCCCTAAGGCCTAGACTCCTGCAGGTGGCCCTCCCACCAGTGCTGCCGGCCCTCACTGCCTGTGGGACCTTGAAGTTACCCACCCTCTCTGAGCTTCAGTTTCCTCTTCAGTAACACGGGAATCATCCTAATAGTAGTAGTAGAGGAGTCGGGCAGATTAAATGATTTAATATTTGCAAAGAGCTATAAGACCCGCACCTGCCTCACTGTACATACAATATAGTGCTTGTTAAATAGAATCTTTAAGTGTTTACTTCAACTTCCTTCTATTGGTATATGTCTCCTTTTGTAACAGACAAAGATGACACACAACATTGGTGAGAACGAGATTCCTGTGTGCCTCGCTGTGAGACGCCAGGCCTGATTCCCTACAAGGATACAGACGAGCCTAGGCCGGGTGGTGCTCTTCTGGAGATGCAGACACTGACTTCCTGGTGGGCTGGGGTCACCTGTGATGGAAGCTTGGCTGTCACTCACACACGCTTATGATCAGGCCTCATGTACCGTTCCCAGGGATTCCAGCAGAAAAGGAACAAGGAGGCAGAACGAGAGGCAGGGCTGCCAGAATCACAGGTGAGGCAGCAACTGCCCTACAAACTGCATCTTTTGCATCTTTCAGGGCCTGCCCAGCCCTCCAGTTAGCAGCACCTCCCAGGAGCCCCTGTGGGAGTAGTAGGAAATAGCCCTATCTCTGTCTTACTTCCCTTCAGAGTCCTTAACTCAGTTGTTAAAAATAATAAAACAGGACTTCCCGGGGGGTCCACTGGATAGGAATCCACCTGCCAACGCAGGACACACGGGTTTGATCCCTGGTCTGGGAAGATCCCACATGACCTGGGACAGCCGAGCCCGTGTTCACAGCTCACTACTGACCTGTGCTCTACGATAAGAGAAGTCACCTCAATGAGAAGCCTGCACAGCACAACAGAGAGTAGTCCCCACTTGCGCAACTAGAGAAAGCCTGAGAGCAGCCACGAAGACCGGGGCAACCAAAAAATAAACAGATAATGATAAAATAAAAACTACTTTTAAAACAGACAAAATAAAAGTACCCTTGACGAATGGAGGGAAATAGTTTAGTAACACCTTGATTGATTTTTCTTGATGTCTCTGGCATTTCCTTGAAAACAGCATCATATAAATATATTTTACATATTTTTAAATGGTTAATAAATTCAACTTTATAAAGATTGTCAAATATGTTTTAAGGGGATATATATTTCTTTAGAAGAAAACCAAAGCAGATAATGTACATGAATGATGTCCCAAGTGGTAGAGTAAAAGAACTCCATGAGGTGTGTAAGACTAATTTTAGAAATAGCATAGTTTATATCATGAAGGAAATGGCAACCCATTCCAGTATTTCTTGCTTTGAAAATCCCATGGACAGAGGAGCCTGGTGGGCTACAGTCCATGGGGTCTCAAAGAGTCAGACACAACTGAGCATGCACACACACACACATACACACACAGTTCTTATCTAAAAAGATGCGGGGAGTTCTTCTTACAGATACCAGCCGAGACTGGGGAATATGACAAATCTCTCTCTGAAATAAGAACACGGGCCATGAATACGGCTGGGGGTGGCCGCGCACACCTGCTCTCAGGCCCACCCTGGACCAGCTCTCGTGCTGTGTTTGTGAACATACAGCCTGCAGCCTGGCAACACCTTTCTCTGTTCTGGTAAGAAACACACATGCACACACATACACACCCTGAGTCCCCACACACCTGGGGCTGTGCTCAGGGTGGTGGGGAGTGGGGTGAACACAGAGCCTTTAAGAAGCACAAACCCCAAGCCTTGGTCTGGGTTTACATTTCCGCCAGCTCGGTTTCCAATGCAGCGTTTGCGCACTGCTTTGAACCTTGGCCTTTATAGTTGTTGTTGCCTTTAAAGTTCTGGAGCATTCTGAGCATGGCGTCTTCTTGCACTGTCTCTGGCAGGGCACGTCTTACCTCAAGGCACATCTTTGAGTTTGTCTTTTTTCCTTGTATCTCAGGCAGCCCCTACTTGTTTCTGTGAGTCATCCCATGACACGCATGGGTTATTTTCCACTGATTCCGACATCTGAATGCTAATATGCAGGGAGCAATCTCAAAGCAGGTCTAGTGTGTTTAGAAGGTAATTCTCACCTTTCATGATTTTAATTTCTGTTACTACAGTATCTAGAAAGGCAGGCTGCTATCTTAATGACTTCTTCCATGTGAGACATGCAAAACGCAATGTGAAGAAGTCACTTCGAGGAAAACTATCTTCCCACATTATGACTTGCATCTACAGTCATGGAGGCTATTAGAATTTATATATATATATATTTTAAAAACCTCTAAGCTGATATACTGCTCAGGATTTTGAGATTTCCCACTGCTCTGTGCTGTTGCATTCTGTATGCACAGCACAGATTCCTGGCAACCCTATTACAGTGAATAAACAATGTCTTCTCTGTCAGATCAGAGAATGAATAGTATCACACAATTCTCTTCTAATGTACAGCCTCCACTTCCTCGATCCAGCCCCTTCAGAAGAAAATAGGCAGAATAAGGACTGGAGAGGAAGGCATTCTTCTCGCCCTGTCAATCTGGAACGGCATTCTAGCCGGCTCGGGACGAAGTAATGTCAACTCTCTATCAACTGCTAAACAGAGAAAGTTGACAAGTTTATTTTCTTTTAAATTGGATCATAGATTTTTGCATTTCTGTGTGTGCGTGCCCATGAACATCTTTCTCGAAGGAAGGAGGCAGTTCATCAGCTATAATCTCAGGCCTTGGCCAAAACAGCTTTTAGCTACAGACTCAGAGCAACAGGGGAACTTCAGAGAAATGACACAGCAATTTGTGTTAAAATATTGGCAGCTAATTCATGAATGCTGGAGCTCACTAGGAAATTCAGCTACCTCTGTGAACATTTTTATTCCCACTAAGCTCATGATTCACAAAGAAAATGCCTAGAGTTACTTCCCTGAAATATACTGTATGATGCTGACAGATTTCTCTTTAGTGTGTCTGTCTCATATTCACTCTCTCTATTTCTCTCTCTCACATACACACACACATACACACAAATACCCCTTCCCCTCCCCCAAAAGAGGCATTAAGAATACAATCTTCCCAACAAGAAAATTCATTCACGAGGCATTTATCAGCAGCCAACGATTTACTTAGTAGGTATCTTTATAAAAGAAGAACATGGATTTCTTTAAAATCTTCCATATTCATAAGTCTTAGTTGGCTAAAAATACCATGATTCAGGTTTCCCCCCGCCCATGATGTGAAACAGCATAAATCTTATTTTAACCCCTAAAAGGAATTAACCAACTCTTTCCTCTTAAAAGAAGAAATGCTATTTTTACAATCAGACCACACTGCCTTCTGCTTTCATGAATATCTGAGAGACACTGAAAAGAAGAAAAAAAAAATACAGCTTCCCCTTTCTCCCCTTTCTCCCACACATTCTGAGTCCAGCTCAATGGGCTCCCAGACTCTGCTGGCATTCTCCTGGTAACACATTCAGAAGAGACTGCAGGAGATCCCAGTAGCACGGCTTTCTTTCCTCTGGCCCCCTCTCCTTCTCTCTCTCCTATCACTCTAGGTTTGTACTAGACGAAACAATTAAGCCTTTGTGCACTCCCACTGCAATCTGCAAATTCTAATGATGTGCCCCCGTCACTGGTACAATGGTAATATTTACCTTGGAGAAATGTCTGTCCAAATAAGTATTCAAAATGCTGGCAAAATCTATTCCCTTTGAAATGTTGTGGTGTTGAATGTTCTCTCTTCTGTCTTGGCCTATAACCAAAGAGAAAGAAAGTTAGGGAAAAAGAAAAAGATGGATAAAGACTGTGACAGATACTGGTCTAGTTCACTGTAAAAATCCAAACATAGAGCTTTATATTCCTTCTTGAACAAAGCAAACTACAAAGAAGAGGCAAAACTACACACAGTAGTGAATGAATAAAAAAAGGCCTCAAAACAGCAGCCAAGTCAACGTGTAATCAAATACACACCAATTTCCTCGCTCTTTCCTGATGTGTCCCCATTTTACAACAAAGCCATCTATGTGTTATTGGAGTGATATTAAAATTCAAATAACTGTTGTCTGAACTTGAGATAAAACAGGTGATTTATTTGAAGAGAGTATATATGCTTTGAGGTAAGGTAAGCTGTGATTAATTGTGAAAATGTCTTATTAAAAGCAGAATCTTTGGTGCAGCATGAACAGGGCAGGCCGAATGACATGCAGATCTAGTCCCGAGTGTTCCTTCATCTGATCCACTGTGAAAATGCGGAAGATGTGCAGGAATGGAGGAGACTGCAGGGATGACTTCAGTTCATCTCACATCCATGGCTCTGCTCTATGGCCAGTGCCCTGCCTCTCCTCCACCCCACTTTCCTCTCCAATTCTCTTCCCATTGTCTAATAAACATCTCCTGCACTGAACCTCTATTTTTACATAAGACACCATGATAAAAGTAGTAAGAGAGGGATGATGGGAGAAGGATGAAATGAATGAATAAATGAATCTCCAAGGAGAATATCCTAGAAGTTGACTAAGATTCGGAATGGCTTGATTATTTAACAGACTAAGGTATAATTCCTGATTTAAAATCTAAAAAACTGAATACAACATGAGCCTTCTAGATTTGCGTCCAGTGATGTTCTTTTATTAGAACCACACATAATCGCTTAGACTGAGACTTTCTATTTTCCACAGCAGAATCAGCAGATTATTTATACTATCTTTAGGTACATCTATTGTTTCCCTGATAGTTACCAAGTAAGAAAGCGGCTGACTTTTCCTTGCTGCTGCATTTAGCTACATTATTTTTTTCCTTAAAAAAAAAAAAAAAAGAAAGAAAGTCTAAAAAGATTAGAATAAGTCACACAGTCAAGGGCTGTTGTTCTCCAACTCAACTCCAGGTCTTTCCACTGTCAATCAAGCAAATAGAGAGAGCAGGGCTTCACTGGGTGAAGGGCTTGACAGAAAAGAGCCATCTTTCAATCTTTCATTAGATTTCAAATCAAACCCTCCTCCTGAGCTCCTGCCATACAGATATATTTAGATACAGATTCCAACTGCAAACCTCTCCACTCTCCCATGTTGTCACTGTCAATCCCAGAGAACTCTCTTGAGTTCATTAGTGATATGAGCAAAATTTACTATCTAAAGCAAACTGCTACATTAAAAAAATAAAATGAAAAGAACAAACATGCTTCTTAAAAAGCCAAATCTTACTAATATGTATGGGAGTTAACTGGCTTGCGTATGCTATCTGTATTACTAGACAGGAGTTGCTGCTGCTACTGCTGCTAAGTTGCTTCAGTTGTGTCCGACTCTGTGCGACCCCATAGATGGCAGCCCACCAGGCTCCCCCGTCCTTGGATTCTCCAGGCAAGAACACTGGAATGGGTTGCCATTTCCTTCTCCAATGCATGAAAGTGAAAAGTGAAAGTGAAGTCGCTCAGTCGTGTCCGACTCTTTCTCGACCCCATGGATTGCAGCCTACCAGGCTCCTCCGTCCATGGGATTTTCCAGGCAAGCGTACTGGAGTAGGGTGCCATTGCCTTCTCCGAGACAGGAGTAAGGAGTCTGATTTTAAAACTGAACACATTATTTGACCGCTAATTTAATAACATAAAAGTGGTACATAATTTTGCATTTTCAGAACATGCATTTCACCAGTTAGAAACATTCCAG
The DNA here is from genome assembly GCF_000754665.1 of Bison bison bison. Classification (NCBI taxonomy): domain Eukaryota; kingdom Metazoa; phylum Chordata; class Mammalia; order Artiodactyla; family Bovidae; genus Bison; species Bison bison. The sequence goes on from NW_011495050.1 coordinate 1,831,262, forward strand.
GAAACAAGGTAATCAAGACAGTGTGGTACTGGCACAGGATAGACATCTAGATCAATGGAACAGAATTCAGCATCCAGGAATAAACCCGCATATCTATGGCCAATTCATTTTTGTCAAAGATGCCAAGACTATTCAATACGGAAAGAACAGTCTTTCCAATAAAAGATTTTGGGGCAACTGGATAGCTCCATGCCAAAGAATGAAGCTGGATCCTCAACTCAGACTGCATAGAAAAGTTAACTCAAAATGGATCAAATGCCTAAATTTAACAGCTAAAACTATAAAACTCTTAGAAGAAGACATAAGGGTAAGTCTTTACGAGCTCAGATTTGGCACTGGTATTTTAGATGTAACACCAAAAGCACAATAATTAAAGAAAAATAGATAATTTAAGCTTCATCTAAATCAAAAACGTTTTTTATGTTTTAAAGGATACGATCAAGAAAGTGAAAAGACGACCCAAAGAATGAAAAAATATATGTGCAAATCATATCTGATAAAGCAGCGGTCCCCAACCTCTTTTTGGCACCATGGACAGGTTTTATGAAAGACAGTATTTCCACAGATTCGGGAGGGGGATGGTTCAACCAGTAACGTGAGTGAGCGATGGTGAGAAAGATGACACTTCATTGTTCCCGTCGCTCACCTCCTGCTGTGTGGCCTGCTTCCTAACCTGCGAAGGTCTGGTCTGTGGCCCAGAGGTTGGGGACCTTTTATCTAGAATATACAAAGAACTCTTATAATTCAATGATGAAAAGACAAACAACCCAACCAAAAACAGGCAAAGGATTTGAGTAGACATTTCTCCAAATGGGGCTTCCCTGGTGGCTCAGTAGTAAAAAATCCGCCTGTCAATACAAGAATGCAGGTCCAATCCCAGGGTCGGGAAGATCCCCTGGAGGAGGAAATGGCGCCCTGTTCCAATATTCTTGCCTGAAAAATCCCTGGTCAGAGGAGCCTGAGGGGCTACAGTCCATGGGACTGCAAAGAGTCAGACACAACTTAAGCGACTGAACACAGCACAGGGCAAACCCAAGTGTAATTTTTGCTGGACTCCCTGGAGTTGTTGCACTAAAGCAGGATCACCCAGCTCCACTGAAAACTATCACAGTCTGACTGAGACAACCTGAATATACTTTTGTGTGGACCAAGTTTTCCTTCAGGTCCCATCTCAGACCGTGACTATCTCTGAGTGTGGACAGCAGCTAATTACTGCAAACGATGACTGCTCTAGTCAAACAGAAATCCTATCTTTTCCACGCTGACTTCTTTTTTCTGCTAAATGGAATTTCAGGGTTTCTGAAACCAGGTATCTACTCAACTATGACTGCCTCCCACCCCGCCCCACCACCACACACACTAAATCAGCAGAAGCCAAGCTCAGCACTTCTTCTCCACCAGCTTCTCTGACAGATAGTTCTCATGGGGACTCTAACCAGGGTCTTAACATGGATAAGGTCATTCATAAGAGGCTCCAACAAATGGACTCTGGGAATTCATGTTGGGTTTTTTTTTCCCTTTTTTTTTTTTAATTGGAGGATAATTGCTTTACAATATTGTGTTGGCCTCTACCATACATCAACATGAATCAGCCACAGGTATACATATGTTCCCTCCCTCCTGAACCCCCTTTCATCCCCCACCCCATCGCACCCCTCTAGGTTGTCACAGAGCACTGGGTTGAGCTCCCTGTGTCACATGGCAAATTCCCACTTGCTATCTATTTTACATATGGCAAAATGTATACATTTCCACACTCTTTTCTCAGCTCGACCCACCCTCTCTTTTCCCCACTGTGTCCACAAGTCTGTACTCTAGGTCTGCATCTCCATTGCTGCCCTGAAAATAGGTTCATCAGCACCATCTTTCTAGATTACATATGCATGCATTAATACACAATATTTGTCTTTCTCTCTCCGACTTAGTTCACTCTGTATAATAGGCTCCAGGTTTACCCACCTCATTAGGACTGACTTGAATTTTGGTGACTAACCTGAAGGCTCATTCTAGCTAAAGCCTCTTAGAGGAGCTAAAATAGAATTTGGATTCTGGGCCACTGTGACCCCCAAGGGATTGGTTAAACACTTGACAGATGGCCTGGCCCAGTTGCCATTGCTGAAAGGAGGTGTAGGGAGAGGAATACTTCTTGAAAACTATGCCCTACGGCCCCTCCTAGGGCAGCAGTGATGATACCGTTAGCAAACCTTGCGATCTGGGTAGATAAATACTGGGATCTGGTAGTACAGATCTGAGCAACTCAACTCCAAATTCAAGCTTGACAGGCCAGACATCTAGTCAATATGAGATTAGATTCAAGGAGCTCCTTTATAAGGAGACGTTTACTCAAGGAGTTCAATGAATAATTCTCAAATTTAAAAGAAATTTAAAGGTGACCTATAAATCCAACCTCAATTGATACTTGAACCCTTTCTCCAATGTCTGTAACTTCTAGCTCGTGAGTGCAATGTCAAAATATACTCAGCTAAAAATAGCAGTTAAATGCTCTAAGCAATGAATCACGGTGCCTAAGATACAATAATCACTCAATATTTATTCACTGTTTGAATGAGTTTTTAAAAATCAGAGCAGACTCCAGGATATTACAGTAATGAAGCTGCTCTCACTTGCAGTCCCTGAAGACAGAAAAAGGAGTAGGACTGTAGGTCTCTCATGATCGACGTATTACCATGGCAATATAGCACATGTGCAAATGCCAGCTAAGTAAACACTAGCTTATCCATGTTCTAGTGGAAATAAGGGCTTCCCTGGTGTCTCAATGGTAAAGAATCTGCCTGCCAATTAAGGAAATGTGGATTTGATCCCTGGGTCAGTAAGATCCCCTGGTGAAGGAAATGGCAACACACTCTAGTATTCTTACCTAGGAAATCCCGTAGACAAAGGAGTCTGGCGGGCTACAGTCCGTGGGGTCCCAAAGAGTTGGACATGACTTAGTGATTAAACAACTGCAGCAAAATGGAAATAAACCAATAAACAAAACCTCAACATGCTATTCCAGCTTATCATGGATTCCCTCCCATAATGAAAGGTGTCTAGGGGCTTCCCTGGTGGCTCAGTAGTGAATCATCCATCTGCTAATGCAGGAGACATGGGTTCGATCCCTAGTCTGGGAAGATCCCACATGCCCTGGAGTGATTAAGCCCTTGCACCCCAACTATTGAGCCCACACAGTCTAGAGCCCGTGCTCCTTAACAAGAGAAGCCCTCACACTGCAATGAAGAGTAGCCCCCACTTGCTGCAACTAGAGAAAATCCCGCACAGCAATGAAGACACAGCATAGCCAAAAAATAAATAAATCAAAAGAAAGGCTTTGAGAAGGAATCCCTTTCTGTATCTGGGAAGCACTGTTAGGTTTGAGCTAGGGGTAAGGAAGGCTTGTGGCTGTAGACTAGTTTGAGTCCTGGTTCTAATCTCTAGGGTTATGCAGGACAAGTCCAGTACTGTTCTACAGGGCAATATCTAAAATACTTAAAGACACATATTTAAAGAAAGCCCTGTTCTCCTGCCTTTGAGTGTCCCCTTCTCCATTTCAAAGAGTGTAGTTTTGAGTATCATCTAGCGTGACTCACTTCCCTGGTTCGCTCCCTGGAGAAGGGAATGGCTACCCACTCCAGGATGCTTGCCTAGAGAATTCCATGGAGAGAGGAGCCTGGTGGGCTACAGTCCATAGGGTGGCAAAGGGTCGGACATGAGTCCATAGGGTTACAAAGGGTCGGACATGACTGAGTGACTAACACTTTCATTTTTCGCATGACTCACTCCCTTGGTGGCTCAGACAGTAAAGAGTCTGCCGACAATACAGGGAACCTAGATTTGATCCCTGGGTAGGGAAGATCCCCTGGAGGAGGGCATGGCAACCCACTCTAGTACTCTTGCTCAGAGAATCCCATGGACAGAGGAACTTGGCTGGTTACAGTCCATGGGATCGCAAAAAATCTGACCTGACTGAGTGACTAACCCTTTCACCCGTTAGCATGACCCAAAGAGAACAAAGGCTGCAAAGAGAGAGGAGCTGAGCCCTGGCCAGGCCTGCTCACGAGAGCAGAGTAGGCAGAGAGCCCAATCCAGCTGCAAAACGCAACTCAGGAACCAAACACAACATCTGATGGACAAGGTAACCTCGATCTGATTTAGGAAATCATCCTCATCTGGGTTTCAGGGATGGTGGGAGGGGAATTCTCAGGACCCAGCTATCACAGGGACAGCAGAGCTCTCACAGCAAGGAGCAACAAGCCGGGGAATCAGGAAGGTGCCTACTACCGTCCTTGAGGTCCAGTCATGGCTACAGAATCTTGCCACTGGGCAAGGAGGCAGGGTAAGAGGCACAATTCTTGGCAAGATCATGATAGATCATGGTATCCAAAGTAGATTATGAGTTCTAGACACTGAGACAGATGGGAAGAGACAGATGGGAAGAGAAAGAGTTCAACTTAGAAGATCCAGCAGTGAGTCTCCTGGGAAACTGGAGTCATGCCTGGGATACCGGATCTTACATCTGGATGGTAAGGAAGGCTACTTGGAATGTAGCGGTGAGGTCATCCCAGTGGTCAGCATTGAGGCAATACCATTCTTAGCGTGGGAGATCAAAATTCAACCAACACTCAGTCAGCACTGAGCAAGACGACTGTGGGCAAGACTTAGAACGTGATGGGCGGAAGCCTTACACACTGTGGGTAGGTTTAAACATCTGAAGTATTTCCTGCTATAGGGAGAACAATTTAAAAGCATCAATTCTTTGGCACTCAGCCTCTTTTATGGTCCAACTTTCACATTTGTACAAGACTACTAGAAAAACCATAGCTTTGACAGATTAGGTTTTCTAAATAAAAGTGTAGTATCTGGACTGACACATGTAAGAGTCCTGTGCTCCTCTTCACGGGTGCAGTGCTAATTCATCTGGAGAACTGCCTTCGAATAAGAGAATGTCAAAAACTGAAAGACTCAGCCCCCAGCATGTCTCCTCCTACCTTCTCTGTGTCCTCCCAACTTGGTCCTCTTCATGTATCATCTCCCCCGCCCCAGGGGACTAAAGATCTCTCTTTACTGCCTTTTTGCAAGTTAATTGGTGGCAGTGGTAGTGAGGTGCTCTTGACATCCCTGTGCTATATCTGCCTTAGATTTAGGTCACTGTGTTCAATGTCAAGATGTTCTCCAATTCTGTTTCCTTCATTTGTTATTATATTAGCCATCTCACCCAGTTTTGGGCCATGCTTATTTCTAGTGTTTTACGAAAGTGAGTCCTCATGTTTCCTAGAACGGGATTAGGTTCAAATTGCTGCTGTTGTTTAGCTGCTAAGTCGTATCTGATTCTTCGCAACCCCATGGACTCTAGCCTGCCAGGCTCCTTTGCCCATGGGGTTTCCCAGGCAAGAATACTGGAGTGGGTTGCCATTCCCTTCTCCAGGGGATCTTCCTGACCCAGGGATCCAACCTGTGTCTCCTGCTTTGCAGGCAGGCTCTTTACCGCTGAGCCATTGGGGAAGCCCTAGGTTCAAATAACAGAAACTTTTCCAGGAAGAGAGCAATTTGCTGTTTCCTCTCGACAGACTTACAAAACTAGTTATTAATCAAGTTCATTATACATCATACCCTGTCTTTGTCCAAATATTAAATGTTAGCAATGTGATACCCTTTTGGTTAAAGAATCAAATATATCTCTAAACAAATATGTGCTATTTGTTATTAATTCTGCTGAATTCTATAATGGGTTTAAAAAAACTGTCAGTATAATAGATATCAACCTCAAAACAAAGACATATTCTTCTGTTAAAATTTCAATATTGAGCCTTTCACTGAAGTGCTCCAAGAAAACTACATAGTACTCAATGGTATGTGTACATAGTACTCAAAACTACATATGCTCAATGGTACAGCAATTATATGGGCTAAGGTATACTATGAAGCCTGGAGACGGAAATGGCAACCCACTCCAGTGTTCCTGCCTGGAGAATCCCATGGACAGAGGAGCCTGGCGGGCTACAGTCCATGGGGTCGAAAAGAGTCAGACACAACTTAGCACGCATGCATACTGTGAATATTGGAAAAACATAACTTATGATGCTTCCTTCCCCTGCATTCTTATTTTCCTTGGGCTGCACTTCTCTTGTTGAGCTCCCTCATGTTTTCTGGCCATTTTTCTTGCTGGTTCTCCCAGCTGTCTCATCTTTTCCGCCCGCCCCCCTCACCTCAGACTGCTTTAGCTCACGCTTCCAACCTTCCTGGTATTTACCGTGTTAACACTTCTAGTCGTCACACCATCCGATGTCTCTTGCTTCATTTTCACACAATCTAACAGCTGAAATCCCCAGTGTATGCAAAGCAACAGTCCATTAAGAAAAGAGTGTTTTCTGGGATTTTGTTTTCCTTACTGAGAACAAAAAAAATGGAAAAGGCAAGAAAGAGTGGTTCACAGAGATGTCAAAGAGAGACCACTCTGCAGGTAAGATGAAGGAAAAAAAAAAAAAGGATTTTTTTAAAGCATCAAAAAGATTATGACACTGGGAAAATAATTCCTTCTGAAAATCCCCTTCACTGGTGTGGGTGGTTTAATGAAAATAATCCCCTTTCCAAGAAGACTATATTCAAGGGAACGGAAGATGAAAATCCTTCAACACAGATCCTTATACTATCTACAATATAAGGAACCCAGGGAAGCATAGATACAGTAATAATACATATACTGAGTCATTAATAAATGACATTTTATTAGACATTAATAAATGACATTATTATTAACAAAAACTTCTTTTTTGTTAGTATTGTCACTTGGAAAGAGGCTTAAAATGACACCTTTTACTATAAGCCTTATCTGTAAGCCTGCATCCCAAGGGAGCAAGGCTTGGGCATGAATTTCTTGCAGTTTCAATATTAACAGAGAAAAAATAAAAATGACCAAAGCACTCAACAGTGAAAAAAATCCTTTCTTGGTGGCAAAAATCAGAATACTTTGTTATGCAAATTTAATGTATTTAAGGAAAGCTGCATGCCTTTCAAATATCTGAACAAAAAGCAAGGTAGCATAAATGCTAACATTAAACAGCTTAGTTTCGGAACTTAAATCTTGCTTCAGCAAACAGAAAATAAACTGACTCCTCTAAAGGTTAGTTTATGAATGGGAAGTTAAAAAATATTTAAAGACATCCTAGCCAATGTAAATAAACAGGGAATAATAACCCAGGCAACCAAAAAGGTCATTCATTCATTCATGTCCTTATTTACCTTTCAATGGTATTTCTTTGCTAAAAAAAAAAAGTAAATATTACTCCATTCCCTCCCACTCTGTGTATCTGGGAAGCTGTCTTTTGGACTGAGTCTTAGGCTGCTATATATTTAGCCTATAGCTTTGGCTAGGTTCTGCCTAATGATGGATACTTAACTGGGTAGCCAGCAGGCCACTGCTGTTGTTTATCCCAGAGTCCAAGATCAGCCTCTGAACATGTCCTGATGAGGAATAACCACTGTTTTATCTCCTCCTGGGACCACTCAAGGGGTGGCGAAGGTGGAGGGTTGCTGATCACCGATATTTTCTGGAAGAAGTTGTGCAAATGGGTGTATAGGTGTTTGGTGGTGGGCAGGAGTGTGGTGGGCGGGGGGCGGGAATGTAAGAAGACTTCTTCTTGCGTAGGAAGCTGAGGAAAGAGACCTGAGGTTTGCCCACGTGTACATTCAAGGTTCAAAAATTCACAGAAAAATACCTACTGCTAGGAGTCCTAGCCTCAGAGTAATTCAAGACAGAAAGGGCCCTTCCCTCTCTTCTTAAGGTTCTGAAGAGCTGGCTGTGAGGTCTGTGTTGACCTGAAGCAACAGCTCTGTGGGGTCAGAGCACAGGTCACACTTGAGCTCTGGCTATTTACCCCATTATTGAAAAATTGTTGTCTGTAAAGTCTCTGAGTTTCAAAGGGGTGTGCAGGGGTGTGACTTGGTGCTTATAAAGGGGAAATTTGAGAGATGCACACAGGAAGAACACCCTGGGAAGCCTGGAGGTAGGTTGCCACCATCCAAGGATGTACCAAGAGCTGGAGAGAGGTCTGCAACAGGTCCTGTTCTAGTACCTTCAGGAGGGAAATGGCCCTGCTGACACCCAGATCTAGGATACATTTCTAGATCTAGAATACATTTCTGATGTTTAAGCTACCCAGGCTTCCCAGGTGGCTCAGTGGTAAAGAACCCACCTGCCAATGCAGGAGATGCAGGAGAATCAGGTTCCATCTGGTTGGGAAGATCCCCTGGAGAAGGGAATGGCAACCAGCTCCAATATTCTTGCCTGGAAAATTCCATGGACAGAGGAGCATTGTGGGCTACAGCCCATGGGGTCAAAAAGAGTCAGACATGATTGAGCAATTGAGCACATGTGCACGAAGCTATGCAGTCTGTGGTACTTTATTATGGTGATTCTAGGAAATTAATAGAACTAGTACATGAAAAAATGTTTTCCAAGTTTCTATATATATACAGGCTTCTCAGGTGGTACTAGTGGCAAAGAACCTATCTGCCAATGCAGAAGACATGAGACACGGGTTTGATCTCTGAGCCGGGAAGATCCCCTGGAGAAGAAAATGGCAACCCACTCCAGTATTCCTGCCTGGAGAATCCCATGGACAGAGCAGCCTGGCAGGCTAGAGTCTATAGGGTCACAAAGAGTCAGACATGACTGAAGCAACTTAGCATGCGCGCACACACACACACACATACATATATATGCACATATGAATCACTTTGCTATATACCTGAAACTAACATAACACTGTAAATCAACTATACTCCAATAAGAAATTTGAAAAAAATAATAAATAGGACTAAGGTGTTAGCAAGGCAGCATTTATCACTTTGGCTTTTCATATCAAGAAGTTTACACAGCAACCCAGCAGCTACACTGGAGTTATTTCTTCACTGTGTATGTGTGTTAGTCACTCAGTTGAGTCTGACTTTTTGCAACCCCATGGACTATAGCTCGCCAGGCTCCTCTGTCCACAGAATTCCCCAGGCAAGAATACTGGAGTGGATTGCCATTCCCTTCTTCAGGGGATCTTCCCCACCCAGGGATCGAACCCGGGGTATCCTACATTGTGGGCAGATTCTTTATCACCTGAGCCACCAGGGAAGCCCATTTCTTCATTATATGAATTCAGGTGAACATTGAAATAACAAGCAGGTTCACATAATTCATGATACAACTTCAAAGGAGGAATTTGTATTTTTTAGACAGTGTTGTCAATAATAGATTGAGAACTGACTATTCAAACATCAGGAAGCAGAGTTAGAGAAAAGTTTCAGTCATTTCTTTAATCTTGAGGAAAATTCTGAGAGGATTCCCTAAGAATATGATTCAAGTGAACACTGCACTCACAAGCAGGATCACGTAATTCATGACACAGCTTCAAAGAAGGAATTTGTATTTTTAGACTTTGTTGTCAGTAATAGACTGAAGGACTGATTACTCAAACATCATGAAGCAGAATTAGAGGAAACTTTCAATCATTTCTTTAATCTTGAGGAAAGTTCGGAGAGAATTCTCTAAGAATCTCACTTAACAAAATTCCTAGGGATTTTTTTTCTTTCGCTTTACTGGGACATCTCTTTAGATTGATGTCATAGCTCCGTTTATTTTCTTTGACTCTGGGGTCATTTGTGTTTTTCCTTGAATTCGTCCTTAAGTCTGCCCTGCTTTATTGTCTAGCACTTGTGCATATTTCAGAGTTAGAGTAATGTAGTTTTAGAGTGAAAAGAAACTCTGCAATATTTCAGCTCAACTAATTTTAGCCACAAGGAAGCTGATGCCCAGCTGTGATCACACAGCTGGGTAAGGCAGAGGCTGAACCAGAACCACTTTTCATCACCTCCAGATCTGTAGCTCCGGCCTCACCATGGGCCACAGAAGCTACCTGTGCATGTTTCCCTCATCATATGAACCTGGCTCCAGAGTTGGTGCCTTTTATGGTTTTTACATTGCATTCAAAGATTCTCCTGCAATGATGCATTCAGAGGAGGCATACCAAAATGCCCATTTAAATATGGACTACTGATGATATAGGTAAGTTTCTGTGTGAAGATACTAGCAACTGATCCTACATGACTGCTCTTCAGTACACTGTTATTTTTTAAGGTGAGAGTGCTAAGTCCCTTCAGTCATGTCTGACTCTTTGAAACCATATGGACTGTAGCCCGCCAGGCTCCTCTGTCCACGCGGTTATCTTGCGAAGAATACTGGAGTGGGTTGCCATTTCCTCCTCCAGGGGATCTTCCCAACCCAGGGATTGAACCCACGTCTCTTACACCTCCTGCACTGGCAGGCGGGTTCTTTACAACTAGTGCCACCTATTTTTCTTTTTTTTAAAGTCTCTTCAATTTATTTACTATCTATAATATATTTCCTTTAATCTCACCATAGAACTAATTGGCATTATATATAACCCAGGTTTTATTTTCTTCTCTGTTTTGATCTCTAGGCTAATGGCATTTTAAGTAAGATGTGAAATCTGGGCTTTACTTACTGTGGCCCTCTGTTTGGGTGTCTGGTCAAAGAAGGAATGTAAGTCCATCTACTTGGTTAAATAAGGCAGGAAGGGGAAAGAGAAGAAGGAAATAAGAAAAAAGGAGATTAGGTTTGACATAAATACACTTCAGTTCAGTTCAGTTCAGTCTAGTCACTCAGTCGTGTCCGACTCTTTGCAACCGCATGAATCGCAGCACGCCAGGCCTCCCTGTCCATCACCAACTCCCGGAGTGCACTCAGACTCACGTCACTACTAGGCGTAAAACAGACTGCTAGTGGGAACCTGCAGTATAGCGCTGGGAGCTCAGCTCAGGGCTCTGTGATGACCTAGAGGGGTAAGAGGGGTGGGTAGGAGCGGGGGTGGGAGAGAGGTCCAAGAGGGAGGGGATATGTAAACATATAGCTGATTCACATCGTTGTACAGCAGAAACTAATTATAAAATTAGCTTTTATAATTATACACTAATAAACAAAAACAAAAAACAGAAAAAAAGAGAAAGGAAAAATAAGCTTTAAAGATTTAGAACAAGTAAAAGATTTTGAACTCCCTTAAACAAAGATAAGATTTCTATCACAGTTAGTAGAAATCATTAGACAACAAACGCTCTAGGAGCTAACACGGCTGCATCTTCCCATGTGAAACAGCTGAGAGCAGTTTCCATATCAATCTGTTCAAATGGAGAAAACGGGTCACTCACAAGCCTGGAAAGAAGAAGAAACAAAGACATCCCCTGAATACAACTGTGAGAGAGGGAAAGACATACAGTAGCAGCCTCCTCATTGCAGAATTACATTCTTTTCTTTTTCGTCTGCCATCAACAGGTGTTGCCATGGTAACTATCCTGTGGTTAAGAAGTAGTAGAGGTAAGAAAATCTATACAGACCCACATAAAGGGGAAAAGACGAACGGTGTGTTGTACACACACTAACCTCAGATGTCGCAGGATGAGCAACCAGAGGCTCGCTCTCCTGTTCACCAGGCCCCTGTGTTGCTGGAACAGGGCTCAGCCCAAGAGTGTGGTCCCTGAAGAGCCAGGGGACTCTCAGGGCAGCTTTGTGGCCCTCAGTTTACCTTAGGTGCTAATTTACATCCCCACTCCCCGAGTACACTTCATAGCTCTGTGATGACTTTGGGGGGAGGGTAACAGTTTTGTCATGTAGTGTCTGGAAACTTGTAAAAAGGGAACATATATCACTGAACAACTTCCTTATTGTCCTCCTACTTCTCTCAGGTAGTGTGTTTAGTGATAATTTCTTGGCTTTTTCCCCCCCAAATGGAGAAGCGAGGGTTTGCATGCAATGAATTAGTGAAATAATAACAGCTATTTCTTCCTGTGAACAACTATAGCCAATATTTGTAGCCCTGGTATCAGGGTGATACCTCAGAGGCTGCCTGGGATTCGAAGCCCATTTCTACAGCCCTTCCTCCATTGCGTGCGTGTGTGCTCAGTCATTTCAGTGGTATACAAACTCTTTGTGACTCTATGGGCTGTAGCCCACCAGGCTCCTCTGTCCATGGGATTTTCCAAGCAAGAATACTGGAGTGGGTTGCCATGGCCCTCCTCCAGGGTATTCTCCCTACTCAGGGATCGAACCTGCATCTCCAGCATTGCAGACAGACTCTTTAAAGCTGAGCCACCAGGGAGGCCCCTTCTTTCATTACTCACAGCTGACAGTATTTCATACCTTTAGCATCCCAAATACATTAGTATCACAGATGATAAAATAATATCATTTCTGAAATACTGCATTTTTATTTTGTAAGCTACTGTTGGTGACCCCCTGAAAAAGCACAACCTATCCCCTTTATTTGGAGAAGGCAATGGCACCCCACTCCAGTACTCTTGCCTGGAAAATCCCATGGACGGAGGAGCCTGATAGGCTGCAGTCCATGGGGTCGCTGAGGGTCGAACATGACTGAGCGACTTCACTTTCACCTGTCT
>NW_011495050.1:1843814-1861105 GCF_000754665.1 Bison bison bison
CACTGGAAAAGGAAATGGCAACCCACTCCAGTGTTCTTGCCTGGAGAATCCCAGGGACGGGGGAGCCTGGTGGGCTGCCGGCTACGGGGTCGCACAGAGTCGGACACGACTGACATGACTTAGCAGCAGCAGCATCCCCTTTATTTACCCAGTTTTTTGTCATTGCTCAAAGGACCACTCCATTTTAAAAATAAATAACATGGATAAATACAGTTTGCTGACTTCTGTGATCCTTTAAAATTAGTTAGGACAGCTGATGAAACAAGTATGTTAACGTCTGAAAGGTTTAGCTTGAGAGACAAATCAGTGTGGTACCAAGGACACTCTGCTAAGGCCAAGCAAGCATCAGGGGCTGGGCAAAATAACAGCAGCTGAGGAACTGATGTATGAGACCTGCCTTTTCTTCTCTTGCCCATTTCTGGCACTCAGAGTCCTGTTCCCAAAAGAGACAGAAGCTCCTGAAAGGGTAGATATGAGGCTCAAATGAAATAATGCCTATCTACGAAAGCATCATGCTGTTCATAAACATTAACCACTAGGCAAATTAAAAGCTGACGTTGTTGCTTTGTTTTTCAAGCTATCTGCAATGCTGGTGTTACCTGGTTCACAGTTTTGAGGATAAAGCAGGCCACAAAATTTTCACATGATGTTTTTGGCAGAAAAGCTCTTGTGATTAGTTGGAGGTGCTTATCGCTCTGGACATCACTGTCTTCTATGAGTTCTTGTTCTTTTTTGTTCACAGGCTGGCAGATGTGTATCAGGGGATGCATGTGTGGGTGTGCGTGTGTAGAAGAGGAAGAAGGGGCAAGGGAGGGAAGAGAGAAAGGAAGGAAAAGGAGAGGAACAAATGAGTTATCAAAGTGAGGAAGAGCTTTCATTCCAGTTCCTCAGATATGTAGCCATCTCTGATGGTATTTGTTACTTTATGTACTATCTGTGGCTCCCTAAGCATGGCCTTACCCAGTCTTCAGCAGAAGCAACTCTACTCTGCTGATGACACTGACTCTCCTCTCACGATGCTGTTTCTCCATTTTTATGCCAAATGGCTTTGCCGATTGTAGTTCAAGATGCATGAATCCTTCCATCTCTCAGCCAAAACCCTAGATCTCTTTTACAGTAAGATACACAACTTCGGTCTTTTTTTGTGTGCTTATTTTTCTAAAAAACAAACAAAAAAACAGTCCCCTCTTTAAAATGTCCTTTTACTTCTGAGTGTTTTGAATTCTTGGCCCCCACCTCATCCCTTCCATTCTGTCTCCCGTCTTCTGCTTTCCTTAAAGCCTGCTGTTCATCACATTCAACTGCTGACTGAGTCACCCATGAATTCAACCTCCTTACACTTTTGTTAGAGTTGAGGGAAAAACACTTTAAAAAGGCTTTAAAAGATATAAAAAATCTAAAGGTATTTTTTCTTTGTTACATATTTGCTACGGTTTTCTACACAATACATTGTTCAACTGTTTCTTCATGTTCATTTATTATACCTTAGAGAACTTTCTGTGTTAGTAAACAGAGTTATCTCATGTCTTTGAACTATAGAGCATTCAATGGTATTACAGATATACTATATTTAGACATTTCCAGGCCAATGGATATTTGGGTTATTTCTGGTTTTCCTAAGTTAGAAACAATGTTACAAAAATGACTCTTGCAGACACATCTCAGAGGTGTAAGAGTGGGAGCACATGGATGGGACTGACTCCTAGGCATGGAACTGATGGTCATAGAGCGTGTGCACTTCTTGTTCAATTCTCTCTCTCCTCCTTGACCTAAAACTAAAGTTGCATTAATATACAGTCTATTTAACTGTAAAAGAGAGTGTACTTCTCAGTTCTATTGGGCTTTACCACCAATCATATTACTTTCTCTTAACAACTTCTGGGATTCTTGGATATCCTTGTCTGTGGATGGTGTTTCTTTCAGGTTTTTCAGTGCTGCTGTGGATTTGTGATTTTCTTCATTTCTTCTTTTTTAAAATTTGGTGCGTGAAGGATAAAGCAGCACCCCACAGACTTGGTCAGCTATGAAGTGCAATAAGACCTCTTGCCCCTTGTGTATTCCTCCTTCACAGCTGTCCAAGTCACCCTCTGAAATGCAAAAATAATCACCTGACTCTCCTTCTTAAACTTGGTCAATAACACCCTGATGCTTGGTGGGTATTACGGGTTGGATTTTGTCCCCTAAAAATATATGTTGAAATCCTGGCCCTCAGTATCTCAGAATGTGACCACATGTGGAAAGAGGATTGTTACAGAGGTATTTACTTAAGATGAAGCCATGAGGGTAGACCTTAATCCCATAGGCCTGTGTGCATTAGTTGCTCAGTTGTGTCCGACTCTTAGTGATCCTGTGGACTGTAGCCCGCCAGGCTCCTCTGTCTGTGGAATTCTCCAGGCAAGAGTACCGGAGTGGGTTGCCATTTCCTTCTCTAGGGGATCTTCCTGACCCAGAGATCAAACCCTAGTCTCCCACTTTGCAGGCAGATTCGTTACCATCTGAGCCACCAGGGAAGCCAATAGTACCAGTGTCCTTATAAAAAGGGGGAAGTTGGACAGAGAGATAGACATGCATGGAAGGAAGATGAAGGCAAGAAACACAGAGGACACCAAACAAAGATGGAGGCAGAAGTTGGAATTATGTTGCCCCAAGTCAAGGAACTTTTGGGGCTACCAGAGGCTGAGAGAGGCGAGGAACGATCTGATCCCATGGGTTTTAGAGGAAGTATGGTCCTGCAGAGTTGCCCTGGTGGCTCACGGGTAAAGAATCTTCCCTACAATGCAGGAGACGAAAGTTTGATCCCTGGGTAGGGAAGATCCCCTGTAAGAAGAACTAGCAACCCACTCGAGTATTCTTGCCTGGGAAATCCCATGGACAGAAGAGCCTGAGAGGCTACAGTCCATGGGGTCACAAAAGAGTCAGACGTGACTGAGCGACTAAACAACAACATGGCCCTGCAGACACTGTGCTTTGGAATTCCAGCCTCCAAAACTGTGAGAAAATGAATCTCAGTTGTTCTAAGTCACCCAGTGTGCAGCACCTATGTTATAGCAGCCACAGGAAACTAATTCAGGGAGTCAAGTCCAATCTCTTAGGCAACTCACACAGTTTCATTCCCACAGTGGCTCAGTGCCCTCAGCAACCCACTCACTGCCTTTCCTACCAATGCCCTACTTCCTTATCTGCTCATGTCCCAAAGTTCTAGGATGCTTCCCAGACCCACGCTTTTGAACACCCTTTACCTAAATTCCCTTCTCCACTCTGCAAGAATTACTAATGTGCCTTAGCTACTTTCCAGGGTCACCTCTGTTATGAGCTGTTTCTGACATTTCCCTTCTCCATCAGAGTCCCCAGATACCTGTTCTCCTGAGTCCCCTCTGTGCTGGCTCTAGAGTATTCTGACATTATTTTGCACTTGCCTATTTATACACATCCATCCTCCTCTTCTATGCTGTTGAGTTCCTTGAGGGAAGAGCCGTTCAATGTATTCTAGCAAAAATCCCTGCATATAACATGCTGAAATGGGATTTGGCTCAGTGAACAATGCTATGAAAATATAAAAGTTGTATGCAACTTAATGTTTTCTTAGTTTCTATTTTACATTGGAGTATAGCTGATTTATAATGTGTTAGTTTCAGATGTACAGCACAGTGAATCAGTTATACATACAGCTATTATTTTTCAGATTCTTTTCCCACGTAGCTACAGAGTACTGAGTAGAGTTCCCTGTGCTATATAGCTGTTGTTCAGTCACTAAGTCGCGTCCCACCCTTTGTGACCCCACGGACTGCAGCATGCCAGACTTTCCGTCCTTCACTATCTCCCAGAGTTTGCTCAAACACATGTCTGTTGAGTCAGTGATCAGTGATGCCATCCAAACATCTCATCCTCTGTCACTCCCTTCTCCTCCTGCCCTCAATCTTTCCTAGGATCAGGGTCTTTTCCAATGAGTCAGCTCTTTGCATCACATGGCCAAAGTATTAGAGCTTCAGTTTCAGCATCAGCCTTTCCAATGAATATTCAGGGTTGCTTTCATTTAGGACTGACTGGTTTCATCTCTATGCAGTCCAAGGGACTCTCAAGAGTCTTCTCCAGCACCACAATTCAAAAGCATCAATTCTTTGTTGCTCAATCTTCTTTAAGGTCAAGTCTCACATCTGTCCATGACTACTGGAAACATCATAACTTTGACTATATGGACCTTTTTTGGCAAAGTGATGGCTCTGCTTTTTAATGCACTTTCTAGTATGTGCTATCCAGTAGGTCCTTGTTAATATCTATTTTATATATAGTAGTGTATACCTATTGACTTTATTCTGTTAAATGTCTATCATGCACAGAGGTGGAGTAAAGTAGGTCTGAGATGATGACAAATGATTG
Source organism: Bison bison bison (assembly GCF_000754665.1). Lineage (NCBI taxonomy): Eukaryota > Metazoa > Chordata > Mammalia > Artiodactyla > Bovidae > Bison > Bison bison. The sequence goes on from NW_011495050.1 coordinate 1,848,192, forward strand.
ATGCACACAGGTGACACTGGCTGAAAAGTACTTTTCTACACACTGAATTTGTGGCTACTTTCAGCTTATTATTATTTTTGATGAGACTCATTCTTCTAACCAGTCACACTTAGGAACATCACACTATTCCTTCAGATATTATAAAGTGGCAGTTCCAATCATCAAAAATAAGTCCATCAGCTGATGTCCTCTGACTGCTTTCTTCATTAGAATGGTTTATTAGAGGCATAAAGTTGACCTGTGGTTGCCTAGGGGTGGGGACAGAGCAGGAGATGGGGAAATTGAAGTGGGTGGTGACAGCTAAGGGGTGAGGGACTTTCCTTTAGAGTTGTAAGAATGTTCTAAAATGGATCATGATGAGGGTTGCAAAACTCTGTGAATATACTGAACCACTGATTTATTAATTAATTAGGTGAATTGCATGCACACTCCATTGTATCTGATTCTGTCACTCTATGGACTGTAGCTTGCCAGGCTCCTCTGTTCGTAGGATGTTCCAGGCAAGAACACTGGAATGGGTTGCCATTTCCTTCTTCAGGGACTCCTCCTGACCCATGGATTGAACCCACATCTCCTGTGTCTCCTGCACTGCAGGCTGATTCCTTACTGCTTGAGTCACTGGGGAAGCCACTGAACTGTATGTACACTTTAAATGAGTGAGTTGCATGATATGAGAATTACAGTTTGATAAAGATTTTTTTTTTTAAAGGCAGAGTTCATTTAATCCAATCTAGTCCACAAGAATTGCTGTTAAAACAAGTCAACTCCTCAGAAGCCAAACAGCCATAGAGATAAAATAAAATATACCTTCTGCACTAGTAAAAAAGAAAACAAACACACACAAAACCACAGCCTGGAATGCATACAGCATCCAACAGAAAAGGTGATGGACCCCAGGGCACTTCCTGTCTGGCTCATTCACCCAGACCATTCTACCGCCTAGTCGTGGCAGCATAACTAGAGCTCAGAACTTTCCTCTTGTCATGAAGTATCAAATTTTCTCTTCTTTCTATGTCAACTAGAGATACAATTTTCTATGTCACTAGAAATACACTGAGTTGGATAAACATAACAGTTAGGAGGGAAGTGAGATAAAATGATAAACGACAGTCAAAAAACAAACTCTTAAAAACTACCAGGCTTCAGACAGTGGAGGAAATATCAGTTTTGTGGTGAACCAATGACCTCTGTGCTAAGTCAAGACAGTAGCATTTGTCAGGGTGTCAGGCAAAGGAACATGACATCTTTAACACTTGCCAGACCATTCAGTAAGTCTTCTGAAGAGACCAGGCAATGAATGACCAACAGCAGATATTCCGGTCCTTATTCATACACTGTTTTGTATTAATACTTATCGCCTGCCATGCAACTGCTTGTCATATCTCCCCAGTGAAATTCCAAACACCCCCAAAACAGAGCAAGAATCCCATGGGTTTTCTCTCCTCTCACCATTCCATACCCAAAGCATTCAGCAAAGAGTTAAAACTGCTTTATGGGGTACAGGATACACCCATCTTAGAGTCTTACAGCACCAAAGACATTTTGTTTTTTCCTTTTTAATAATGTCATTTTGGAGCAAACACAATTTAATGAATGGAATATCCACAAAATCTATGTAATAAATAATTTCATAATTGATTGTTACTGTTCCTTGAAGCCCAATTTCTAAGGACTTTATTTTGGAGAAATGTTTACTACGATCCATAAACAACAGAAAAAGTCTTCAAATATCAACAGGCTGCTGCCTCCTCAATGTATTAGAGCATGTCGTTGTAAGCAGGATCCTACTAGGTCCACCCAGACTGACATAAACCACAAACTTTAGTTTTAAAAACTATCTTCAGAACTAGAGTATAGTTGATTTACAATGTTGTGTTAATTTAGGGCTTTCCAGGTGGTGCTAGTGGTAAAGAGCCCGCCTGCCAATGCAGGAGACGCAGGGTCGATCTGTAGGTTGGAAATATCCTCTGGAGGAGGGCATGGCAATCCACTCCAGTGTTCTTGCCTGGAGAATCCCATGGACAGACGAACCTGATGGGCTGCTGTGCATAGGGTCACAAAGAGCTGGACATGACTGAGGAGCTAAGCATGCACACACATTGTGTTAATTTCAGGTGTACAGCAAAGCGATTCAGTCACACATATATTCATCCTTTCTCAGATTCTTTTCCCATATAGATTACTACAGAATATTGAGTAGAGTTTCCTGTGCCATATAGTAAGGTTATCTATTTTATTTATAGTTGACTCCGATGCTGGGAAAGACTGATGGCAAAAGGAGAACGGGGCGGCAGAGGATAAGATGGTTAGATGGCATCACTGACTCAATGGACGTGAATTTGAGCAAACTCTGGGAGATAGTGGAGGACAGAGGAGCCTGGAGTGCTGCAGTCCATGGGGGTGCAAAGAGTTGGACAGGCCTTGGCGACTGAACAACCATGTGTTTAAGGTAGCTTTTAATGTAGCCACAGACAAGATTTTTATCACAGAAAGAGAGGGAATCATTTCTCTCCGCAACATATCCTTACATAGGTCATATAACTCCAAAAATTACAGACTCTTTGCTATTGAAATCTAATGATTAGTCACTAAGTTCAATATACACTTAAAAGCCTATAGTTAAATGTAATTAGCCAGGATAAATTACAGAGACAACCATGCAAACACTTGAAAACATCTCAGAGTTCAATGTGCTAGGAAGCAACAAAGGAAAAAAGAAAAAAACTCTCTCTTAATATACATTCAGAAAGAAATACTCTAGTGTTCCACTTCTGAAAGCTCCTTGGTTAAGGAGGGAGCTCCCAAGTTCCTATGGTAGGGACTCTAAAACCTCTCTGTGACTTGACTGGCCAGCCCAGCTCCTTTCCAGAACAAATTCACCTTCCCCTGTCTTTGCTGCTATTATTCTTGTCTGGAATGTTCCACTCCTTCTCCCCTCATCTCTAACTCCTGACCATCCTTCTTGGTAAGGTTTTTCTCTTTTCCCTCTGTTCTTACTTTCTGCCCAGTTCATTTGCATCAAATATTCTTGCCTGTCCTATACTGGGGTTAAATCCCCTTTTCCCTGATCAAGCAGGTCAAGCAGATAACACTTCTGGCTCTTTTGACTTTTTCATTTAAGGGGAGGGAGGTGGATCAGTGTGTGATTCCAAGAAGCATAAACTAGGTACCCTGGCTTTGTTGTTGTTGAGTCACTAAGTCGTGTCCAACTCTTTTGTGACCTCATGGAGTGTAGCCCACCAGGCTCCTCTGTCTATGGGATTCTCCAGGCAAGAATACTGGAGTGAGTTGCTATGCCCTCTTCCAGGAGATCTTCCCAACCCAGGGACTGAATCCATGTCTCTTACATCTCCTGCACTGGCAGGTGGGTTCTTTACCAATAATGCCACCTGGGAAGCCCGGGTGGCCATTTTAGCTCCTCTCTTTCTTCTTTAGGGATGGAGCTGCCCCCTGGGAATTGGCCTCTGACCCTCCACGCCATAATCTGATCCTTCTTGCCCACAGGCCTGTCACAGCTATTGTGACTTGTGCTCACCTCTCGGGTTCTGCATCGCTACAATAAATAAACTCCACCCTCCCATCTGGCCTATACCAGTAATAATGATGACAGTTGAACCTTATCTGCCAATTATTTTATCCTCGCTCTTGATTGTTTTTTCAGAACTTGGGAGGGTCACGGGGGTGACTGTGGTTTTCATCAAAGACTCCAGAATCATTCGTGTATGTAAGTTTACATATATTGATTAGCTGGCTTTCAAAATTGATGTGAGATCATGTCCCATCTCCCTGCCTGGACATAATTTGGGGTCATAAATCTTTGCTACCCAGGGCTTCATCACAATGCCCAATGTACAGCAAAAATAAACTCGGATATGTTCAATCATGAACACATCATCTAATTAAAGATATATAGAGAGAAGATTAAAAACAAAACTCAGGACTACGGTATTTGTGATTTCAGCTCACAGTTATAAGTTTATTAATGCCTTTTTGGTGTCCCTTATCAGCAAGTGCTAGCATAAAGTTAATATAGGCTGGGTGAGTATAAAATTAATATATGCGACGCACTGTGGTCCTGCAGAGGCAATTTAATTGCACACTGAGCAGCTAGAAGGGAGAATAAAAGATAAGGCATATCCTGATTGATTTTCTTCATCAAAACCCACAAGATCTCATTTCAACAAAACCCTGTCATTAAATTTCCAGCATATCTAACAGTGAATTTTATGTGATATATATCTGAACCTAATTTCCAAAGCAGTGGTGGCAATCTATCATAAGCCAAGTTTCCAGTTATCCACATCTTAAACCTTTATATTATGGGTTCCATTATCTCTTTCTTGCTCTTACATAAGAAGCTTCTTATGTATTTAAAAACCTATTAATGGGCAATGCTGCTGAGAAATAATAGTTCAGATGTCCAAGTATATGCTTTTGAGTTTCCTTCCCAAAGAAACAACAAAAGTCGATTAAATACATAAAGGATTTACAATTATGTCAAAATAAAGACAGTGTTTCAAAAAAACTTTAGAGGTCAATTAAAGTGATTAAACCACTAATTTCCCTTCAATTTTAGTTTTAGAACATTTTTTTTTTTGTTTCCAAGTCTGTTTATTTACTTGTAATTGAAGTACAGTCAACAATATTATATTAGTTTCAGATATACAATAGTAATTCAATATTTTCATAGATTATACTCTATAAAGTGAAAGTGAAAGTTGCTTAGTCATGTCTCACTCTTTTCGATCCCATAGACTGTAGCCTGCCAGGCTCCTCTGTCCATGGAATTCTCCATGCAAAAATACTGGAGTGGGTTACCATTTCCTTCTGCAGGGGATCTTCCTGATGCAGGGATCAAACCGGGGTCTCCTGCATTGCAGGTGGATTCTTTACTGTCTGAGCCACCAGGGAAAATATTGGCTATATTCACTATGTTGTAAATTACATCCTTGTATCTTATTTATTTTATACCTATGAGTTTAAACGCAATCTTTTTTTTTTTTTAAGTATGCATTTATTGAATGCTAACAGGACACTAGTACTAACTAGGTAATGGTACTAATAAGCAGTACTTAGCGACATGATAAAAATACTCAAAATGATTGCCTATATAAAGCACTTTCCAGTTTCAAAGATGTCACACACTTTTCCTAGACAATCACAGTCTCCTGTTAAAACAACAGAGCAAACATTGTCATGCCCACTTTACCAACGGGGAAACTGAGGCTCAGAGAGGTCTTGAGCACTGGCAGGGCTGGCACTACAGTCCAGACTGCTCATGCTCAGTAGTTAATCAGTTGTTTGGAGACTCAATAAATAGTTATTCAACACCTACTAAGCAGCGAATCCTGTGTTTCAGCTGGGGACAGAGGCGGTGCCTGCCCTCCCAGTCTCTCCCGGGTCATCCTGTTTGACACAGGACCAGTCAGCCCCATTCATCAAGTCAACATGCACATTATACAGTCAACATAAGATTCTTATTTTATACATGGACAAAAACAAAAATAAATCTGTTAATATGTCTCCTGTAAAAACAAAACTTTGGAAGACTTCCTTAAAGTTAATACACTTAATCATTTACTTTAGAAATTAAGAATATACTTCATTGTTACTCCTCAAGGCTCCAATTAGATAGTGTTTCCATGAAAACTGAGACTCCGAACTAAAAATAACCTTTGGCATTTTTCAAAGAAGCATTTAATCTATCAAATGAATGAGAATTTAATCCCATAAATTTGTCTACCTCATTCATATACTGAAGTGTCAGAATTTATGTAAGGAGACAATCTTAGACGCAAACATTCTCAGGAAGAGTGCTGAGAATACTGCTGGAGAAGACCCTTCTTGAAATTCGGTTTTGGGGTTCACGTATTTCAAATCACAGTGATCTGCATTCCTGGTACCACTGTACAGTTCTCAAGCCATGATTTTAATATGAGGTTGCCCCTTACTTAAGTGCAGTTGTCATAAAATGTCATAAAACATGTGAGAGGCAATCCATATTGAGTCCTAAATGAAAAGACATGGCACCCACATGGCTTTTTCTCTACTTTTGCCCATGAATTAATCCATCAGTAGTAAAGGCATTTACATTTAAGGCAGGTTTCCTTTCAGGTAGGAAGACAGATCGACAGACAAGACAGACAGATATGACTGACAGAAACCAGCAGTCCTGATGTAAAAAACCCAACAAGGCACTGAAAGAAGAAGTGTATTACTAGGTGCAGATTCAATCAGTCAGGGAGTTGATTTCACAACTGCGGCCTCATACTCTTGCTGATAAGCGAGTGGAACACGGTAGAACACGTGCTCATTACAAATGAAACCCAAACCCAGCCCTTCAAGCCTCCAAGAGTCATCAATCTTTTGGAATTGAGCAAGTAGAGAATACTGCAAAAGTGCATTTCAGTTTTCTGTCTCCTTCCTCCACTCTTTCTGTCTCTAAAGGACTGTGACTTGATATTTACCTCATATTTTTCTTTTTTTGAGATAAGTCTCTCTCTCTATATATATAAAAGTCTTAATGTAGTTTTATTTCTTATGTACATATATTTCTGTCAATCTGTCGGCTACCTTAGGGTAGATAACTGTGATGTCAACTGTATCACACGCCCAAGTCCAGTGTCTTCCACAGCGCCTGGAGGCACTACTCTCATGTAAAACTAGCTCTACCTTATTAGAGTCCTGTTAGACGTGATAAGAAGAAATAGAAAAATGAGATACAGGCTCTAATTTATATAAATCACTTGTCAGATGCCTTTTAAAAAAAAACTTAAGCTTTTTTAAACCCTCAGGTCCCAAACTGCCACATAAATTTCTACAGAATGATACACTGACTCATGCATTTCTTTATTGGTATGGGATTAACTAAGAATCTAAATCCCTGTTCAAACTTCCTACCTTCTCTGATTTATTGAACATACCTAAGATTTTGGCAACCTAGGAAGAAAACAGAGATAGCTAAAGAGGCCTAATTTACAAAAAAAAAATTATATTCCACAAGTTCATCTTAGCCTGCCATTAGGAATACCGAATACACTGTTCCATTAGAATGAGTAAATGAAAGTTATTACATTATTAAGACAAATAGGTAATAGCAATTTTTATCATGTTAAACAACTTTGTGTAAAGCAATCAATGAACATTAAAACCCTATTTATTGTATTCTGAAGTTTCCTTGATCTTTGATTTTATAGAAACATTTACCAAGTTGCCAGCAAAGAAATACTGTTATGTATCAATTTCTGTTAGTAGGTCAAATATGTACTTTCACATTTCAAAATAGCCTGAATATGTCATTTAAAAATTACAAAATATTGTATACTTTTTATATCCTGAGTCACTTCCTCATTGTTAAGGCAACTAGTTCTTTTAAAAAACATGCCATGATGAAAGGTTGCACAGTGACTTCTGCACATTTTTCTCCATGAAATGAAGTTATGATCTCATATGATAGAAACCTAACATCAGAGAAGAGCCATCTATTTATCAAGATTAAACTTCTTTCACTCCTGTAACTGGAGCACCGGTGAGTGACAAGGACAACATCAGAAAACCGAATGGAGATGTTGAATAATTAACAAGCAGGAATGCCTCAAATGCACTGCTGATTATTATTATTATTGTAACATCATCAAGCACTTCACCACCATTTCCTAAGCAGCTACCACCTGCTAGGTGCTTTGCAAGCATCATTCCCATCTTTTATAACGTAGGGATTATTAGTGCCAGTTTAAACATGGAGAGGAATTAGGGGACTCATCTAAGGCTACGGAATCTCTATAACAGCTGTGCTTCTAACAGAAGTCTCTCTTTGTTCTGCCCCAAACTGCCTGTTCTTAGAAAAAGGTCATCGAAAGGGACTATCAACCTGCTAATACCCATTCACTAAAGAGTCGAAAGTGATTTTTACGTGAGGCTTTGTAGTGAGACTTCATGTGTCAGCTTTGAGCTTAGGTGGGAGGTCTGCTGGGAGGACCAGTCACCAGCAGATGGACTAGTGATAAGGAAACAGTGGGAGCAGCAGCCACCTCCACAGAAGAGGTGACACGGCCACCAGGGCACTGGGACCACACTTCAGCCTGATGTCCTTAACCACTTACTTTTTCCTGTAAGTATTTCAGCTATTTTGAAGTCTGATCATAGATGGCATTTCTCTCCAAATCATAACGTAAAAATCATCCTTAATTTGACAGTAATTGAGCTACATCATTTCTTTACATGTCTGATCAAAATACAGCTTTGCAAGTCTACAGACAATTGAAATTTTAGGGAGTATTTACAGAAGCCTATTAATGTATTACCTAATCATCAACCAAAGAAAAATATTGATTTTTAAGACCCCTGTTGAGCATGGGAAACTATTATTCTTGGGATTATTTTGTGTAAACAAGTCCAAGTCCTTATGTTACACAAAAGCTAATGTCTTTGCTCAGAAAATCTGAATTAATTTACAAGCTCTGCTTTTGACTTAAATGCTATAAACATCTCTGTTGTTCCTGAAAACAGAGGCTGTTTCTGCATAATTTTTCAAACAGATAAACTGAAATTAAAGTACTATGAAAATATTTACTGGATAAAACAAATGCCAAGATCAAAAATGTTAAGACAATGAGTGGATATTTATTATCCCCACTAATCCTTTTGTATTTCAAAGTTTATTTATTTTTACTCAGCTCTTCTATGCTCTTTCATAAGTTATTACAGCATAGTAATTTTAAATTCATAAAAGATGATGCAGAGTTAATAATACCATGAGCTTTACAATAATATTCAAGTAATACTAAAAAGGATGGAAATCCATTTGTTATCTGAATATACTCTTTGGATGAACCAGTAAAAAGGATAATCTAATGTTGGAGTTTTGACTCCTCATGATCTGGCCAATGAGGCTTGGCATACAGAACAGAGATTTAATTTTAAAATGCCAGTGATGAATAGTTTTTGTTCTTTTTTTTACTGATAACCAAGTTTAATTATGGCTTATTTCAGGCCCCTAAACTGTTGTGTGCATAGAAATAACAACCAATCAGATTTTAATCTTTTTTTTTTTTTATGTGTTCCCCATCCTGAACCCTCCTCCCTCCTCCCTCCCCATACCATCCCTCTGGGTCGTCCCAGTGCACCAGCCCCAAGCATCCAGCATCGTGCATTGAACCTGGACTGGCATCTCGTTTCATACATGACATTTCACATGTTTCAATGCCATTCTCCCAAATCTTCCCACCCTCTCCCTCTCCCACAGAGTCCATAAGACTGTTCTATACATCAGTGTCTCTTTTGCTGTCTCGTATATAGGGTTATCGTTACCATCTTTCTAAATTCCATATATATGCGTTAGTATACTGTATTGGTGTTTTTCCTTCTGGCTTACTTCACTCTGTATAATAGGCTCCAGTTTCATCCACCTCATTAGAACTGATTCAAATGTATTCTTTTTAATGGCTGAGTAATACTCCATTGTGTATATGTACCACAGCTTTCTTATCCATTCATCTGCTGATGGACATCTAGGTTGCTTCCATGTCCTGGCTATTATAAACAGTGCTGCGATGAACATTGGGGTACACGTGTCTCTTTCCCTTCTGGTTTCCTCAGTGTGTATGCCCAACAGTGGGATTGCTGGATCATAAGGCAGTTCTATTTCCAGTTTTTTAAGGAATCTCCACACTGTTCTCCATAGTGGCTGTACTAGTTTGCATTCCCACCAACAGTGTAAGAGGGTTCCCTTTTCTCCACACCCTCTCCAGCATTTATTATTTGTAGACTTTTGGATCGCAGCCATTCTGACTGGTGTGAAATGGTACCTCATTGATTACCCATTTTATGTATTTATTTATTTTTGGTTACCCATTTTAAATATAGCACTGTGTGCGTGTCAATCTCAAACTCCTAACTACCCCGTCCCTGTACCCTTTTCCCTCTGGTAAATTCTCTAGTCTCTAAGTCTGTTTCTGTTTTGAAAGTAAGCTCATCTGTAACTTTTTTTTTTTTGGTAACATTTTTTGACAGATCAGGCATGAGAAATATAAAGGGAAGCCCCATGATGCCTTTAGCTGGTTTAGGAAACGAGGAGGAACTCATAAAGAGAGAGAAATAAACACAGAAAGAATTTAGTTTGGTAAAGGTTGATTTTGGGCCATAAGGTGGCAAAGAGTCGGACACGACTGAGCGACTGAACTGACCGATTTTGGGATTTCCCAGGTGGCACTAGTGGTAAAGAATCCACCTGCCAATGCAGAAGATGTAAGGGAGACTCAGGTTTGATCACTGGGTTGGGAAGATCCTCTGGAGTAGGAAGTGATAACCCACTCCAATATTCTTGCCTGGAAAATTCCATGGACAAAGGAGCCTGGCGGACTACAGCCCATTGGGTCGCAGAGTTGGATACAACTGAGCAGATGACTGAAAGGTTGATTTTAAGGTGGATACGGGGCATGGAGGTAGGGAAATCTGGTGGGTGGTTAAACTTAGGAATTAACATCTTAGGAGAAAGGTTGAAAGTAGTGAGCAAGATCAGGATATGCAAACATTTTCTGTAACAGGCCAGAGAATAAATATTTCAGGCTTTGAGGGCCTTATGATCTATCCCAACTACTCACTTTTGTGACTGTAGCAGAAAAGCAACCATAAGCAATAGCTAAAGAATGAGTGTGCCTATGTTCCAATAAAACTTTATTTATAAAAACAGGTGCCAGATGTATTTGGCTGCAGGACACAGTTCACCAGGCCCTGAGTTTGATGACCAATAAAGTCCTAGGAAGGGATAAGCTGACTCAGGAAGAACATAAGTAAGGCAAAGTAGCATGACATGAAATCTGAAAACATGGAACTCTTCACTTCTGTTGAATCCAGTAAGGATACAGACAAGGCTTGTAGTCACATGAAAGTGAAAATGTTAGTCGATCAGTTGAGTCTGACTCTTTGTGACCGCACGGACTGTAGCCTGCCAGGCTCCTCTGTCCATAAGATTTCCCAGGTAAGAATACTAGATTGGGTTGTCATTTCCTACTCCAGGAGGTCTCCTTGACCCAGGAGTCGAACCCAGGAATCCCACACTGTGGGCAGATTCTTTACCATGTGAGCCACAAGAGGAGCCCAGAACTGCTCCAGTTCATACTAACTGTATGTGAAATTGGTAAGTTATTAAACCTTTGTTTGAGTTTAGTCCCCTTGACGGCAAAATGAGGATGATGATAATGGTAATAACAGCTAATACCAGGCACGGTGCTAAAGAATACCTTAATATTTATAAACAATCCTCAGAATTAAGTACTGGGTTGGCCAAAAAAGCTTGTTTGGGTTTTTCTGTAAGATGTTATCTCTCCCTTTAATGTGGGTACTGAAACACAGGAAGACTAAACAACACACCTTCGTGACTCAGCGTGTAAGTGGTGGAAGAGGTCTGCTCTTAATCTTAACACAAATCACAAAAAGTCATGATGAAGATCAGATAAAAGTGAAGCCTTTTATCATTGTGCTTGGTGTGTACAAAGAACCTGGTAGGTGGTGGTCATTATTATTACTATAATCCAGAGTGAGGTAAATAGACTAAGGACATAAAGATGACTTAGATAAGGTCAATCTTGTCCAAGACACTTACTTTCACTAAATTTCTAACATCAACTTTAAAAAGGCCCTCAAATCAACTTCATTGCCAATTTTCAAGCTGCATTTCCTTTTAGGAAAAGACGCTAGGAAAGAAAATCATATCATCCTTTATTACCACTTGCCTGGCATCTTTGTTTATGGTTTTTACCAAGTGTTCTTAGTCAAGTTTGGTTTATTCTTAGTGTTCATACACAGAAAGTTCCAGAAGGATAGTTTTTTTGCCTTGTGTTCCAACCTGCTGTAAGGATCTATAGGTCCCTATTTTGGGTTCATGGTAGATTATGTTTTAACAAGCATTTAATTTTGGCAGGAATTAATGAGCCCCCACAAAGACACTTTTGACCAACCAACTCCTATTTATACACTAAGAAGTGAAGTGAAGTCGCTCAGTCGTGTCCGACTCTTTGTGATCCCATGGACTGTAGCCTACCGGGCTCCTCCGTCCATGGGATTTTCCAGGCAAGAATACTGGAGTGGGCTGCCATTTCCTTCTCCAGGGGAACTTCCCAACCCAGGGATCAAACCTGGGTCTCCTGCATTGTAGGCAGACGCTTTACCGTCTGAGCCATAAGGGATGCATTTATACACTAAGGTCCAGCTCAAATTCTCCCTCCTCTGCAGAATTCCCTGTTCCTTTATGCTCCATTTCTCTTGGCAAGTTTCTGACATCTCTCTTAGGGCAGTAACCACTGTTAGCAGTTTATTTGGTACCTTCTGCTGGAAGAGGAATTCCTTGACTGATGGTATTAGTTACTTTTACTTCTTTTCTTGATATGTGGAATAAAGGCTAGCATAGGAATTTACATATATAAAAGTAAGGAGTACGAGAAAAGCCATTAATCCCCAAAGAAAAAGGAATGTAAGTCATAAGTAAAAATAATGGAATTTTCCATATTCTAACTTAACAGTGATACTATCTTTTCAAACATTTTTTAAAAGTTTAAGCATCACAGGAAATACACCCAATTATTATTTAAATTTATTTAACTATCAACTGTTGCTGAAATGGAATTAAGATCAGTTTTTACATTTTCCAGGGGCTTCCCTGATAGCTCAGTTGGTAAAGAATCTGCCTGCAATGCAGGAGATCCCAGTTTGATTCCTGGGTCAGAAAGATCTGCTAGAGAAGGAATAGGCTACCCACCCCAGTATTCTTGGGCTTCCCTTGTGGCTCAGCTGATAAAGAATCCGCCTGCAATACGGGAGACCTGGGTTTGACCCCTGGGTTGGGAGGATCCCCTAGAGAAGGGAAAGGCTACCCACTCTAGTATTCTGTCCTGGAGAATTCCATGGATTGTATAGTC
>NW_011495050.1:1861205-1875734 GCF_000754665.1 Bison bison bison
ACAGAGAGTCAGATACAACTAAGCCACTTTCACTTTTCCAAAAGAACCTTGGGATGAATTACCCCTACCCATGAAGTAAAGTTTTTACATACTAAAGAGAAATCAAGGAAGGTAGAGCAAGAGAAAATACAATGATGTTATATCAGGGCAAATAGCAATTGTAACATTTAAAAATGCTTATTTCTATAATAAAGTTATATATGGTTATATAAGATATTAAGTATTTAATAACTGTCAACATCTTAAATATATACTTTATTCAAAAATAAATAAATAAATATTGTTTCTGTTTAAACACAACCCAGCAAAAAATTCAAACATGTCTTGGGTGATATGTTAATGCCAGGGATTAAAGAACTAGTATTTATAGGACAAAAAATTAAGCATGGCCCCCACTTGGAAAGTATGAGTCAGGTTTGTTTTGCTTTAACCTGGGCCCATGAGGATAGATCTCAAAGGGTCCTGGAGCAACCTCGGAGGTTCTGTACACAACTTGCAATTATGTGCAAAGCTCTCTGTGCCTGTGTCCTTCTTCAGAGAACTCGTCTAGAACTGTCATGAAATTCCTGAATAAGTCTATTACCTCCCTTGTCAGGATGTGCAGACAAGACTCCCTGAAGCACATCTATCTTACTTAAAAAGTTCTTTTTTGTTAACTTCCTACTGTTGAAAAGAACAGAAGGCTAGATTACTGGTCAAATTAAGTGAGTAAACGTGTGTTTCTGCCCTAGCTCACTGACATTAGGTCTAAACTCAAAATTTTGTCCATTAGTGAGAAGCCAAGTTTTTCTCCATTAACCCATGGAAACTTAACCTTAACTTAAAAATTTTAAATAGCTCAGTGTTTTCAGGGATCTGAGGTGTCTGTTTATAAAGCTTGCAGACAAAAATCAATAAATACTCCAAGAGCTGAGCAGTTCTGAAATGCTTGAGTATTAATTGGCATGCTTTATTTTCTAATTAATCTGTGGAGTTAACTCTATTTAATGGGCTTCACGGGTGGCACTAGTAGTAAACAATCTGCCTGCCAATATGGGAGACATGGGTTCAATCCCTGGGTTGGGAAGATACCCTGGAGGAGGGCATGGTATGGCAACCCACTCCAGCATTCTTGTGGAGAATCCCATGGACAGAGGAGTCTGGTGGGCTATAGTCCATAGGATTGCAAAGAGTCAGACACAACTGAACAACTTAGCATGCACACACTATTCCATCCATAGGCTATAATCCATCTCTTATAAATGAAAGATGTTTCAGTATCTCCTGAGAGAGAAACCTATTCTTTCCAACCTATTCTTTCCAGAACAAAATACATTTCTCTCAAGGATTAGATTTGAGAGATTCTATAGCATTTACAAAAGGCTTTTTCCAATATTCTCCTGCTAATTTAATTTTCTGCCTTTTTCCTTGTTGATAGCTGGGACCAATTTGGAATACCTTTTCCATATTATTGAAAATCAGTGGGCAGTAATGTCATTAATGCTTTCAGGCCACTAATGTACAAGAGGTTATTACTTCAAAGTACAAAAGATGATCGAAAATGAGTTGACCTTCCTAAAGTAAGAATTAAGTAGCCAAGGCCTGAAATTCAAAAGCTGCTTTCTGTTTTCCTGAAACTGTCCAATAAGCTTATCCTTACTAACCACAGAACCAACATTTCTTTGCTTAACTTGACATAAGGGACCATAACATTATATTTAGGCTCTACAGTAGCTTCACTGCTCCCTGAAAGAAGAATATGATTCATACCCATTTCAATTTCTATCTGTTTTGCATAAATGAAGCAGGCTTGTAGAAAAGACTGATTCATTATCATGTAAAATACAGCCATTAGGAGAAAATGTAGTAACCACATTCTGAGACATAACAAGATCAGACTCTCAGGCTTCTGGACTGAGCTGGGGAATGAGATGTGGAGTGTTTCTAAAAAAAGAAAGTCTTCCTTCTGAAAGAGGTATTCACAGTAGTAAATTAAAGGAGTTTTACAGTTCCTTAAAAAATGGAAGCACAACAGGCCATCCTTAAGTCCACCATCAAAGCACAACATTCTATCCAACTGACCCTTAGTGTTAGTACTAGTGTGGAGGTAAGTCATAAACCTTGTATCTATTTTATCTGTTTTGTTTCTCTTTCAGAATCTTCTTTTTTTCTCCCACATTCACCAATTTATTAAAGGATACGTCAAAGGATGGGCTTCCCCAGTGGCTCCACGGTAAAGAATCCTTCTGCAATGCTGGAGCTGCGTGTTTGATCCCTGGGTCAAGAAGATCCCCTGGAGGAAGGCATGGCAACGCGCTCCAGTATTCTTGCCTGGAGAATCCTATGGGCAGCATAGCCTGGTGGGCTATTGACCATGGGGTTGCAAAGAGTTGGACACAACTGAAGAGACTTAGCACACATGCACACATGTTAAAGGATACATATAAACAGCCAGGCAAAAAGGTGAGATCTGGGAGAGGCCCACACGCAGGAATTTCTGTGCTCAAGCTTAAAGCTCTCCTTACCCTCCATTATGGGTATATTTTTATTAACTGAAGTATAGCTGTTTTATAGCATTGCGTTAGTTTCACATGTACAGCAAAGTGATTCAATTATACGTGTACACACACACACACACACACACATATACTTTCAGATTCTTTTCCATTATAGGTTATTACAAGATATTGAATATCATTCCCTGTGCTTTACAGTCCTTGCTGTTTATCTATTTTATGTAATCTTGTGGTTGGAAAATTGAACAGGAACCACTTGACTCAAGTGCCTATCACGGTAACAGTCGATGTGCTATCGTTGTCCCTACCTATCAGATGCTAACACCAGGAAGGAACTGCTGGGTAATGACAGAAATGTAAAGTGTTAAGTGCCACAGACTCCACAGCAAGGGGAAGAGACAGGAAGGCCTGATTCCTGCAGAGATAAAGAAATAGCCTCAGGGACGGAAAGAGGAGATGATCCATAGAAGAAAACAGGCGAATGGGAAGAACCTTTGAGTGCTTATACAATGCCGGGCATTGCTCTAGGCACTGAGGATACAATGCGAACAAAACAGACGTGTCTCAGCTGACCTCCCCATAGGTGAAGACTCACAAAAGGCCAATTAACACTAGAGGATCAGGTAGGGAAAGTAAATGTTTTTTTTAATTTTTAAATTATTTTTCAAGGTTTTCATTTTTTATTTTTTTTAAATTAATTTATTTATTTTAATTGGAGGCTAATTACTTTTAAAAGGCAAATGAGGGAGGAAGGACAGAGTGTTATGAGGGATTCCTGAGCCCTGGCTGCCTGAGGAAGCCCTTTTTGAGGAAGGAACATTTAAGTGGAGATCTGAATACAAGAAGGAACCATCCTCTCTATTCCTGCAACCTATATAAACTGTCTGATGGGAAAAGGGTGTCAAACGGCAAACTGAAGAACTGTGATCCTGTCTTGTAATTCAGGGGTTTTCACCACTTTTCTGTGTATGTTCGAGGCACATTTTCAAATATCATAATATGTATTAGATTATATGAAGGCATTATAAAACAAAGCAATTTGAAATCAGTCAACAGGAATTCAATCCTGTCACTCACAGCAGCTCCACTAACAGTGCCTCAGGTATCTATGAAAACACCCCTTTTCCCCATGGTCATCCTGAGGATGCAATTCTGAGCTGGTATTTGCAGCCCACACCACACTCTTATACACCCAGGAGGCAAACTCATCTCCAGTGAAAGGAGATCCTTCTAGAGCAGACACTCAAGAGCACACTCAACTAAAAATTAAACTTCCCTTATCCTCTGCAAACATATCTGTTTAGCTTCATAACTGCCTAACAATACCTGTAATTGTATATACACATTTTATAAACTATACATACTCAAATGTGGAAAAATAAATTTTATTAAAAATTTTTAAAACTCTTTATTGAATTTGGTGAAAGTGGGCACCCTTGTCTTGTTTCTGACTTTAGAGGAAATGCTTTCAATTTTTCACCATTGAGGATAATGTTTGCTGTGGGTTTGTCATATATAGCTTTTATTATGTTGAGGTATGTTCCTTCTATTCCCGCCTTCTGGAGAGTTTTTATCATAAATGGGTGTTGAATTTTGTCAAAGGCTTTCTCTGCATCTATTGAGATAATCATTTGAATTTGTTACAATATTGCTTCTGTTTTATGCTTTGGTTTTATGGTCACGAGGCATGTGGGATCTTAGCCCCCACCGCCAACCAAGGATCAAACCCATACCCTCTACACTGGAAGGCTAAGTCTTAACCACTGGACCACCAGGGAAATCCCTGGAAAAATAAATTTTAGATACTAACATTGGACAGCACGCCTTTGCGCTTTGCATCATTTGCTGGACAATGGCAGATGATCGTGGTCATGAAACGGCAAAGCCTGGCTTGCCACTCTTGAGTGTCTACATTTTCTGGCTGTCCCATAGGAAATATTCATTTTCACAGAATCCTCCATTTTTTGGTTCTTCCCCTACATGATGTTACAGGAAAAGTTTTATTTATTTTATTCCCCCTCCTACTCTGTTCTGTGACTCTTCATAGTTAAAACCATCAGAAAATGGCCAGGAGAAGAGCTTGCCTGAATTCTGCAGAGAATGAGTGAAGCACATGCAGAGAAGGAGGGACCTTAGCACTACCTGGTGACACAGCAAAATTATGAGAAACTATGCTTGACCTCAGAGGCCCACCATTCAAAATTACCATGCGTTAATTACTTGGATGTAAGGCCATCTTGCGATGACGTCACTCCTTTAATGACGGGTTGATTTGGTGAGAGGTGTGTTAGTTGCTCAGTTGTGTCTGACTCTTTGCGACCCTATGAACTGCAGCCCACCAGGCTCCTTTGTCAATGGAATTCTCCAGACAAGAATACTGGAGTGGGTAGCCATTCCCTTCTTCAGGGGATCTTCCCAACCCAGGAATCAAATCCGGGTCTCCTGAATTGCAGGCAGATTCTTTATCACCTGAGCCATCAGAGAAGCTCTTGTGGGGAACTGGGGTCCCAGGGAACCATAGGTCTGGCCAGAGCCCCTATCTGCTCTCAGGAGCAGGTACAGGGAATCTCAGATTCTGAACTCAAGGTACATCCCTGATGGCTCAGAAATTTCTAAGGAAATCATGACTACTGATAACAGCTCAGCATGTGAAATCTTTTCACAGAAAATCACAGTATTTTCACACTGGAAGAAACTTTATTCTTCATGAAGAAATAATCCTCACTTCACCTGTCCCTTTTTTTGGTCTTTCATTTCCTCTTTCCTTCTTTTTGTTTTTTCAATATCAACTAGTTATTTTAAAAGAAAAAAAAAGAGTCCTAATATACAGAAAACTACGTAAGTCAAACAAATGCCTGACAATTTCATGCACCTTCACTCACCTTTATTTAAATGAAAAATTCAAAACAAAATAAATAAAAACAGTCCTAGAGAAGTTCTGGAACTTACCTGGGGTCACACAGAAGCCAGGAGTAAATAATGAAACCAGTGTCTAGGTCCTCTGACTTCCCAACCAAGTTCTACCTTGTTGAGATCACATACCTAATAGAAAACTGATATTTACAACTCTAGATGGGGACATTCTAGTGATTAGACAAAATTTTAACCACCAAAAAGTCAGTTAAGGTTGGGGAAACCATTTGAGACATATTTTAAGTTAAAAAATTTGAATAGTAATATTTATATATTAAAAACTTCTAAAAAGAAAATAGAACACACACAAAAAGTGAATACTGTCAGGATATATTCACATTCCAAAAAGTAAATATAGTGACAAAAAGCGAATACTCTTAGAATGTATTCTATACCATGAAGCCAAATGACAGTGTTATGATCAGTAGGGCCAACATAGCTTTTGAGAGTAAGTCAACAGATTGGTGTCAAAAAGGGACCAATGCTGAAGCTTGGTTCTATCCAGTCTGATGCTATACAGCTGACCCTTGAACAATGTGGGGGTGGGGGGGGGCAAATCTGTATAATTATAGTGGGCCCTCTGTAACCACGGTTGCTCTACCCATGGTTCTTCTTCCATGGATTCAACCAGTCGTGACTCATTTAGTACTTACTATATATAGTATTCACTATTAGAAAAAATCCACGTATAAGTGAACCTGCACAGTTCAAACCCACATTATTCAAGGGTTAACTGTACTTCATTTGGACAGCGGCCTAGAAAACAGAAGAATGAAACTTAACTAGAGGCTGAAATTCTCCTTTTATACTTGGAAGCACAGCAAATGCACTCTCTCAAGCTTATGAAGTAACCCTCCAGCATCATTGATTTTTGAGTCTTACAAAAGCTCTTCGTATTGTGCCTGCATCACAGATTTACACTGCCATAACTCCTGTCAGACATCATCTTGGCTTTATGAATAAATAAAACTATGCTCTAGGGAAACATTGATTTAAGAAGAAAAATCAATACCCATCTAGCATGTGATAGACCTAAGCATTAAGGCTACTTATCCCCCAAGTACAATACTAAATGGAAAACCATACTTTCTGCTTCCTAAGTAAAAGCTGGGTGAAGGTGTATGAAGTTGGCAGGCAAATGATTGCCTTCCACAGCCCTCTTTCAGGAATCAGGATTCCTCTTTCCTTTTCAAGGTAGTTAGTCAATACTTCCAAAAGAAACGAGGAAAGGAAAGATTAAAAAGAGGCTGACAAACCAATACTGGCAAAATCTTGGTAATCTGTGAATTTATACAGTGAGTATACAAGAACTCACTGTATTATTCATTCTCTCATGGATGTAAAATTTTTCATAATAAGAATTTGAAAAGTATGCATCCCTGCCTGGAAGAAACTCTATTTAAGGCTAATATCAACCAAGATGTTGACAATGGTTCTTTCTAGGGTACAACCTCATAGGAAAGCTTTTTTCTTTCTT
The DNA here is from genome assembly GCF_000754665.1 of Bison bison bison. Classification (NCBI taxonomy): domain Eukaryota; kingdom Metazoa; phylum Chordata; class Mammalia; order Artiodactyla; family Bovidae; genus Bison; species Bison bison. The sequence continues at coordinate 1,868,091 of NW_011495050.1, forward strand.
TGGAATTTCATATTTTCCAACTTTCTATAGTGAATATGTATACTGCTTTTATAGTTCAGAAGATACTCATAATAAACGCAAGGCAGGATAGCAAAAAAGAGAAAAAGAAACAAGATTAATTAATTGACTGCAAAGTATTTTGTTGACTACTGACCTAGAGACAGCTAAGATATACATTGTAACACTTATTTATATCAACTCTTTTTTAACTGCTCTGGGACATTTTTTCAGAGTGCAAGGAGGTTGCTATTAAAATTGGTTTGAAAAATAAAGCAAACACTGTATACTGAAATTAACCTCATCTTTGCGAGTCAGAGTTCACATGGGAGACAAAACCTGGCTAAAGTCATCACTTCCTCAGTTCTGAAATCACCTGACAACCCAAGCCTATTTTCACAGTGGAGACAGCTGTTGAGAGTTCTGACAGGCCTGTGGTAACCTTTGATTACAAAGCCAGAGGCCAAGGCTTTTGCTTTGTTTCTCGAATTGGCTGGAATTAAAAATGAATCCCATTATGTTTCCCGAGCTCCTCAAAGACACAATCCATTGCTAACTGTGTTAACTGCAGCCTTGTTGTTTTGGGATTAGGGCTGCTGTCCCAGCGGACAGTTACTGATGCTGTTCTCATGGCTTGTCTTTCTCATGAGTGGAAAGAACAACTCTGGTGATCTGAAACACACTTCTAAGACATGGGCACACGAGAAGCTTGAAAATGGGTTAGGGTAATTTAATTGTTGAATCCCAAATTCAAACATTATACAAGTAACTACTATCCTCACCCAGATTGGTGAATGCACTGACTAAATCTACTCTCTAGGTGGGAATGACTACACAGTTGCAAGTTCCAAGGATACGCAGCCACCATTTTACTTCTGACAGCCATGCCCCCTCTCTGGCTTGGTTCCTCAGTTTTGTCTGATTCTTTGCGACCCCATGAACTGTATCTCCCAGGCTCCTCTATCCATGGGATTTCCCAGGCAAGAATACTGGAGTGAGTTGCCTTTTCCTTCTCCAGGGGATCTTCCTGACAGAGGGATTAAACCCGGGTCTCCTGTATTGCAGGTGAATTCTTTACTGTCTGAGCCACCAAGGAAGCCCATAGAAGAGGCAAAAGGCTGTAAATTGGTTTTGGCAGCTCTTCTTTAATCCATAGATACTAAAAGTCTAACAGAAAAACAAAATATTATTGTTGAGAAAAATGTTTGTACATAGAGAATAAGCACCGCTTGAGATTCCTTTTTACAAACACTACCTTCTTTTTTGGGATTCCCCAGTGTCTCAGTGGGTAAAGAATCTGCCTGCAATGTAAGAAACACAGGAGACGCGGGTTCAATTCCTGGGTTGGAAAGATGCCCTGGAGAAGGGAATGGCAACCCACTGCAGTATTCTTGCCTGGAGAATCCCACGGACAAAGAAACCTACCAGGCTATAGTCCAAAGGGTTGCAAAGGGTTGGACATGACTGAGTGACTACACACACACCTTCCTTTTTATTACAGTGTCAGAGATACACTCATTTAAATTAGAGCATCCACTGTGTGTTACTATGTGCACGGCATCTATTAAATGCTGTAGATACAAAAATAATAATATCTGAATCTTACCCACAAGCTTAGTGTCCATAGGAGGGTCAGACATATTAATGGATAATTAAGTATAGTCTGACCAGAGATACAGCTAAAGGATCAGGGGAACCCAGTGCACAGGAGGGACATGTGGGGGTGGGAGAGGCTTCTCAGAGGAGGTGGACATTGGCGTGGACTTTGAAGGATGCATAGGGATTTACCAAGAGAAACTGAGCAAAGGCATTATCAGGAGTGAGACCAGCAGGTTCAAAGCCTGAAAGGACAGGATGTGTTGAAACAGCCCAAGAAACTCAGTCCTAATGAAGCACAGACAGCAAAGCAGGGGAAGGCAGGCAGTGCGCTACAGGGTGCACAGGACCGACGGTGGAGGCATACACCAAGATGTCTGGGTCTCTTCTCAAGGTTACAAGGGCCCACAGAAGTCACTGAACAGAAATCACACTATAAAGTGGGGAGCAGGGTACCTAGAGTGGGGACAATCTGTTGGAAAGACAGCTATACTAGTGAGCTCCAGCAACAGACTGGCATGGAGTTGATGAGAACCAGAACTGATGTAGTGACAGTGGGAGGCAGAGGATAGCTGGACCGGAAGGATATTTACAATTAACATTTGTGACAGCTGGCAATTAATATTTGACCTCACCAAGCGCCACTGTTTGGGGAACTTTCATATGTTCTCTTAAATCCGGGATCCAGTGTGGACTGAATGCAAAGAGTGAAGCAATGTCAGGATGGAGATTGCTGGCTTGAGTTACGAGGTCGACAGTGATGCCTTTAATTAAAATACTGATTCCAGGAGAAGGTATCAGTTATGAGTAGCAGATAAATGAGGAGGGGTGGGGAAGAAGGTTTCACTGTGCACAGATTAGTTTTGAAAACTGCTTGGGATATACAAATGATGATAACCAAAAGCTGGGGTCAGGAATTTGGCAGACAGCAAACTGCAAATTTCAGATCAATTTTTAAAAAAAGGCAGAAAAATATCCCCACAGTAAGACTGAAGCAATCTACCCCCTAAAAAAAAAAAAAAAAAAAGCACTCAATACAATGCTTTCTAGAAACTTAAGAGGACCGTGTGATTCCTCCTCAGAAACATCTGAGCCCCATTCTAAAATATATATTCTTGAGTTAAATCTTAATGTCCCCTAATTAGAAAATGCTCTATAATTCAGGCCCACAAATAAAATATGTAAGGCAAGCAGCTTTAGTGAAAATGGAAGTGCATTAGAGAAAACAATATATAACCCCTGATTCGAGATTCTTATCAAATGCTAGGAGATCAGAGGAAGGCATTTTTGGAGCATGGATAATTGAAGCTCCTAATACACTGACTCTTAAGTTGAACTTAACTAAAGGGTAGGCTGTTTTCCAGGATCTGCAGTTATATTTAGAAAGATCTCCGAGGGGAACCCCAATGACCCTGAAATAGCACCCTGCTCTCCTAAGAGGAAAGGGTTCCTCTAGCAAAAGAAAGAGCTTCTCAACAAGTTAAAGGAAAGATTTGATTGAAAGACAGTGGCCTATTTTACAAGATTGCTTCTGTGAAGAGATTCAGACCAGATGTACTCTTTCCTTTTTGGCCCATAAGAGGAATTGGATAATGATGTATAATGGACAGAGGTCAGTCAGGTCACAGTGCTTGAGGTTTGTAAATCTTTTAAATGGGTGGGCAGAGCACTTCAAAGTCCAGGATTCATTAGAAAAGCAGATAAACATGTAGCAAACTAATTGCTAACATCAAATAAAGAATGCCTTTGTGTTAACTTGTTCGTTTAGGCTGGCTGATTTTTTTCTGGTTTCAGTTCTGTTCATAGATGACATAAAGTCATTTAAGAATTTTTATATAACTTTATTATCAGCACTAAATGAGATGACCAATACTATTGATAATAATAACAGTAAAACACAGTCCAATATATATTTTGTTGCTGGTATTGGTGGTGGTGGTGAGCACTGTTTGGAACTGGAAACTCATCAAGCTATCCAATTATAGTCTCCATCTCAAAGATGAACACAGAACTTGAATGAGATTAGGCCCTTTGCCTAATTTCACATAGGCATTAAAAGGGAGAACCAAGCTCATGCCCATCACTTACCAAAGGGAAACACCATGTTGTAGGAAGCATGGTGGGTGGTGTCTTAGAGGCTGGGGCAGAAGCCTCCTGGTGCTAACTTCAAAACTGAATTAGCAAATACCCTTGAGATTTTTCAGCTTCAAAGCTGTGTGTCTCCAGTCCCACATCTCAGAGTACCCAAATATGCCCTTGATGCCTGTACAAAGTTAAACTGTAAGCAAGCATGGATAAACAGTGTAGAATAAACCAGAAAAATGAATACCTCACAATCACTCTCTCCCAGCTGTGAAGTTGCATTCAACTGTTGAAATAAGAGAATGACCTCGGGGTTTTCTGGAAAGGAAACACAACAGGAAACAATTTCAAAACTCTGAACTGGATTAAACTGCAGTAATAAAGGGCTTCCCAGATGACTCTAGGGGTAAAGAACCTGCCTGCCAATGCAGGAGACACAAGAGACATGGGTTTGACCCCTGGGCTGGGAAGGACCCTGGAGAAGGGCATGGCAACCCAGTCTAGTATTCTTGCCTAGAGAATCCCATGAATATGCACGCAGGCTACTTATGTGTTCACTGCTCAAATCAGGCCATCTTCTCATTGTTTTCTGTCATATTCACTCTTTGGGCTTCCCTGGTGGCTCAGATGGTAAAGAATCTGCCTGCAATGTGGGAGACCTGGGTTCAGTCCCTGGGTTGGGAAGATCCCCTGGAGGAGGGCATGGCTAACCCACTCCGGTATTCTTGCCTGCAGAATCTACATGGACAGAGGAGCCTGGCAGGCTGTATCATCCATGGAGTTGCAAAGAGTCAGAAATTGTCAGAGTCAGTGTCTCAAAGAGTCAGTAGTGTCGCAAAGAGACACTACTAAGCGACTAAGCACATCACAATGCAGGGTAAGATGATGATCTTTTTCATTTACTTATTAAAGTTCTGAGCAATAAAGAAAGTAACTAAAATAATTAATTTACCTCTAGTAAGGTAAAAAATAACGCTGAAACACAAAAGCTAAAACTTGCTCTGCCAATATTCACAGATCTATGTATTATCACAAATTTTATTCCAGTAGTAAAAATGATTGCATTAATCACATGTGCTGTCAATGATTACTAATTACACCCATGCTTTATGTCTTACTCATAACTTCATTCCATCTCTTCTCACAGACTAACGGTAACTATGGGTTAACTTCGAATCACAAACATGTGTACCTTCCAGCATGCAAGGTTCTTAGAGGTTAAAACAAAAACAAAAACAAAAATGGTTTCATGCCTCAAGAAGATGACAGTGTTATCAGAATAAAGATATATTTTATCTGGAACAGACTGGAACAAAAGTCTGTCTGTGTGCTCAGTTGTGCAGTCATGTCTGACTCTTTGTGACGCCATGGACGGTAGCCTGCCAGGTTCCTCTGTCCATGAGATTTCCCAGGCAAAAATACTGGAGCGGGTTGCCATTTCCTTCTCCAGGGGACCTTCCCCAACTGCATAGAACTGTGTGATAATTGTTATAATAGATTTAGCCATACTATTTTATATCTTCATCTTGAAAAATGCCGTATTTTTGTTAGCATGGTTTCCTACGGTTAAGATAAATCTGTATCACTTACAAAGATCACTTCCTCCAAGAGGATGCGTGATTCAAGTTTGAGGAACATAATCACAAATTTAATATTCTGTTTTTGTAGATTGAGGATCTAAGAAGGTATCTTAAACTATTAGGCAGAAGTAAAAAGCATTGAGTGAAAAAGAATGACCCAATAACTAGACTGAATAGTCTTACAAAAAGTACCCATTGAGGTAAACCAATGTGATTTTTTTTCCCTTTTTGACAGAGTTTAAAAGAGAAAAGAAAGAGCTATTTCTTAGAAAGAAATAAAATGCAAACCAATTCGAGAAAGAGCAAAGGGAAATAGTGAGCAAGGTGGTGGTCCCTCCATGGCCTGCCAGCTCAGACTATCCAGAGGTCAGCAAGACAGGAGCTCCCCAGCCCCCATCCCATGTCCTAGGGCCCCTGACCATGTGAGCTAAGAGCCCCCTGGCTGGACCTGCAAGAGAAAGGTGCAGCAGAATATGAGGGAGAGTGTCTGGTTAGGAGGAAAAGGGTAAAAGATCACACTGGCAAAGGGTTTGCTTTCAACATAGAAAAGCAATGGAAATTCTCTCCTCTTTGCCCTTCTGTGGGGAATTCCCCATTCTCAAATACTAAGCAAGACAGCTCAGCAAAGCCGTGAGCTCTGGAAGGTTTCCACACCAGCCACACCATTGTTATTAAAACCACGAAGTTGCATTTCAAGCTCTAAACAACTGTAACAGAAACAGGGTTTGGGAAAAGCACCTGTTCCTAAGTAGAGCATAACTATTTTGAGTTAAATACTGATAGTTGTTGTTCAGTCGCTCATTCATGTCTGACTCTTTGCGACCCCATGGACTGCAGTACGCCAGGCTTCCCTGTCCTTCACCATCTCCAGGAGTTTACTCAAACTCACGTCCATTGAGTCGGTGATGCCATCCAACCATTTCGTCCTCTGTCATCCCCTTTTCCTCCAGCCTTCAATCTTTGCCAGCATCAGGGTCTTTTCTAATGAGTCTAACACTAATAGACCTCTATGTTATACAAAAGCAAAGAGGCTCAGTTCAGGAAACCAAGTTACCAACACATAAGATACAGAGAGACACAAGTAATAAAACCTATGTACAGGCTGAAGTGTGTAAAAGTGTGAAAGTGTCAGTTGCTCAGTCATGTTTGACGCTCTGCGACCCTATGGACTATAGCCCACCAGGCTTCTCAGTCCATGGGATTCTCCAGGCAAGAATACTGGAGTGGGTTGCCATTCCCTTCTCCAAGGGGATCTTCCTGACCCAGGGATGGAACTCGAGTATCCTGCATTGCAGGTGGATTCTTCACCATCAGCCCTAAGGGAAGTGGGCATTTGGCTTGAGGAACTGTTGTTAAGTGCTAACAGGTTACAGCTCTTTGTCCATGTCCCACATGAAGATAGGAAGCCCCACAGCCCTGAGCAGGTGCTGGGTTAAATCCTGACTTAACTACTGACCTCCCTGAAAGCAACTGAAGAGAAAAGGAAGGACAGGAATTTCTGGAAAGAATTTAATGCTAGTCATTTTCCCTCCTGATCCCCCAAGGGCTTGGAAGGCTCAATGATTTCTATTACATTCAGCACAGTCAGGTGAAAAAGAGTCCCAAAACAGGTAGCCATGTCAATTCAAATGATCCAGAGTGAGTCGATGGCATTACCGACTCAATGAACATGAACTTGAGCAAACTCCTGGAGACAGTGAAGGACTGGGAAATCTGGTGTGCTACAGTCCATGGGGTCACGAAGAGTCAGACACAACTGAGCAACGAACAACAGAGTGGCTTTACGAATACATATGTTGGTATGTAGTTTTTACTGACTGGCTTTTTCTGATTCTGTTCTAGTTTAACCACATGTTCCTGGTGGCTGAGATGGTAAAGAATCTGCCTGCAATGTGGAAGACCTGGGTTGGATCCCTGGGTCGTGAAGATCCCCTGGAGGAGGGCATGGCAATCCACTCCAGTATTCTTGCCTGCAGAATCCCACAGGCAGAGGAGCCTGGCAGGCTACAGCCCATGGGGTCGCAAACAGTCTGACATGGCTAAGCAACTAACACTTTGACATCCACTCTAGCATCTGTTGAGATATTCAAGGGGAGTTGTCATGTGCTGGCCACTATTCCAGGTGGAGTTTCAATACTGATGGAGACACACAATTCCCAGCCCTCTGGGGCTTTCTGGTGCAGGCGGGAGACAAATCAGCCTTCTGACGAAACAGTTATAATAATCACTGAGGAAAATAACAGAAGCCAGTATGGAGCCGAGTGCTGCCCTGGGGTAGGCACTACTTTAAGTAGGGAGCTGGGAAAGATCTCAGGGGGTAAAATATGCTGAGCAGAGCCCTGAAGGTGGTGGGAGGGGCTGGGTGAGGGAGTAGGAGGGGCTGGGACTG
>NW_011495050.1:1875834-1923865 GCF_000754665.1 Bison bison bison
GGGGGGCTGAGGGGGCTGGGGGCTGGGCGCTGGTGGTGCAGGATAGGATAGAGGTTGGAGGGCGATCAGGGGCCAACTGTGGACATTGCCACTCCGTGGAGAGTGGTGGGAAGGCAAGTCAGAGAGGGGCTGGTCACCCTAGGCCCCGAAGTGACCACCACGATGCGCGATGAATCAGAGCATGCCCAGTGTTCCCATGGCTGCTGCACAGAAGGCCTGGGCCAGTGACTCACACACAAACATCCAGATCCAGCAGAGGAAACAGGAGGAAATTCTTTTCTAAGTCATGATACAAAGAAGAAAAATGGAGGCAGGGATATTAGCTGACACTAAGGGTGGGGAAGGAAATGGCAACCCACTCCAGTGTTCCTGCCTGGAGAATCCCAGGGACGGGGGAGCCTGGTGGGCTGCCCTCTATGGGGTCGCACAGAGTCGGACACGACTGAAGCGACTTAGCAGCAGTAGCAGCAGCAAGGGTGGGGAAGGAAGTAGTGGAGGTCTGACAGGAGAGTAGGGAGGAGGAATAAGTCCTCCAGGAGAGTGAAAGAGTAAACCGACAAGGAAGAAGGGCCCATGGAGATGAAAGCGAGACCTACTCGTACAGCAGTGTATGCTTCTTCAGCCACATTACAGCACAGGTGAAGCCACGGAGGAGGTAGAGAGATGAGTTATGCCCTGGAGAATTAGTAGGAGACGTGGATTGCAGGCGTAGGTGGAGTGCAAGAGTGGCTGGAGTTCAGGTACAAGAGCGGGGTTAAATATAAAGAGGTGGTGACCAAGAATGGAATGCAGGTAGAGAGAGTGGGTTAAACCCTTGCTACTCAAAATATGGGCTTGCCAGGTAGGGCTAGTGGTAAAGAACTCTCCTGCCAATGCAGGAGACACAAGAGACTTGGGTTGGATCCCTGGGTTGGGAAGATCCCCTGGAGGAGGGCATGGCAACCCAGTCCAGTATTCTTGCCTAGAGAATCCTATGGACAGAGGAGCCTGGTGGGCTACAGTCCATGGGGTCGCAAAGAGTCAGACACAACTGAAGCGACTTATCACGCATTCACGAGCTCAAAGTGTAGTCCCCGGCCTCGCATCGCCAACCATACCTGTGGCTTGTGTGAAATGCAGAATCTCAGACCTACTGAATTAGAATCTACATTTGAACAGGTGAGCCACGTGCACACTGAATTTGGGGAAGAACTGGCTTCCGTTTGTGCCAAGCTGGGTCAACCTCCACTTGCCCAGAAGCCACAAGCACTCTATAAAAAGTGTTACTGAACAGGTTTCTGAGCTGAGGGACTTTCCTGGGGCTCTGCTTCCCCTCTTCCACCTTAAATGGCTCATTTTGGCTTCGTGGGTTTCCATTCAGCTGCCTCCTGCCCTTGCTTGGTCCTGCCTTTCAGTCTTACAATATACAGTTGGCAGGCTTTGGATTCCATTTATGGAAGTATGGGGCCCTTGGAGTGCCTCACCCGCATTCCCACCCTGTCTGCAGCAAATGGCATCACCTCACTTCCTAAGATGGAGTTCCAGATACCCCTCCCCCTCTGCTCTCAACTAGCTTTGAGGGGCAACCAGCTACTCAGTGCCCTCGATCTGGCCTGCACAGCTCCCGGTGCCCACAAAGGTCTATTACCAGACACTAATGCAAAATACATAGTGTTGCCACTGTGGCTTCATAAAGGCTTAGCTTCTGGCTCTAATAATTACTCAGGGTTTTTATGTCTTCTTTAATCTGAGCAGACTGCCTTCACTCTTTCTAGTTAATTTTACAAAACGAGGGAAACAACAGCTGTATGTGACATAACTGAATGAAAGATGAAGTTGAGCCTAATTAATGCAGGCTTTGCTTCAATAACAGCTTTATTCCTAATAAACAGAGTGTGACATTCTCATTAACCTAGATACAAACTCCCACACTAATACTCACTCATGAAATAATATGAAAATGCTGAATTTAGAATCTCTGCTCTCTTTCAAGACTCAAATGATTTCAGATGCTGTCATTTGTAATAGTTTTATTATGATTACTAAAAATTACCAGTTACAAGGCTTCCTATTAATATTTGCAGGCCCTGTGCTGCACATTCCATACACCCTCATCTCATGGGATCTCCTGAGAATTCCATGGAATCTGTTCTATTGTTATGCTGATTCTACAGATGGGGAAACGGAGGTTTGGAAAAGGTAAGTGACACAGCCAGTGAGTGGCGAAGCCAAGTTTCAAATGCAAGGGTACCTGACTCCAGAGGTACACCTCACGCAAATCATTTTGGATAATACACTGCTGTTGCCTAGCGCTGTGGCCAGATACAGTTTATCTGTACCTCTGCATTCCTAAGTCCATACACGTATGCATGAGTGCTAAGTCACTTCAGTCGTGTCCAGCTCTTTGTGACCCAATGGATCATAGTAGCCTGCCAGGCTCCTCTGTCCATAGGATTCTACTGTAGTGGGCTACCATGCTTTCCTCCAGGGGATCCTCCCGACCCAGGATCGAACCCACATCTCTTCTGTCTCCTGCATTGGCAAGCGGGTTCTTTACCACTAGCGCCACCTGGGAAGCCCATACATAGTCATCACTAAATATTATATTACTTGAATCAAGAAAGTATAAACCAATAAGCCAACCGTCTCTAATCCCATGATGACTAATATCTGACACAGGCATCCTTGGTGAGATGTGACCATTTTCTAGCTCTGTGATAATTCTTTCAGCCGTTTCTCGGCTCGAAGAAATCAATGAAAGGGATGAATCTGAAATCACTGTGATAAGTTGTAACAAACCTGCTCAGCACCGTGGGGACCTGAATGTAATCTCCAGTGGGTGGGTGGCCCATCAGTAACAAAATTTGTTCTGCTGTCAGGAGAGAATGTTGGCAATGGCCACTCGTTGGATCCCTTTCTCCACCAAGGCAGCCAAGACCTTGGGTGAGTCTAGCACATGTATAGAAGAAGTAGAATGGAATCTAAGCCTTCCCGTGTGAGTTAATTACCACGAGACTCCGGACAGACCAGAAGCACCCACAATTCAGAGATAACAATGTCTGGTCCTGCCTCTTTTGCTTCCCAAGGACTATGTGAGAATGACTTGATGGGCTTAAGGTCCTTAGGTAGAAAGACCTGAGGTTAATGAAACTGTGTCCACATGCTCAGCATTGAGCAACACAAAATCAGGCCAAGACACACATATACGGTAATCAGGGTTAGGCACATGGGGCTCGTAGAATATTGCTTTTGATGTTAGTGAAGCTAAAAATAAATAAAACAACAATAACAAGAAACCTTATAAAGGGACCCTCCCCTTCCCCAGCCACCATCTGAAAAACAGAAACTCTCTTTCTTTAAATAAAAATTACAGTCAGCATTTTTAGTTTCTCAGATTTTGAAAAGGTACAAACACTGTAAGAAAGATAAATATCCTAAGTGAAGTGAAGTGAAGTGAAGTGAAGTCGCTCAGTCGTGTCCGACTCTTTGTGACCCCATGGACTGTAGCCTACCATGCTCCTCCGTCCATGGGATTCTCCAGGCAAGAATACTGGAGCGGGTTGCCATTGCCTTCTCCAGAGGATCTTCCCGATCCAGGGATAGAACCCGGGTCTCCCGCATTGTAGGCAAATGCTTTAACCTCTGAGCCACCAGGGAAGCCCTATAATATCCTAAGGCCCATGCTAAATACATAACCTTTTTTATTTTAATGTTTTATATTAATATATGGATGAATATTTATCACTCCATATTTATTACTGCCTCAATATTTATTACTGTCTCTACGCATATTTCTCCAGCTGTCTTAGGCTGTCAAGTCTGATAACGCGGGGGCCAAATCGAGTTAGTTCTCTTTGTAAAGCATGTGAAATTGTCATGCATAATTAGGCACATAAAGGGTTTCTGATGAAGTTGATTATGAAGAATGAGAAGAGTGACTGCCACGGCAGGCATGTTTGCTGCCATCTTCCTGTCTTTCTGAAATGCCAGATGATCACACACTCACAGACATGCAGAGCTTGTGGAAGCCTGGGCTGAGAGATCACGCAGAGCGAGCTGAACGCCATGTGGTCTGTGGCCTAGCAGCAGCACCAGAAGCCCGTCAGAACAGCAAACCTCAGCCCCACCCGAGACTTAGGAACTGAGAAGGTGCAATGTCACAGGATGCCCGGGCAATCTGCGTGCACATTCAAGTCTGAGAACCACAGGCTAGGGAACCATCTAGCTCAGCAGCTTCCTTCTACAGACGAGGAAAGGCTGAAAAGTCTGCAGGTGCAGATACCTAAGAGGGTCTCACACCTTCCAACCCCTCCTGTTCCTTCAGGACTCTTCCTCCTTAAATTACTCTTCTGTGTATCTACAGCTTGCTGCTGAGAACACCGGTTGTTTGTGTTTGTCACCGATTCCTTTCATCTTTGAATACTGTGAATACACTTAGAGATGCTGGAAACGGAAATCTAGAATACAGCAGAGGGCTTGCTGGTTACACACAGCCCACATCGTGATGGTGTGTGGAACTGGCCACCAGGCTTCCTGCTCAAGATCTGGATCTCACATTTGTGATACCTTTTGGGTCCATGTTTCACCTTCAACCTTTGGTCCCTACTTCACTAACTGCTCCTAAGTCCCAGCTACACGTGGCCCTGCCTTGGAGTTCTGGAGACCAACCAAGTGAATATTATTCAAACCCTCAAGGATATGCCTTCCCAGAAAAACAAAACAAAGCTAGAACCATGTGAAAACTTGTAAAAACTCTGAGTCGCTCTTGATCTGCTGGTCTGTCACTGCATTTTTTAAACCAGTTTCCTCCACATCTTCTCTGTCCAGTCGTACTTCATTCTTCCTGTTTCAGTTTGGGAGCCATTCATTTCTATTTTGTTGTTCAGTCTCTAAGTCTTGTCTGACTCTTTGTGACTCCGTGGACAGCAGCACGCCAGGCTCCTCGGTCCTCAGTCATCTCCTAGAGTTTGCTCAAATTCACATCCATTGAGAAGGTGATGCTGTCTAACCATCTCATCCTCTGCCGCCCCCTTCTCCTTTTGCCTTCAATCCTTCCCAGCATCAGGGAAACTTTACTATGAGTTTTTCTTCAGGATTTCAGCCACAAAAGTGGTTAGTGAGGAATATTCAGTAATGTTCAAATCCCATCCCTTTTGGGCCACTATTTTCCAAAAGGTGAATAAGCACTGGCATGCACTTTCATCACTGTATGTGGCAAACATCTGTCCTGACTCACATTTGAATACCAACTGGTACCCTCTCAGTGCAGTGGCTTTTCTGGAAAAAAATTTCTCCAGGTATTAAAAAAGATTGGCTGTACTTTTCCCCACAAGTTTCAGTTTCTTTCTATGCATTTAGAAATCAGGAACAATTTGTTGGATATAAAAGAAAAGCACCGCATTGAAGAAGGCCTGTTATAAAAACACAAAAGATTAACTGAATCAAAATTCAAAGTTTGGTGCAGAAGTTTGGAAACAATGTGAGCACGGTGCTGAAAGTCAAACATTAGATTAGTGGGAGACCAGAACAGACTGACATTGTTGTGGGCAGCATTTCCTAAATAATCCTTGAGAGGGACTGCTAATCAAAGAGAGCCAGAAGTACCCAATCCTACCTTAGAAGCACTCTCCTCTCTCTCAAGGCAATATCCTTCATAAGAGAATATCATTCTGTCATCTGGGGTACAAAGCATTCCAGGAAATACTAGTACATGAAGGGGAAAAAGTACAAAGAGAAGATACTGCTGAACTGCACATCCCAGGAAGTCTGTCATGAACTGGTTGAGGCAACAGGTTTGGGGAAACCTTCACTACATTTTTGGAGATGTGCTAAATGAGTATATTAAGCATTTAGAACAGGGCCTGGGCTTTCCCAGTAGCTCAGCGGTAAAGAATTCACCTGCAATGCAGGAGCCATAGGAGACACGGGTTCGATCCTTGGGTTGGGAAGATCCCTTGAAGGAGGAAATGGCAACTCACTACAGTATTCTTGCCTGGAGAATCCCATGGACAGAGGAGCCTGGTGGCCTACAGTCTAAAGGGTCGCAAAGAATCAGACACGATTGAAGCGACTTAGCACGCACAGAACAGGGCCTAGTGTATATCATGTGGAATACAAAATCTCTCAGCGTTGGACTTGTATTCCCAAATTCCCCAAAGCAGCAACTGAGTGAAGCTCTTGAACTGCTGCCCTTTAGATGAGGCATGTGCTCTCTGTTGGCCACAATCCTTACCACTCCCTATTGTCCCCCAGATACTGTAGCCAAGCACCAGGTGCTTTTGAACACTGCATGGCAGTGCTGTTGCTAAAGGAGAATAAAAGGAAATGCATGAGGTTTTACCCATCTCTGTACCATCTGCTGACCTTCTGAGAGGGCTTTGAGACCCTCTGGCTTACTCATTTCTGGTACCCATCTGAGTTTCTTGCCCTGCTGCTGCTGCTGCTGCTGCTAAGTCGTTTCAGTCTTGTCGGACTCTGTGCCACCCCATAGACGGCAGTCCACCAGGATCCCTCGTTCCTGACATTCTCCAGGCAAGAACACTGGAGTGGGTTGCCATTTCCTTCTCCAATGCATGAGAGTGAAAAGTGAAAGTGAAGTTGCTCAGTTGTGTCCGACTCTTAGCGACCCCATGGACTGTAGCCCACCAGGCTCCTCCGTCCATGGGATTTTCCAGGCAAGAGTACTGGAGTGGGGTGCCATTGCCTTCTCTGGTTTCTTGTGCTAGCTAACGCTATTACCTGCATAAAGCTGCTACCTCTGCCAGGAACATGCTCTGCTCCTTGGCCCCCTTTTCCCATCTGCCCAGTTAGAATTCACTTTTGAAGGCTTTTGCAGTCTTTTTGACCCAGTCAGTTGGAATCTTCTGCTTTACTGTTGGTTTCCCTGGTGGCTCAGATGGTAAAGAATCTGCCTGCAGCGCGGGAGACATGGGTTCGATCCCTGGGTTGTGAAGATTCCTTGGAGAAGGAAATGGCAAGCCACTCCAGTATTCTTGCCTGGAAGATCCCATGGACAGAGGAACCTGGTGGGCTATAATCCATAAGATTGAAAAGAGTTGGACACAACTGAACGACTAACAATTTCACTAAAATTTTAGAACTAGTTCTCTGGACTCCATTTTAGGCCAATAGCTGAATCATCTGATTTTTCCCCTCACAATTTTAAGGTCTTCTTTTGATTACAACATCCAGTTTTATGTTCTCAAACCTCTGTCTATTGGAGCCCTAATTACCCCCGTCCTACACACACATGCACACCTCAAGATGGACCTACAGTGTAAGTGTGTATGTATGTGACTGTGTGTGTTTCTGTGTGGCAAGGGGGTAACTGCTGGCATCGAGGCCAGGAGGAAGAGGGGAGGTGAAAAGGGCAGAGGAGGCATTCCTTCTTCCTCATTTGGACCTCCCGTTCCCATGAGACCTAGAAAGAAATGAAGTGGTAAAGGAGACCAGAAGAGAGGAAGAAAACAAAGTTGCTTCATTTTCTTCTGGAACTCCCTTCCCAGGCTTCCACTCTGCAACCCAGTGGGGATGTCAGTTCTATGTGACAAGGTGGGAAGGGATCAAGAGTGAGGAGGAGGAGGGGGCAAGAGACAGGGAAAGAAACATCCCCACTTTTACTCCTCACGACTTCATAACCCGCTCTCCATAGCCCCCCACATCAGAGATAAAGTCTGCAGCTGCTGAAAGAACAGGAAAGAGAGAAGATATTGGATAATAAAGGGCAGTCAGAGCTCAAGTCACCCTTCCCTGCCATCTCAAAAGTCTTTCAACCTCCTTCACTCCTCTGTTCACTTCTCAGTCCCAACTGCCTCCATGGTAACATGAATACCTCATCCCATAATTCTCTCCGCTCCTTCTCCTCCATCCCTAAGTCTACTCTAAGGAGCCACACTGGGGGCTGGAAGAGCAGCTCCTTGAAGACAGGACTCCCACCTGGTACACATGGAGAGAACCAGCCTACTTGTCTGGCCCACAGGAATCAAGCCCAGTGCATGGAACTGGGTTTATGAAATCCCTGAACTCAAGAATAGTTTTCCTTACAGGGAAGGAAAATTATTATCAATGTATTCAGCAAAACTCCTGACACACAGAACTAGAAAAAATACAGCAAGTGTCTGCTAGTTTATTTCTTTCAATGTCAGAGTCTCTGGATTCAAATTACGTACTCAGTTGCATATTATTTTTTATGTACTTGTTTCTTGAGATAGGACTTCGTAGGTGGCACTAGTGGGAAACAAAAAAAAACTGCCTGCCAATGCAGGAGACATAAGAGACCCAAGTTCAATCCCTGGGTTGGGAAGATCCCCTGGAGAAGGGAATGGCAACCTACTCTAGTATTCTTGCCTGGAGAATTCCATGGACAGAGGAGTCTGGTGGGCTACAGTCCATGGGGTCAGGAAGAGTCAGACACAACTGAATGACTAATGCTTTCATTCTTTCATTTCTTGAGATAAAGTGATAAAGTTTGAATCTGTTTAATAAAATCAACTTAAAAAGTGATTTGAATCTAGTATGAAAAATATCTTTAAAAACAAGTGTCTTGAAAAGAACTAGGGACAATAAATTCTATTATAATATGAAGGCTTTTCTTCTCTAGTCCCTAATGAAGTAGAGATAAGAACTAAGGCCTTTTCCAACAGAGCCAAAGATCTCTATAATATTTTATAAGTCACGGATGGACATTTTTCGGAAATGACAAGATATTTGGGTTTAGTGCAAAGACCAAGCCTGAAAAAACATCTAAAGCTGGAAATAGGTTTTCCAAAGAGACGTCTGAAAGCATACATTGATAAGCGTCCCAAAAGCATGCAGAGCTTTGACTTGCCATTCTTTATCCTGCCTTATTTTATCTATTTTCTAGGCTCCTGACTTATTACATTAAAAGACAGGCTGTTTCAGATGACCTTGCAGGTACAGAATAAAAAGAGCAATTGACAAAGAAGGGGAAAAAAAAATTGTACAGTGAAGAGATGTTGCTACTTATGAAAGGAAACATTGACTGTCTGGTACAGGACAGAACAAGCCTGTCTTCTGGTCCCGGCTCTGTGAGCCTCCCCTTCTATAACAGAAACACTAACAGTGGCTGACATCTTATGCCAGGCGTGTTCTATGTACCTTTCATATGACAACACCTTATGAGGGAAATACAGTTATTATCCCCATTTTACAGACGTGGAAACTGACATTTAGAGAGGTTAATTATTTGCTCGAGGTCACAGAGCTGATGGGGGCGGGGCAGGGAGGCAGACACATAGCAACAAATAGTCTGGCTCCACAGAACAAGCTCTTATCCTCTCTTATTACTCTGTTCCACACCCTTTCACTCACTCCATCACCTTCCTTCTCTCCTGCAAATGCTCCAGTTTCTCCCACAGTGGCATTATGAGTTAAGAAGTCACTGATGTCTGGGTCTGGTGAAAACCAAGCTGCATCTCAGCCTTCTCAGACCTTCCCTGCAAATAAAGATAACAGGGATTGGCAGCGAGATGGGCGTAGAGCCCACAGCTTGCATCCCAAGCAGCTTTCCATTCCCGCAATCCCCCACCCACCCCCATCTTCTATCAGCACTAGTCACATGCCCAGCTTGAAAGCTTATCATCTTCCTGGAACTTTCCATCATCCCTCAATCCTAACACAATGGCTACAAACAAGCAGCCTCTTGTCATTTACAGTTTGGACAGGAAGAAAAAAAACACTTCTAAGCATAATACAGTAGTGAATTACTTAGGAGTTCCACATGGAATATTATTAGCTCCTTCTGAATGTCTGTTCTGTAACAACAAGGTGCTAAGTACTACAAAGTACATCAATATGAATAACTGATTAACCTTTCCCTTGTGGTAAATTCCCCTTCTGTGCAACTCTACTTCCATTTCCTAACAGATCAACTACTTCAGATTGTGTATCTAAGAACTGCGCTTCCCTGGTGGCTCAGTGGTAAAGAATCTGCTTGCCAATGCAGGAGACCTGGGTTCAAACCCTGGGTGGGGAAGACCCTCTGGAGAAGAAAATGGCAGCCCACTCCAGTGTGCTTGCCTGGGAAATCCCATGGTCAGAGGAACCTGGTGGGCTACAGTCCAAGGGATCACAAGAGTCAGACATGACTTAGTGACTAAACAACAACAACAAATCTGAGAATCAGTAGAGACATTCAGAATTGGGCTTCTTTGTAGAGAGATGGGACCTCTGAGTCGTAAAATTGAAAACACCTTGAATACTTTGTTAGAAAGCCAGATGCAGAAGAAATTCGTGTGTGGATGCAGAAGAAATTCGTGTGTGGATGCAGAAGAAATGTGTGTGTGCTAAGTCACTTGAGTTGTGTCTGACTTTTTGTAACCCCATGGACTGTAGCCCGCCAGGCTCCTCTGTCCATGGGATTCTCCAGGCAGCAATACTGGAGTGGGTTGTCATTCCTTTCTCCAGCGGATCTTCCCGACCCAGGGATCGAACCCACATCTCTTACATTTCCTGCACTGGCAGGCAGATGCTTTACCAACTGTGCCACCTGGGAATCCCACAGAAGAAATATTACTACTTATTACATATATTAAGTGTCATGAAATTAATTCAACTGATGAGTACCTCATTGAAACTCTGACAGAACTACCAGAAAGTCTTTAGCAAGAAATGTTAAAGTAACCATAGCAATGAAGTAATTGCACAATACTCTTTATTACTAACTTAAGAAATGCCAAAGAAGACACTTTATTTTGTGTATGCCTATTTTATTTCAGTGACTATCTTTCCCTAGTTGGACTAATGATTTCAACTCCTCCAATTCTATGGGAGTCTTAAGTATGACAACTATAAATTCTCTAATAATGGAGGTTTTTAGAAATATAACTTTAAATAGTTTATAATTAGGGATGATACATCTAGACAAATTGCTAATATAAAAGGTAGAACATTAAAGCCATGAGAAAGAAATGTGACTTGTGTGCTAAAAAAAAAAGAAAAAAGAAAAAAAGGCAGCAATAGATTCTTAGTGAAGAGACGAGCAAGGCTGCAAAAACTTGGAAGACAGAAGCCCCTGTGGGCAGGTGAGGAAGAGAAGGAGACAATGGTGTCAGCAGTAGTCACAGCTTTGCCCTGTCATGAAGGGTGAGTCATAAATTCAAGTGCTGACCAGGGTCAGGCAAGATCAGATACCATATATTACCATATATGAGTGAAGTGTGTCAGAACACAAAGCCGTCTCAGATTTGGTAGAAAGGAAGGTGAACAATGTTGCCTTCCTTTATTCTAAGGAAAACAAGTGTCATGCCATGATAAAAAGGCAGCTGATGGCTGGCTGCATTATCTGGGAGGCAATAAGGAATGGTAAGGACGGTGGCAAACATGCCTCGTGTAAATGGGCAACCACGAAGCACATGTATTAACATCTAACTCCTTTGGGGAACTTGGGAATGTGAATGCAGTGTTGGCGAATGTTTTCCTTTTTTTCCTCCTTTAAGAGAAGCTGGAAACATGGATTTTCACATGATATGTCACTATGTTTAAATACATGCTACTACTACTATGATTTGAAAAATAATACTCTACCTTCCATCACTAAGCAGGCCCACAAAACAAGGCTTGAGGATCAGATTTGAGGGTCATCTGATATATAGCTTCTGCTGAGGTAGGAGCAGGATGGAATTTGGATAGCAAAGGCCTGGAATTTCAATCTCAGATGTACTACTGCAGGGCCTAGGAAAAATGCTTAAACTTTCTAAAGTCAGTGCCATGCACCACAAAGATGTTTAGAGGTGAAATAAGCAGCTAGCGTGAATAGGTAGAAGAGTGTAGTCATTGAGAGAGAATGCATGTTTCTGAACCAGTTCAGACTTGGCCTCACTGCTCATCAGGACAGTATTTCACCTCTCTGTGTCAGAGTGTCCTTGTTTTTAAAACGCTATTGATGTTACACAGTGTTGGGGTTCAACAAGTATTAACAATTTTTGGACACATATGATCAATATAACAGAATCCCTTGCTTTCCTTCCCAACCCCCACCAAAGAATAACTATACTTTAAGAGGCAATTTCATTGTAATAACTTTCTGAATTTGGATATGGAAAGTTCTGTATAGCATGATACTGACCCAACTTTTCAAACTGAAATGATCTACAGAACATTTTAAAAGCTCTTCACTCAAAAAAAAATTTTTTTATTTATTTATGCCTGTGTCAGCTCTTGGTTTTTCCAGTGGTCACAGGTGGATGTGAGAGTTGAACTATAAAGAAAGCTGAGCACCGAAGAATTGATGCTTTTGAACTGTGGTGTTGGAGAAGACTCTTGAGAGACCCGTGGATTGCAAGGAGACCAAACCAGTCAATCCTAAAGGAAATCAGCCCTGAATAATCATTGGAAGGACTGACGCTGAAGCTGAAACTCCAATACTTTGGCCACCTGATGCAAAGAACTGACTCATTGCAAAAGACCCTGATGCTGGGAAAGATTGAGGGCAGGAGGAGAAGGGGACGACAGAGGATGAGATAGTTGGATGGCATCACTGACTCAATGGATATGAGTCTGAGCAAGCTCCAGGAGTTGGTGATGGACAGGGAGGCCTGGCGTGCTGCAGCCCATGGGGTCGCAAAGAGTCAGACACGACTGAACTGTGTCGGGTCTTATTGCCCAATGTGGGCTCTATAATTAAGGTGAGCAGAGTTCAGAGCACGCGGGCTTAGTTGCCCTGTGGCCATGTGGGATCCTGGTTCCCTGACCAGGGATGGAACCCTTGTCCCCTGCATGGGAAGGCAGATTTTTTTTTTTCAATTGAAGGATAATCACTTTACAATATTGCTTTGGTTTCTGCCATACATCATCATGAATCATCAATAGGTATACATATGTTCCCTCCCTCTGGAACCTTCCTCCCATGTCCCACCCTTTCCCACCCTTCTAAGTTGTTACAGAGCCCTGGTCTGAGTTCCCTGAGTCACACAGGAAATTTCCATTAGCTATCTATTTTATATATGGTAGTGTATATGCTTCCATGCTACTCTCTCCATGCTTCTCACCCTCTCCTTCTTCCTCCTGCCCACGTCCATAATCAGTTCTCTATGTCTGCGTCTTCATTGCTGGGAAGGCAGATGCTTAACCACTGAACCATGAGAAAAGTCCCTTGACTTAATTTTTTTAATTCCGTTTTTGTTTTCAGATGCTTGTAGATTCATATGCAGTTGCTTGTAACACAGGGAGATCTCATGTGTCCACTGCTCAGTTTCTCCCAATGTAATTTCTGGAAACACTACAGTACAACATTACAACCAGGAAACTGACAACTATGCAGGGAAGATACAAGACATTTTCATCACCACCAGGATTATACAGGTTGCCCTTCTACAGCCACACCCACTTTCCTTCTGCCCCTAGCACATCCTTAACCCCTGTAAACCACAAATCTGGTCTCTATTTCTATCATTTTGTCATTTTAAAGAACATTATGTAAATAGTACCATACTGTATGTTACCATTTTTGATTGACCCTATTCACTCAGCACAATTCCCTGGAGATTCATTCAATTTGCTTCATTTATCAGTAACTGGCTCCTTTTTATTGCTGATGTGTGTGTGTGTGTGTATATATATATATATATGTATTCCATGGTATGGATATACCACATTTGTTTAACCATTCATCTGTTGAAGGACATATGAGCCAGGTTTGGCTGTTAAAAATACAGCTACTACAAATATCTGAGTAAAGATTTTTGTGAGAGCATACTTACTGACTTCTCTCGGATAAATGTCCATGTTTAAGTTTTTTAAGAAACTCATTTCCAGAGTGGCTACAACATTTTATATTTCTACAACAATGTGAATGATCTAGTTTTTCCCTATCCTCACCAGCATTTGGTGTTGTCACTATTTTATATTTTAGTCATTCTGGGAAGTGTGTAGAGCCATTTTGATCTTGTTTTAATTTGCAGTTTCCTAATGGCTAATGATGTTGAACATCTTTTCATGTGTTTATTTGCCATCTGTGTATCCTCTTCAGTGAAATGTCTATTTCCTAATTGCCTTGTTTGTTTCTTTTTATTGTTGACTTTTACTAGTCCTTTGTTAGACACATGGTTTGCAAATATTTTTTCCCACTCTGTACCTCGCCTTTTCATCCTCTTAGCAGTCTTCTGCAGAGCAAAGTTTTAAATTTTGGTTACATCCAATTTATCAAATTTTCCTTTTGGTGTTGAGTCTAAAAACTTTTTACCTAGTTATACCTTAAAGATTTGTTTTTATATTTTTTCCCAAGAGATTTATAGCTTTGTGTTTTACATTTAAGACCATGATCCATTTTGAATTAATTTTTGCAGAAGATGTGAGGGAGGTTAAAGTTCATTTGTTTTTTACATATGGATGCCCAACTGTTCCAAGGCTATTTATCGAAAAGGCTAACTTTCCTTCACTTCATTGCTTTTGCATCTTTGTCAAAACCCAGAATCCCTTCATGTTGTTTATAAGCCATACAGTCTCCAGTATTCTGCTAGACCAGCTCAAAGGAACCAAGGCAGTAGTTAAGAATATCTCAACTTTATAAAATCATAGATCTGGAAGTCAGAAGACCCACTGCATTTCCCCTGGTGGTGGTAAGGGTCAGAATCGCTTTTCTCACTTTTTCCAGCTTCTAGCTGCTGCTAAGTCACTTCAGTCGTGTCCGACTCTGTGCGACCCCATAGACGGAAGCCCACCAGGCTCCCCCGTCCCTGGGATTCTCCAGGCAAGAACACTGGAGTGGGTTGCCATTTCCTTCTCCAATGTGTGAAAGTGAAAAGTGAAAGTGAAGTTGCTCAGTCGTGTCCGACTCTTAGCGACCCCATGGACTGCAGCCTACCAGGCTCCTCCGTCCATGGGATTTTCCAGGCAAGAGTACTGGAGTGGGGTGCCATTGCCTTCTCCGTCCAGACTCTAGAGGCTGTCTTAAATCTAGTCTTGTGACCTTGCATCGTATCACCTTTTCTTCTGCTTCCATCCTTACATCTCTTTGCCTGGCCCTCCTATTTCACTCTTGTAAGAACTCTTGTGAATACATTGGGTGCACCCAGATAATCCAGGAGAGTCTCTCCATCTAACAATCCATAATTGACCTTTGTGAAATCCCGTGACCATGTAAAGTAACTGATTTAAGAGGCCCTCGGAATTATGATGTGGATATCTTAAGGGGACCATTATTCACTGTGTTGGTCACTCAGTTGTGTCTGACTCTGTGATCCCATGGCCTGTGGCCCACCAGGATCCTCTCTCCATTGGGTTTTTCCAGACAAGAATACTGGAATGGGTTGCCATTCCCTTCTCCAGGGGATCTTCCTGACCCAGGGATTCAACCTGGGTGTCCTGCATTGTAGGCAGATTTTTTGCCATCTGAGCCACCAGGGAAATCCCTATCTTAAGAGGACCATTATTCAGCTTACCACACTTAGCTTCCTGTAACTGAACATTTTTATCTTTTGCCAAATTTGCAAGTTTGCAGCCCTTATTTCTGCCAGTACTTTTTCAGCCCTTCTCTCTTCTTCATCTTCTCCTGGGACTCCAATGCTACAAACATTAGATCTGTAGTCACAGTCCCACAGGTCCTCAGGGCTCTGTTTTTATGTTTTCTTTAGTCTGTTTCTCTGCTAAGATTTGGGCAATTTGCATTGTTCTATTGTCCAGGGAACCCACTCCTTCCTCTGTCCCCTCCATTTTGCTGTTCATCCCATCCACTGAGATTTTTGTTTCAGTTCTATTTTTCCAGCCTAAAATATCCACTAAGCTCAAAATTATATGTCCTATTTATTTGCTGAAACTTCCTGTTCACTGTTCACAACTGCTCAGTGAAGCATGTGGATGATGGCTGCTTTAAATCCTTTTTCAGATAATTCTACCTTCTATGTCATCTAGCTCAGTGTTGGCCTCTATTGAATGCCCTTTTCTCACTCAGTTTGAGATCTTCCTGGCTCTTGGAAGAACATGTGATTTTTTCATTGAAATCTGGACATGTGGGACATTATGTTATGAGACTCCGGATCTTATTTAAGCCTTGTGTTTTAGCTGTTTTCCTCTGACACCACTCCGGCAAAGGAAAAGGAAAGACTGTGACATTATTGCCACATGAGACAGAATGAGGTTCCCCACTACATCTCCACTGACATCTGAGAGAGCGGCTCCCCTCTGCCGCTGGGCAGGGGGGTTCTGGCCCCCACCTATGTCTTCCTGGCTGGGAGGGGCAGTGTTACTGTTTCCTATGTGGTCTCTACCGACACCACCCCGGTGGTTGGGAGGTGCGCAACTCGACTCCTCGTGTGGTTGCCACTTGCACAGGGGTGGAGGTGGCAGGTTTTGGTACCACCCAGTAGAAATCAAAGTCTTGGCTCCCTACTGCTCAGCTTTCTGTTAACACCACCCAGTGAGGGAGGGGTCTGGGGTGCCTCCTTAGAGCCTGGCAAGGGTGGAAGTCCCAGCCTCCCAGTCCGCCTTTGCTGGCAGGGTGGGGCCGTAGTTTTTTTCTGTGATGTTTGGATGGAGGACAGCAATTATTGAAAAGTTTTCTGTGCCTTTTCTGATCCTTTGGCTAAAAAGGACAGGCTTTCGTTGTCACCGCTGTTTTGTCTGCTCCTGTTAGTGTTTCCTGACTGCTGGCTTCTCCGACTCTAAATTTGATTGTTGTTCAGTCACTCAGTCGTGTCCCATTCTTTGCGACCCCATGGACAGCAGCACACCAGGCTTCCCTGTCCTTCACTGTCTGCTGGAGTTTGCTCAAACTCATCTCCATTGAGTTGATGATGCTGTTCCACCACCTCATTCTCTGTTGTCCTCTTCTCCTCATGTCCTCAATCTTTCCCAGCATCTAAATTCGATATATGTTGCCAAATATATGAGGCAAAAAGAAAACCCATGTAACAAATCGTCATGTCACTCCTTGGGTCTTAAGGTCCATAGATGATCTGCCTTCTTTTCTCCACCTTTCAGCCTTATTATATGTGTTTTACAGAGTATCTAGGGGTTTCACTTGTACTTTGTCAGAATAACAGGGAAAAGTATGGCTAGCCCACCTTTTCAGAAGCATAAGTAGTCCTTCCTTTCATTTTGAGGTTAAAATTAGAAAACTCATCAAGCAAGGAAATTGCACTTAACTATGCTGAGGACACTACATCAAGTAAGAGCAAAAGAATGCATCAAATCAATTTGAAATACTTAGCAAATAATTTAAGGAAAACTTTAAATGCTATGGCATTTAACCCATAAGAAAACTAAGTTTACAAAGAATATCTTTTAATTGTGTTCTCAAAAACATACCCACCAAGATTTTAGTTAACTTTTAATTTAAAGATAATTTTAGAAAAAGAAAGGGACTTTTCCTCAGTGGGCGATGTTTCGTAATCAGTTACCTACAATACTGAGGTTTTTAGTAGTTTTTTCCCCCTACTTCAGTTCGTCTCTGAAGGCATTTTTCTTTCCTCGGCTCTCTGTAAGAATTGGCAGTATGGATATCATGTGGGGTTGTATTTATATTTTTTGAAAGCTTTTCTCCCATGTGACATCTTTATAGAATTTAAGAGAACGAGATGCGTGCATGCTACTGGATGCCAGTCATTAATAAAGAGCAGACACAGTTCCAATATTACATCTATTTTCCTTTAATCAGCCCTTTATTTTTAGATGGAACGGACAGAGTGGCAAAAGCACGGCTAAAAGTAAGTAAAAGTCTGCCGAAAATACAGTGAGATGAGGTCTGTTTTCAACAGAATTTTTTTTTTTTTTTTTTGCAGATCAATGTGAAAGGTTACTCTTTAGGTTTAAAAAGTACCCAAATCAAATAAGATATAGTAAGTAGCAAGAAATGTGTAAATGAAAAGAACTCTCAAGTAGATAAAGGCACTTGCAAAGAGCCTAAGAGGAGCTCTAAGTTAGGAAGGTTTGGCATTTACTCAGAACAGTTCTGCAAAAATCCGGGTTTGAATTTTATGTTCTACTTTTAATCAGAAGCAAATGGCGACTCCTCAGGGTAGACTCTAAATCCACCACATTACTTCTTCACGGAGCTGTTTTCTGTTCCTTGGGTGAACAGAAGGAAACTGCATGGTACAGTACTCAGTGAGATGTAAAATAAGGATTAACAAGCCATTCTGGAGAGTTAGCAAAAATTAAGCTTCATTGACCAGCTTGATTCACAGCCAATCTGGCAAAAAAAAAAAAAGCACCCTAGAAAGCAAACGAACAGTGAAGTGACAAGCAGCACACAAAAAATGAAATAACCCACAGAAGCATTAAAATTATGAAAAGGTATGTTGTGTTCTGTGATCAGTCAAGTCCATTACTGGAATAACAAAAGGCTGACAAAGGTCTGTGTAGTCAAAACTATGGTTTTTCCAGCAGTCATGTATGAATGTGAGAGTTGGACCATAAAGAAGGCTGAGCACTGAAGAATTGATGCTTTTGAACTGTGGTGTTGGAGAAGACTCTTGAGAGTCCCTTGGACTGCAAGGAGATCCAACCAGTCAATCCTAAAAGAAATCAATTCTGAATATTCATTGGAAGGACTGATGCTGAAGCTGAAGCTCCAGTATTCTGGCCATCTGATGTGAAGAGCTAACTCCTTGGAAAAGACCCTGATGCTGGGAAAGACTGAGGGCAAGAGGAGAAGAGGGCGACAGAGGATGAGATGGTTGGATGGTATCACCTACTCAATAGACATGAGTTGGAGCAAATACTGGAAGATTACTAAAGGATAGGGAAGCCTAGAGTGCTAAATTTCATGGGGTCGCAAAGAGTCAGGCACAACTTAGAAACTGAACAACAATTCTGTACCCAATGTGTTAGTTGCACTGAGTCTTTGCAACCCTATGGACTGTAGCCCTCCAGGCTCCTCTGTCCATGGAATTCTCCAGGCAGGAATACTGGAGTGGGTTGCCATGCCCTCCTTCAGGGGTCTTCCCAACCCAGGGGTTGAACCCGGTCTCCTGCACTACAGGCAGATTCTTTACTGCTTGAGCCACCAGGGAAACCCCTGTACTCAATCAGCTAGTCCAAAACAGCCCACTGGCCACTGTAAAATCTGCTTAGGAAATAAATAGTACATTCCCCTTCCTATATCCACAGAAGAGAGTTTACCAGCAGAGAGGAACACATAGGCTAGTGGAGAGACGTATTACCCCTTTATCTAGAAAGGACAAGTGACATGTCCTTACAGAGCGGAGATGAGCAGTAGCAGAAGGAACCCTCGGCCAGGGAGCTGCCCTGTGGGTGGTTACTTGGATGGGCCAGGCAGCCAGCACTGCTGAAGACACAGAAGGTGGGCAATTCTGTCTGCTGCCCACCATGGTTTTAAGACTTCACTTATAGGAAGGGGAGGCATTTTAATGCCATTGGGCTCTTCCCAAGATATGTCAAGGATCAGGAAAAAAAAAAACACATTGATTTAAAACTTAAGGTTCTTTAGGACTACCCATTTACTCTAAGTTTAAGACATTTTTAATGTTGCCTAAGTACCTCATGTTTTATCAAAAAATAACTCTTTAATGTCTATTATCTTAAAAGAGCTTCACATTTGGGTACATGTCTGATGATGTATTATTTACATGCCAACTCCCTCCTAAAAGGATCTGAAGCTGTCTAAATGATCTATCAGTTTATGAAAAAAACGTACTAAACCCAAGTGCAGGTATTGTAACAGAAGCTCACTAAAATCAAAACTAGATGTAAATCTTACATTTATGACCTTTAATCACCCAAAGTGCATTTCTCTCCAAAGGGAGAGACCAGAGTACTAAAATAAACATCCTATTACCATTATTAGTCAGGGACTTTTCTTCTCTCTGTTGGTGGTGCTAGTGATAAAAAACCCGCCTGCCAAGGCAGGAGCTTCAGGAGACGGTGGTTTGATTCCTGGGTTGGGAAGATCCCCTGGAGGAGGACATGGCAACCCACTTCAGTATTCTTGCCTGGGGAATCCCATGGACAGAGGAGCCTGGCGGGCTACAGTTCATAAAGCTGCAAAGAGCCGGACACAACTGAAGTGAAAAAAATGCATGCATGCGTTTTTTCCTCATGCATATAACCCTGTGTTTATCTTTGCTATGGGTAAATAGCAAAATGATTATGATATCTTTAGATGTAATTAGAGTAAACTGGGTACGGAGATCTTGAAAATAGTTGGAAAGGTGCTAAGCCTTTAAAAAGAAGCCAAATAAATCTGCCTTGCCAAACAAACATTTAAACCAAATTACAACGCACACATCCGGGGGGAAAAAACTAGCTTAACATGCCAGTAGAAAAAAGTAGAGATGCTAAGCTCTAACAAGGGCAAGGGAAAGTTATTATCAAAAATGTCAAAATGAGAGGCTTTGGACAAAATGAATAGGTTCATTTACCATCCTTAGGGAGAAAAAGTTAAATCAGCAAAGAACAGTTTCTTTCTTGGCAATAAGAGCTGGTCTGTTTGTTTTTTAGCTTTCTGAGAAATCACAGTACAAAATTCTTACTGTTTCCTCTTGAAATTCAATTTGCTAAATTATTTTACAAGTGGAGATTTATCACAACTCTGTCAAGAACTGTGAAGGCTCTGAGATTATATCCAACTTGGAAGCTAACAAGTTGCCTGCCACATTTCATGGATGCTGTAAGAAGACAGAACTGTGAAGGCTCTGAGATTATATCCAACTTGGAAGCTAACAAGTTGGCTTGCCACATTTCATGGATGCTGTAAGAAGACACAGGACTCTTGAGTCAGAGACAAAGGGTTGTATTACTTAGGGTCCGGCAAGCAAGCAGCATGGGTTTCCTGTTTAGTCACTTCTGCTTGGCGCTCAGGTCCCAGGGGTGCCGGGGGCTGGGGGCTCAGGTGGCTGCTGTGCCTGCAGTGCGCCTCTGCATCACACCTAAAGAACCCTGAGTTTGGGGAACATGAATTATTCATCACAAAGCCTTGCCCTGAATGGAGGCATTTTTATATTGGATAGTAAATAAACCTATCCTTTGCTCTGAATGTAGACAGGATCCCTGTCCTCTAACGCTGTTCACATCACAAACATCCTTGAAAAAGTATTGCTTCTATTTGTAAGACATGCAGAAATGTGAGACCTTTTCCAACACTCTCACTGAAAGCAAACAAACAAAAACAAACAACAACCCTGTAAAGACTGACTGAAATTGCATTCTAGTTACAGATTAATTTGGGGAAGGACCACATCTTTCCTACACTGAGGTTCCCAAGCTATAAACACTGTATGTCTTTCCATTTACTTAGTTCTTAACACGTGGCGTGGCGTGTTGCAGTCCATGGGTCACAAAGAGTGAGGCACAACCAGGTGACTGAACAACAACAATATGTGTTTCAGATAAAGTTTTATACTTCTCTTCATAAAGGTAAGATTGTTCTTGAGTCCTTTGTAGTTTTCTGTTGCTAACATTCAGTTCAGTTCAGTCGCTCAGTCATATCCAACTCTTTGTGACCCCATGAGCTGTAGCACACCAGGCCTCCCTGTCCAACACCAACTCTCGGAGCCCACCCAAACTCACATTCATTGAATTGGTGATACCATCCAACCACCTCATCCTCTGTTGACCCCTTCTCCTCCTGCCCTCAATCTTTCCCAGCATCAGGGTCTTTTCCAATGAGTCAGCTCTTCGCATCAGGTAGCCAAAGTACTGGAGTTTCAGCTTCCACATCAGACCTTCCAATGAACACCCAGGACTGATCTCCTTTAAGATGGACTGGTTGGATCTCCTTGCAGTTCAAAGGACTCTCAAGAGTCTTCTCCAAGACCACAGTTCAAAAGCATCAACGCTTCAGTGCTCAGCTTTCTTTATGGTCCAACTATCACATCCATACATGACCACTGGAAAAACCACAGACTTGACTAGATGGACCTGTGTCGGCAAAGTAATGTCTCTGCTTTTTAATATGCTGTCTAGGTTGGTCATAACTTTCCTTCCAAGGAGTAAGCATCTTTTATTCACGGCTGCAGTCACCATCTGCAGTGATTTTGGAGCCCCCCAAAATAAAGTCATCCACTGTTTCCATTGTTTCCCCATCTATTTGCCATGAAGTGATGGGACCAGATGCCATGATCTTCGTTTTCTGAATGTTGAGTTTTAAGCCAACTTCTTCACTCTCCTCTTTCACTTTCATCAAGAGGCTCTTTAGTTCCTCTTCACTTTCTGCCATAAGGGTGGTGTCATCTGCATATCTGAGGTTATTGATATTTCTCCTGGCAATCTTGATGCCAGCTTGTGCTTCCTCCAGCCCAGCATTTCTCATTATATACTCTGCATATAAGTTAAATAAGCAGGGTGACAATATACAGCCTTGACGTACTCCTTTTCGTATTTGGAACCAGTCTGTTGTTCCATGTCCAGTTGTAACTGTTGCTTCCTGACCTGCATACAGGTTTCTCAAGAGTCAGGTCGGGTGATCTGGTATTCCCACCTCTTTCAGAATTTTCCACAGTTTATTGTGATCCACAGTCAAAGGCTTTGCTAATATATATGATATTTTTATATCATATAAAACAATTGTGTAAATGATGACATATCCTACAACTTTCTGAACTTGTCCCCAGGTAAATTCTGGAACTCCCTCTTTGTTTTATCAATCAGTCAACAGCATTCTGCAAATATGCAGCAGGTACCTTAATACATGTCCTTGAGGCAGACTATAAACACAGCTAAGCATTTATGGAGCTCTTGCTGTGTGCTGGGTATATAGTAGTTTTTTAATTTCTCAAAACATTCTAAGAAAAATTCTATTATTTAGATGAAGTCAACAAAATAGAATATGTCACTTGCCTGAGATCACACGTTGGTAAATAGATCTTGGGATCTAGATGATTTCCGATCAGTCCAGCTTTAAGATTTATGCAGGTGTGAAAATGTCAATTCCTGAGTAACAGTGATTTTCCTCTCCAGTTGGGAGTTTTCAGGATTGGCTGAAATGTCACCCTGGATCTCAAGTCAGCATCACCTCTGGCTTTTTGATGAGTGTAGGCAAGTAACAGACCTACTTAAGTCCTTGTTTTCAAACCACAGTGAAAATACTGCTTATTCTATCAATTTCACAGGCTTTGAAAGGAAAGTGAGAGGATAACAGCAAATTGTGTAAAACATCATAAAATGTAGATGAAGTGCAAATGGTTCTAAAAATGCAGGTATTGATCCTTACTCTGATTTGGCAGTGTCTGTAACAGTCATCCTGTTTTTATCTTCAGTTCATTTAAGAATCAACTCAGCAAATGTTTGATTGGTTATTATGAACCAGTTTCACCACCAATGGATGACACCACCCTTATGGCAGAAAGTGAAGAACTAAAGAGCCTCTTGATGAAAGTGAAAGACAGTGAAAAAGTTGGCTTAAAACTCAACATTCAGAAAACTAAGATCATGGCATCTGCTCCCATCACTTCATGGGAAATAGATGGGGAAACAGTGGAAACAGTAGCTGACTTTATTTTCTTGGGCTCCAAAAATCACTGCAGATAGTGACTGCAGCCATGAAATTTAAAGACGCTTACTCCTTGGAAGAAAAGCTATGACCAACCTAAACAGCATATTAAAAAGCAGAGATATTACCTAACCAACAAAGTTCCATCTAGTCAAAGCTATGGTTTTATCAGCAGTCATGTATGGATGTGAGAGTTGGACTATAAAGCAAGCTGAGCGCAGAAGAATTGATGCTTTTGAACTGTGGTGTTGGAGAGGGCTCTTGAGAGTCCCTGGGACTGCAAGGAGATCCGAGTCAATCCTAAAGGAGATCAGTCCTGAATATTCATTGGAAGGACTGATGCTAAAGCTGAAACTCCAATACTTTGGCCACCTGATGCAAAGAACTGACTCATTGGAAAAGACCCTGATGCTGGCAAAGATTGAAGGCCTGAGGAGAAGGGGATGACAGAAGACGAGATGGTTGGATGGTATCACCGACTCGATGGGGATGAGTTTGAGCAAGCTCTGGGAGTTGACAATGGACAGGGAAGCTTGGCATGCTGCATTCCATGGGGTCACAAAGAGTTGGACACAGCTGAGCAACTGAACTGAATTATAAACCAGTTTTAGTGCTAATGCTCAGACTCTTGTCTATCCAACTCTTTGAGACTCCATGGGCTACACAGCCTGCCAGGCTCCTCAGTCCATAGTATTCTCCCAGCAAGAATACTGGAGTGAGTTGTCATTTTCTCCTTCAGGGGATCTTCCTGACCCAGGGATCAAACCTGTGTCTCCTGCACTGGCAGGTGGATTCTGTACTGCTGGGCCACCAGGAAGCCCTAATCCTAGACACTGGGGAAATAAACATTAATATGTTGTGATGTCTACCTTTAAGGAACTCATAGTCCAACTGGAAAAGAGAGACCACTAACCAGGCGATTATGATAAAGTGTGAGCTGCTCTTGATAAGGGATACTCTAATGAAGCATTATGGGAATGCAAATAAAGGACATCTAAACCAGATTTGACAGGGGTGGTTGGACAAGCACAGCTAGGAGCTCAGAGAAAGGGGTAGTTGAAGCCGGAAGCAGGACTTAATAAGTCAGTTAAGGGATTCAGGAAATAGTTTATGCAACATTTAAGGAACTTTGAGTTGATGTATAATTGGAACACAGAACACACAGGAAATTGTAACAAATGAGGCTGGATAGACAATCAGGGACCAGGTCACTAAAGACTTTGTATCCATGCTAAGGAGTTGGTGCTCTTTGCTGGAGACCACTTTTAGAAAAACTAATGAATTTTAAAGAATGGCATGAATAACTCTGCACCTTAGATAATTCTCCCCAGCACCAGGGTACAAAATAACATAGTTCGGGCTAAGTATGGCCAAAAAACCTTAAAAATCACATTGGGCTATACCTCATCTGGATGGTAAGACTCTAAAAGAATGGCAGAGGGATTTGAAATTCAAAGGCAGGTTCAGTATTTAACAGACACAGTGTATAAACCTTGGTGACCAGGCACTATGAAGAGTGAAGGATACAGAGGCTCAGAGGGACTTCCTGTTTTATTTGCCAGGTCTATTGAATGGTTGATAGAAAGACTTCAAGAAGAGATAAAATGTGGCAGAGATAAAATGTGGCCTATGGGAGCAGACCAATCAATCAGCTGGGTATTTGAACACGTTCAGTTAGAATATCACATAGCAAATACTCATGTTGTGTCAGGCACCAAGAGGAACTCCAAAAGAAGCACTAAGCACTAAACATAATTCTTTTCCTCTACGGTCTGGTTAAGAATACACAGATATGAGGCAATATATGTATATGCATTGCTGATTCACTTTGTTGTACACACAAACTAACACGACATTCTAAAGCAGTTATATTCCAATTAAAAAGAATATACATATATGAATAAACTATTTATAGAAATAACTGATAAACACTAGGGTGACTTCAACAGTGAGTGGCCAATTTTAACAATGAGTTGTACTTACCACAGTAGTTAATCTAGTAGTTATGGTCTAGTATCCTAGATCATAGGGTAAACCAAAAGACCCTGACAATATTAGTTTGGACATCTGTCTGAATAAAGATAAATCCATTTATGAGTATTAAAATGACATTACTTTCTACAATGAGGCTTCAGAGAAAACATTTATTCTGAATATGATTTCACCTTTGTCAAATATGACAAATCCATTGTATCTCAGAACAAATGTTAGTGTTAGTCACTTAGTCATGTCAGACTCTTTGGGACCCATGGACTGTAGTCCACTAGGCTTCTCTGTCCATGGAATTCTCCAGGCAAGAATACTGGGAGTGGGTAGCCATTTCCTTCTCCAGGGGATCTTCCCAACCCAGGGATCGAACCAAGGCCTCTAGCATTGCAGGCAGATTCTTTACCATCTGAGCTACCAGGGAAGCCCCATCTGAGAGCAAAAAGGTTTCGAATCGTCAATCAATTCATCATCAGATGTTGACGTATCTCCAGAGATTCAACAATATTAGCTCAGTCCAAAATTTTATCCCTTGTCAGTAAACTGATCTGATAACCGCTTTGTAAATTAGGTTCACCATTTAGCAGCATGTGTTTGCCAAGATAATACATAAGAAACAACAAAGAAAATTATTTGTCAAGTCAATGGTATTGTATACCATTTTACCTAAATTAGAAGGATGTGTAATCTGATCCAACAATTCATTCTTTAATCCCTAAGTGGTCTCAAAAATAGTGTCAATTTCTTGTGGTGTTGAGCTCCAATAGAGAAATCACAGGAAAACAGAGGGAGTAAAGCATAGAACACAACTTTCATCAGATCTCCCTTAAATCCAAGAGAGAGCCTCCGTGGTGGCTCAGTGGTAAAGAATTCACCTGCCAATGCAGAAGACTCTGGTTCGATCCCTGAGTCATGAAGATCCCCTGGAGGAGGAAATAGCAATCCACTCTGGTATTCTTGCCTGGAAAATCCCATGGACCAGAGGAGCCTTCTGGGCTACAGTTCATGGGATCGAAAAGAGCCAGACATGACTGCGTGACTAAGCATAGATCTCTTCAATTCATGACACAGGTGAGTCATGCCACCACTTCAACTAGATCTCCTCTCCTACAAAGCGGGAATTGTGAGGCCTTAATGATATACATTAATGTGCTTGAAAAATACTTGGTTTTCAACTAATGTTTAATGAATGAAGCCTCCAAGATATATACTGAGCAAAAAAACCTATAAAATGAAGAAAATAATACGCTAACAATATACAATCTTTTTGGCACCATCAAAACTACCTGCACTAAAACAGAACTACGTATCTGACCCAAGCCTGCCCAGGTAAGTCATCTTGCCTTCAGTGGCAGAGCCAGGAATCAAGGGTGTAGCTAGCATTTGGGGTAATAACCTAGCATAATTAATTTTAACTTGAAGGTGGTCATAAAGTCTAAAAATTGGTGAATACACATAACATATGGTATATTAATATTACTTTGCGTGCATGTATGCTCAGTCATGTTTAACTCTTTGTAGCCCGCCAGGCTCCTCTGTCCATAGAATTTTCCAGCAATAATACTGGAGTGGGTTACATTTCCTCCTCCAGGGGATCTTTCCAAGCCAGGGATTGAACCTGCATCTCCTGTGGTGGCAGGCAGATTCTTTACCACAGTCACCTGGGAAGTAATATTACTATATTACTTTACAATACAAAATATGTTCTAGGACATATATGTCTATTTCCAGACTTTATAGACACTCTACACAATCAACACAAAATGCTTTCACTGCAATTAAAAAGCCAAAGTCTCTTCCTGCTTCACAAATCGATGTTCTTTAAACTGCAGTTAAACCTTTGTTTTGCTTCTCATTTCAAGACTGTGGCTGAAGTTCCTCTTTTGCTTACAGACACATGCTGGCAGGTGGGGGGTTTGGAGGCATTTTGCTTTTACAATGCAATTGCTTGTCTTGTATGTCAGACCTCCAGAGGCGGCCCTAAGCCCACCTCCTAGCACTAATGATGGAAATGAGGCTGAACAATAAGCAACAAAACGCCACACTGGGAAAACCTCTGACTATCATGTTGGGGTCTGGAAGGGCCAGCCTTCCCCGTGGCAATTTGCAGGACCCAACAGTCAGGCTTCAAGGGAGACAGAGCCCCTTCATCTTCCTGGAAGTTCATTCAAACTGGGTTCATGCCTGAGGCAGGCCATTCATAACTGGGGTACAGCATGAGTGGAGGCCGACAACCTAGAGGATGCTGGTCCTCGCCTTGGCCTGCCTGAGCAGGGCACCCAACGGAGGGGGCATGGCAGCGCAGGGTGAGGGGGCGTGGCAGCACGGGGTGGTAGGGGGGCAGGCACCCGCTCTGGGAGAATTTTTTCTTGCTTTGTTCATGCTCTTTGTCTCTACATATTCCCCAGGGGCAAGGGTGTGCTATGAGCTGAGTGATATTTCCCCAAAATTCCTATGTTAAAGTCCTAACTCCCAGTGGCCCAGAGCATGACTGTATTTGGAGTTATATCTAAAGGCAACTCTCAAATTGCCTTTAGAGAGGAAATTAAGTTAAAAATCAGGTCACTAGAGTGGGGCCTAATCTAATCTTAAGAATGTCCTTACATGAAGAGGAGAGGACACGCAGATATCAGGGATCCATGTGCCAGAGGGACAACGCTGTGAAGAGGCAGGGAGAGGATGCCATGTGCAAGCCAAGAAGACTCCTCGTAGGAAACCAGCTCTGCTGGCACTGGTCTTAGACTTCCAGCCTCAACAGCTGTGAGGATATATATTTATGTTGTTCAAGCCATCCAATCTGTGGTACTCTGTTACGGGAGCCCTAATAGACTAATAATACAGGATGCCTTCCTTCCCCAAAGTCTGCTGCTGCTAAGTCACTTCCGTCGTCTCTGACCCTGTGCAACCCCACAGATGGCAGCCCACCAGACTCCTCTGTCCCTGTGATTCTCCAGACAAGAACACTGGAATGGGTTGCCATTTCCTTTTCCAATACATGCATGCATGCTAAGTCCCTAAAGTCAGGCCCACCCAAACTTTATTATGAAGTTAAATCTCCAGATAAATACATCCAATATGCCATCACCAGAAGAAAATAAAGCTGGAACCTCCCTCACACTCTCAAATGGAGGCAGGTGGGTCACTGAAGTCAATGTGTTTTCAAGCCAGCTTTTACACCAGATCTCTAATTATCAGTGTGCTTTCCACACAGCAACCCTCCTCCACCTCGTCAACATCATTTGCACAACTCTTGGTTCAAGAGCCACTTAAAAAATAAATGACTCATGGCAACTGAAAGCATGATAATTTTCTGTGAGGCATGATGGTTGGGTTTCTAGGTTTACGGTGATTAAAAAAAAATGCTACTCCTTAAACCTCTTGGCTTCTTTTATGGAAAAAAAAAGGCAAAAAGAGACCCAGAAAGACCAATGAAGATCAAATTTCTCCTTTGTAATATACACACCCATCCCAATTCCAGGACTTAAGAAAGAACATTAAAGTTTTCCTCCAGAAAAGCCAGCAAAAATGGACATTTCTGGTTCTGTCCCAAGATGGGATGTACTGGATTTGCAAGAAGGACCATGTTCATTCATGAGATGATTAACCTGCAAAAGATTTCTGAAATTTTGCAGAGATGTTCTTCCCATCTTCATGCAGGCAGCACTGGCTACAAATAAGGGCAGACTGCTTTGCCAGTCACAACATGCATGAGCAGTATGACCTTGGGCCAGAGGCTTAATCACATTGAGCCTGTTTCCCAATCTGTAACCCAGGGAGCATACATTCCTTTTACAGAGCTGTTGTAAGAATTACATGGGATAGTCGAGTAAGCAGAGCCCTCAGACATAGTATTTCTCAAAAATCAGGTTCATGGACTCCACGCATCAGACACCGGAGGCTTAATGAAGTCTTGCTGAAGTCTTGGGTCCCACTCTCTGTCACTAGACCAGGTTGGGGTCTAGAAGTCAGCACTCTGAACAAGCATTTTAACAAGTGGATGAAGGCTGGTGATGTTGACAGGCCACGAGGCCCTGTGAAATCAGGACCAAGGGCAGAAGAAGAGCCCAAGATCAGCAGTCTAGTATCAGGTCAGCAGGCTGCCCGCTCTGCTCTCAGCAGGTCCCCTGGTTCCAGATCCCGACTCCAGCCTGAGGCACTGGAATCCCTAGTTCTGGTTCAAGTTCACCTTTCGTCCTGCTCTGAAGTGATCTTCCTAAAACACAAACCTGGTCAGGCTGCTCTCTGCCCTCCTCTGACTGCCTGAGTCTGCTCTGGCAAGGCTGGTCTCTGAATTCTGGTCAGCTTTGCCTGTTTTGGTCACATGTCAGCCTAAATGTCACCTCCTCCAGGGCGCCCTCCCTAACTGCCCAGTCACTCCCAGTAACATTAACACGTTTTACTTTCCTAGAACCTAATACCTGCTGATATTCTCTTGTTTATGTGACTATCTCCTCCCGCGAGAAAGTCAGTGTGTGGAACACAGAAAGAACTCAATAAACGCATATTGAATGGATGAACACGTTAACTAATCATTGGCCTGCAGTGCCAGCCTTGGCAAGGCTCTCACTCTGTATGCAGGAGGCAGAAAAAGTGCATTTTTCCATGCAAGACAACAACTGTAGGACAAAGTTTCAATTACATGATATCTTGTGTTCAGGGGAAAGTGTTACAGAAATACAATTTCTGTAAACTGATCCCATTAAAGAAAGCTGGCATTTAAGTCATTCCTGTATCTTTACAGTAGCTCATAAAGTGAAATATTCCTTTTCTTTCTTTGCACAACTGAATTTTCCAAAAATTTTACGAGACGCCCTTAAAACAGTTAGCTGTGCATCATTAATGCCAAAATCACCTCACTTACAATTTTCTACTTACCGACACAAATAAAAGTATTGTCACTGTCTTTGGAACAAAATATCCCTTAATAAGTGGCAGCAGTAGGGTCCAGAGAGTATGGTAGGCCCACTCCTGTTATAACTGTTCTCAGCTCCTTTAGACACTGCGGGACAATGGAGCCTGTCCAAAGGGTCCTGTGTGCTGCTCTCAGAAAATGGACGTGCATTCTGACCACAGCATGTCTAGAGAAGAGGCTGTATAAAGAGACCTTTATAAAGAAGCCTATTCGAATGCATTTCTGTCCAACTCCGGGACTCATTAATGTGTAAGGAAAGATTTCCGAGACCCATAGGTGCATTAAGAATAAAAGCAAACTCTGAATAGATGACAGCTCCATTTTAGTACTAGCTTCCCCTCTCCCACTAATTCAGAAAAATTACATTCTATACAACAGTTTTCCAGCAAAGACCCTGCCACCCATCTTTCTCGTAAAAGAAAGGCAAAGTGAAAAAGTCTCCACTTGGGAACTTTAATAGGTTCTCCCGCGTGTGTCATTGTGGGGAGTGAGTTGCAAGTGAACTAGCGGCAGATGAGGCAGGAGGGCGCCCAGCTTCGGTTTACAGAGTTACACAGAGGAAAAAGGAAAACAGTTGGTTGCAAGGCTGGAAGCAAAAGTTCTGAAACGAAAATCAGGCCCCTGGGTGCCAGCCTCATGAGGAGATAAGTGCAGGCTTCGCCCGAAATGGCTTCTGGCCTGCCGAGACCATGGGGGCCACCAGGATTTACTAATGAGAACATGGTCCCAGGGGGAGAAGTCGTCACACCAGCTGGGTGTGTGCAGCTGCCCGTACAGACACCCACACCCTGAGCTGAAACCCAACATAAACTGGGGATGTTGCCATTGTTTAGCCTCTTCCTGTCCTTTTATTAAAAGCAGTATTTTTAAAACTAAAGTATAGTTGATTTACAATGTTGTGTTAATTTTTACTATATATCAAAGTGATTTAGTTACACATACACACACACACACATATATATATATGTATGTATGCATGCTAAGTTGCTTCAGTCGTGTCCGACTCTTTGCAACCCCATGGATTATAGCCCACCAGGCTCCTCTGCCCATAGGATTCTCCAGGCAAGAATACTGCGGTGGGTTGCCATTGCCTTCTCCAGTATGTACACAGATACACACACACACACACATCCTTTTTAAATACTCTTTTCCATTATGATTTATCACAGGATATTGAACATTGTTCCTGTGCTATATAGTGGGACCTTGTTGTTCATCCATTCTAAATATAAAAGCCTTTAACTGCTCACCCCAACTTCTCACTCCATTTCCCCCCAACTCCTCCCCCTTGGCAACCAAACTTCCCTGCTGGTCCTTCTAGTGATTCGATGGCTATAAACAGGTACTGCTGCCTCTACACAGGTGGTTCTCAGTGTAGAACCACCTTGGAGGAGCTTTCAAGCACCAGCCTGGCAAAGCTGCACCCTCCCCCTGGCACTCCCCCCACCACAGCATGGTAATCGGTAATCACAATTACTAGAGGCGAGCCCTGGACATCACCAAGTATTAAATCTCTCCAGGTTGTTAGTCACTCAGTCGTGTCTGACTCTTTGTGACCCCATGAACTGTAGCCCGCCAGGCTCCTCTGTCCATGGGGATTCTCCAGGCAAGAATACTGGAGTGGGTTACCATGCACTTCTCCAGGGGATCTTCCCAACCCAGGGATCGAACCAGGTCTCCCACACTGCAAGCGAATTCCCCAGGTGATGCTTTTTGCAGCCAGTGTGGAGAACCACTGCTCTACAAGTGGCTGGAGAGAGGGAGACACATATAAGAGGGATCAGAGGGTCCACTCCAACAGAAGGGGGCAGCATCCTCACAGCACATAGAAGGTGGGGGGCATATTTAAACGAGGAAAGACGACGGAGCAGTAACAAGGTGGGGCCCTTGTGTGCTGTCAGCCCTTTGATAACAGGAAATGTGGTAACAACAAGCAATGTTTGAAAACTCAAGAAAGGAAGACGCTTGGCACGAGAAGACAAACTTGTCCTGGCTAACCAAGACAGGACGAGTGGAGCTATTTAAAGCTGGGAGATAAGAGATAAAATGAATCTTGGGAAGAGGTTGTAAAACCTGTGAGGAAAGTGTTGGCTGAAGCTGGAGAAGGAGATGTCAACTAAGATGCTCCAGAAAGAAATCTATGCTAGAAAAGGCGGGGCATGCACTTCCACTGCCAAACGGTGATGACTCAACACCTGTACACATGGATGGTTCCCCTTTAGACAGAAATTTTGGTGTCACCCTTGAAGCAATTAAGAACTGTAAAAAACAAAGAAAAGAAAGAGGCAGCAAATTACAGCATGTACGCAAGTGCCCACTAACTTTGGCTCACATTGCTCTTTAAGAACTTAGTACTGCCTTGATGTTTTGAGCCTTAAAAAAGCAAAATTCTTGGATGTCCCTATAAACGTGCAGTTTTTCTCTAATGCTAATGCAACACTACACCCTCTTTTTTTTTTCTCATTTGCAGAAATGGAGTTCCCTTGTTTATAAATGGGTCCCACAGTCTAGAGTACAATTCTGTTTAAGTAACACCTCTGTAAGGGCATGCTTGCTCACATGCCACAAAAGCAAATGTACATGTTGATCAAAATACTCAATGCTCATTCTACAGCTCCCTAGGAGAAGGCCAGCTAAAACTCACTGCCATTGCAGTTACAATTCCACCACTGGAATCTGGAAATTAATAGAGATGTGAAATTTATGATTAAAAGACTAACAAGGTTTGCTAAATGCCATTAGGCAAATATATAAGATGATTATGCAGGATTTTAAGCATTCTGGAACAAGTCTGAAATATCTTGCTTTGATGGGTGTCCTCCTTCTAAGTTGTGATCCCAGTAAAGACCCTTATGTCATTTTCTTCATGTCTTCCTTTCTTAAATTCTAAATATCTTCACTTCAAGAGAACTGACTCCAGTGGATTCCCTACCTTGGCTTTTCTCTTTTCCTTTAGGTGTTCAATCTCACAGCCCACGATTTTGTGACAGGTGTGATGGTTACCAAGCATGAGTCTGGGGCTACTGTGGTGATGTCTATCATTGTTACCTTTGGATTTTCTTCAAGGCCATCTTTTCTGACCCTTAAAAGCTATTTTCATCATCTGTGGCCCTGGGCCTGGCGGAGGAAGGGATGGGCTAGATGAACATGGCTACAATCCAGGCCTAAAGCAGGGAGGTGAAACCACAGACATAAGAGAATGTGGGTCTGGCTGGCCATACACATCCATACCTGGCCCTCATCCACCGAAACTGAACAGCTAATCTGGCATTTTGTCAAGTCTGATGGGAAGTTAATGATGTGAAAGAAAGACAAGTATACCCATGGCTAAGCTGTATGAAGCATGTATGTGGCAGAGGAGATGTTTGAGGTGGGGCTGAAGGAGGATGGGACAATTATTTTTGAATGTAATATCCTGGACAGGTTCATAAACCTTTAGCCACAACTTTAAAATGCAAAATTTTGTGAAAACAGAGTGTCTTTGTTATTTTGCTACCAAATGAATTTGTTCCAAACCCTGACCTGAGCTGACAAGTCTTTTTCTGTCCAACTAAATGAGAATATTCATCTACTTTGCTGTAGAAATGACTGTGTCTCCCGTATGCCACGGGAGTATTACCTAACTTATAGGATGCAAACTGCATTCCCTTTCTGAAAGCTAGATGGATTCTAAAAGACATTTGGCCCCAGAGTGTTGGGCTAAAGAACTGCTGACCTGCGTACAACTCCCCAGACAAGTGAGTTCTCCAGATTTAAGCCTTATATTATTTTCCCACATCACGCAGGTGTTTACCAGACCTCAGCTTTTCAATGACTTCTACAATATTATTTTAGTAGACACATTTACAGGGAACTAAACAGGACAAAGCTAAGAAACAGGCATACCATGTCCGATTTCAGATATGAGGCCTTAACACACGCACTCATCTTTTCCTCTGTCACCTTTCACTGTATCAGTCTGGGAGTTCTGACACTGAACATCCCCAGTCTGGGCCACAGCAGGTGTACTATGCAGGTAGTATGAAAACGGGAAACATGATGCTGATTTTCAAAAAGAAGCTATCAAACTGTGTGTTTATTTTTGTAAACATTTTTAAATTCGTTTAAAATTTTATGCAAAAATTAATATTCCAGGGCATCCCTGGTGGTGCAGTGGATAGGAATCCACCTGCCAATGCAGGGGACATGGGCTTGATCCCTGGTCCAGGAAGATCCCAAAAGCCGTGGAGCAATTAAGCCTGTGTGCTACAACTACTGAAGCCTGCGTGCCGCAACAAAGACCTGGAGCAACCAAGAGTAACGTTAATTAAATAAATTTCAAAAATTAACATTCCAAATAAAATGTCCATAGATGTGCCTTTTAGCAAATGGAGACGGAAAGTGAGACAGAGAAGAGAAAAAAGACATAAAGATTAGCTCTTGCCTGGGACTGGCAGTGAGAATGCAGAATGAACACAAAGGGGCCCAAGGGATCTTTCTGGGGTGATGAAAAAGTCCTAAAACGAAACTGTGATGGAAGTCCCATAACTCTGTCAGCTTTCTACAGATCCATGAATTGTACACTTAACATGGGAGAGTTTTATGTCATGTAAATTATACCTCAATGAAGATGTGGGAAAACTAATCCTAAATGTTGGGAGTAACACTGTTTATGTCAACACCTCTTCTTTTGTCCTGATGTTTCAAATTAACACCAGTTCAAACAGGGGAAGAAGGATGCAGTAAATGAGATCCATTCCGATCATTAAGGGAAAAGGAGAAATTTTGCTCCCAAATGACTAATTTTACATCCAGACAGAGGAGATGAGTTCTTCTAGATACTCCCCCACATTTAGCAAATGAAATTGAAATTATTTCGAATTTAACATGCCACATGTGCCTCTCTAATTACAGCATACATCACATCAAACAATAGTATTTTGTTTACCACTCATCCTGCAAAGACGGCGGAAACTCCTGAGGACGATGTCATGGTCTTCCCCACATTTTCAGGACCAAGCAGGTGTTCAATGTATGAGTTTATTAAATGGAAGGATCTCTTCATCAGAACCACTGAACACACTTCCATTTGCATGAACAATATAAAGCAAATTAGAAAGACACTCCCTACTTTCTAGACCAGGGTTTGCCACCCACAGCACTGTTGACATATTGGCCCCGATAATTCTTCCCTGTGGAGCAGGGCTGTTTGGTGCACTGTGGGATGTATAATAGCATCCCTGGCTTCTACTTGTTTATTAGATGCCAGCAGTAGCCCTGGCATTCCCCTCCCCGCCCCGCCAACCCCCACCCTCGCTCAACAGCTGTGACACCCAAAATGTCCTCTGGGTGGCAAAGTCACCCTTCCTTGAGAACCACAGCTTTAAACAGGAAGAGTATAATGAAGATCAAATCAAACTGTTGTGTTCATATTTCAGCAGTGCTTTTCATGTTATTACTTCCTAAAGCTAGTGAGAACATCAAAAAGAAAACGCATAT
The DNA here is from genome assembly GCF_000754665.1 of Bison bison bison. Classification (NCBI taxonomy): domain Eukaryota; kingdom Metazoa; phylum Chordata; class Mammalia; order Artiodactyla; family Bovidae; genus Bison; species Bison bison. The sequence continues at coordinate 1,911,594 of NW_011495050.1, forward strand.
GACTAGCAAATGATAATTCTTTGACCACGGGCCTTGGCATTTTATGGGGAGAAGAAAAGAAGTTCTTTTTAATTTCCTTGTAACTGCAAAGATGCAAAAGGCTTGTTCTGATCCAAGGCTGACAGTTTTCAGGATATGTGGAGCTGGAAAAATCCGTATGAGAAGGGTCCAAATGTCAAATGGCCTATGGCTGTAAAACAGTATAAAAGCAGCGTGCTCTTTGCCAGCACTGGGCTGTTTATTATGAACTGTAGCTAGGGGAACAATTCTGAATATGCTATTGAATATTTATTAAAAGAAAAGATCTACAATAATGCAGGTCCTGACCAGCTGCTATTAGTAAACCACTCAACCAGTTGGAAAGGTTAAGAACTGTGGTGGCAAAAACCATTAAGTGCAAGTCTGATCCTTTGGCATTTTGTTTTTTCTCAGCCACCACAGTGTTTAGCAATCCTCTTCCATACACCCTGGCATCAAATCTGAAAAGCTGTTATCCATATTGTATGCTTTAAATGAGTCCCTGAACATTACAGTTTCAACTCTTACTTTGGAGATACTGGGAATTTCACGCTGATGTTAGAAGCTTAAGATGTATATTTTGGGCAAAATGACTATAATATAGTACAGCAAAGAAAAAATTGTCTTATATTACTTGACTGTGTTTCGTTATCAAGATTCATAATACTTTACTGCAAAGCATCATTATTTTTTATTTAGGAAAACAGAGAAATACACCCCTAACCTCAACACTAACAATTTAGGCCCTACACATGACATCATTGGTTTCAGCCACTTCTGGATTTATCAGTCTATCGCATATGAGAAAAGGTTATAGCAGAGTGTTTAACTGTCAATTCCTAATATCTGAAAAGGAAGCATATCTTTTAAGACTACGTTTGTAAAAATATTTATATCTCTGCACGTCTATTGGCAAACATAAGTAGGTTTAGGATTCTGAAACATTAAGCATATAATTCCTCAATCTGCTAAGAGAAAGAGCATACACAATATGCAAAAAGCCCTCTATTCAAACAAGCTGTGACTGTATACATAACTATGGTATTCAAATTAGATTACTAATTTAGACATGTTCTATCATGTCAAGTAGATACTAACATAAAAAAAATGTCAGAATAAAATTCAACAGGAAGAAAAATGAGGTAAGGAAAATTCAATTACTCTCTTTAGAAAATGAAAACTCCTAGTACATAATATTAAAATACATACTTCTGGAAAGATTAGTGGGAATGCAGCTTAATTACTCATCTTGGTGGTGAGTAATAAACACAGTATTGTCAAATCACCTCTACAGGATACTACCTCTGTGCCCTGGATTATCATATTTGCATTTGGATGAAACTGGGATACGTGAGGCATGGAATGGCTAAACTAAGTTTCATTTTACCTCGTCTGAATTTCCTCACATATTATTATAAAATGCACTAAAATCACACATAAAACACAATATTATTTGATATTATTTAAATTCTCATATGCCTATATTGTAATTTCTCAACTGCAACGGACTAAGGCTACCATAACACACCATGTGTAATGATAATTACTAGAACTAACACGGTTGCCTAACATTTTTATAAAACTTTAAAAAAATTTATAAGTGTATGGCGATTTTAGGAAATCAGCACTAATAATAAAAGATGAACCCACCAAATGCCACAAATGCATAAGCCCTTTTGGATTCAATTTTTTTCCAAAGCTAAAATGTAAAATTGGCACCATGAAGCTTGAAATTGAGATTTAAAGATAAGCACTGGTACCAGCATCTTGCTACTTGCTAGAAATTGCTTTTATCTGAAAACTGCTATTTAGAAAGGCCCCCAGATAATTTTTATGAAATAAAGGTAGCATCATAAACTTTACAAACAGCTGTAAGATTCCATGAACATTTCATGATTCTAAACATTTCTATATATTAACAGTTAATATCTGCCTTAACAGTAGCAAAATTAGGTAAATTTCAGAATATCTGAAGCTAAAATACAAGTTGTAAAACTAAAATAAGCCCTTTCGATTTATCCTGCATAATTTTACACTGCTTAAGAAAAAGACAAATGCTTTAATGCTTTGGCATTAAAAGGGGAACATGATAGCTGCTTTGGCAAGATAAAGCAAGCTACACCACTTAATGTATTTGGAGAATTCAGGAATGATATTATAAAAGGAAAACCAATAGTTTAAACTTAATTTGACTGAATTATATCACACATACACACACACACACTTCTCACCTACAAAGGCCATTGTAACAACTGAAAAACAAATTTCCATTATACCAGACAGCAAGTTTAACCACAACAATTTTACAGTTTAAAATGTTGAATGCTTTTCTTTTTAAACTTAGATGTTTTTTAAGCTTTTTAAGATAATGAAAGAAAAAGATGTTTGTCTCTAAAAAAAGCTTTCCCCTAGTTGGACTTGATTGCATACATTTGCATAAAGAATCTGTGGTCCATCAAATATAAAGACTGCAGTCAATATAGCTTCCACTATTGGTACTTTGAGCAGACTAATGAAAAAAAAAAAACTCTTAAATTTTTTTTAAAGTAGCTACCCCCTAATTTTTCTTTAGTAGCTAGTCAGGAAGACACAGGCAACATAAGGGAGTGGCAAGAAGCCAGAATTTGAAGCCAGAATGCCTTATTTGGGGTCCTAGGAGCTCTACCATTTACTAGCTATGTTATCTGCACAGAGGCACCTCAGTTCCCTCATCTCTGCAATGGGAATAATTCCACCTTTAGGTCAAAATGAAAGGAACAAGGACTGATATGCATGATACTAACTAAAACACATGGTAATTATTTTCATCATCCCCCCAATACTCCAGCTTGTCTATGACTTAATGTTGCCTGTTTCTTATAAGGCAAGTGAAAATTACAGGAAACTGTACCTAATATATCTCAAATAATCCAGTGAGCCAAAAGGCTCATTAATAACTCTAACAAGATTGGTTCAAAGGTCCAACCCTCCAAAGATGCTGTGGCCATGAGAAAGCTTATTTTTGTAAACTACCAAATGATGGGTCATCATCACTGTCCCTTTTGGCGTGCTCATTCATGGGCACAAAGAGACATGCCTGTTATGAGAACCAAGAATTTTATGTGCCAAGAGAGTAATTCTTTCATTCTTCCCACTTTCCCAAGTGCCCATGTCCTGCTGTCAACGAAGGAGAAAAATGAATGGAAAGGGAAAACAAGAAATGACAATTCTATGCTATAAGCAGCTTGAGATCGAGGATCGTGCTTTATTCATGATTTTATTTCTTAATTCTTTCCTTCACCCCACTCCCCGTCCCTTTTCCACACAGTAGGTTCTTAATACTTCTTCACAAGCCTTGAGAGCTCTATGAGACACAGTCACTGTCCTGTGTGTAGTTACAAGTGCGTTAACAGTCAGACTGTTCCTCTGCTCTCTGCCTTTTCTTTGTATTTTACTCCTTTTGTCACCTGGCTCCCATTCCATCAAGCACCTCATTCCGCTTTGCCTCTGGCTTCTACCACTTTGTGTCCAAGCACTTGTCTATAACTTCCCTCACTTAATCTTACTATTCCCCCATCTCCTTTCCCTCTGCCTGCCACCTTGGCCTTCAGGCTCCTTGGAAAAGCTATGCCAAACCTAGACAGCATATTAAAAAGCAGAGACATTACTTTGCCAACAAAGGTCTGTCTACTTAAGGCTATGGTTTTTAAAGTAGTCATGTATGGATGTGAGAGCTGGACCATAAAGGCTGAACTCCGAAGAATTGATGCTTTTGAACTGTGGTGTTGGAGAAGACTCTTGAGAGTCCCTTGGACTGCAAGGAGATCAAGCCAGTCAATCCTAAAGGAAATCAATCCTAAATATGCATTGGAAGGACTGATGCTGAAGCTGAAGCTCCAATACTTTGGCCACCTGATGTGAAGAGCTGACTCATTAGAAAAGACCCTGATGCTGGGACAGATTGAAGGCAGGAGGAGAAGGGAATGATGGAGGATGGGATGGTTGGATGGCATCACTGACTCAACGACATGAGTTTGAGCAAGCTCTGGGAGATACTGAAGGACAGGGAAGCTTGGCGTGCTGCAGTCCATGGGGTTGCAAAGAGTCAGATACTACTGAGCAACTGAACAATGACTACAATGAACCTTCTCAGTCAGATTACAACCTCCACAACAACTCCAAATGCCCAGAAGATCTGAAAACCTGTATCTCCAGCTCAGCCTCTGTCTTAAATTTTAGTACCACAGGCCTGTGCAACTGTCAATAGAATCCCAAGCCCTGGATGTTGCACCGGATATTGCCCTGGTCCCCTGCATCATTATACAAATACACACCTGAATGCATTATCTCCCCCTACAAACCACATCATCCTTTGTATTCACTATCAAGAACTCTGTCCTTTCAATCACCCAAGCCAGAGCTCTGGGAGTCATCCCTAACGTCACCACCCCTTCCTGCTTCTCTTCTCCTTCTCTGTCCCTCCCCCATCTCCCCATCAGTCTAAGTTCAGACCTTAAATCCATACTAGGATTCAACAGCTTTTGCACACAACTGCTCTTTTCCACACAGCCATCCTTACATCCCATCCATTCTCTACAACACACCAGACTGATCCTTGTAAAAGAACGGCCTGAAATGCTCAAATTCATCTGGACCAAATACACCCTACAAGACCCTTTCCAAAGTGGCTCCAAGGCTCCACTCTCCATTTCTGGACCTACCTACTGCCCCTCACGGGCACCTGCCGCAGGGAAAAACCAGCTGTCTCATAGACACACCACGCTCTTCGGCGCCTTCACTGCACCGTTCTCCCTGGTCTCTCTGCTCAAAGAGTTTTGCTGTCCCACTCCTATCCTCAGCTGCCTTGTCCCTTCCAACTCACTCTTTCAGGCTCAGACCCTGCCCTATTCCCTAGGGGTAAGTCACCTCTGTGGACTTAGGTACCCCTAATAGAGCCCAGCATCTTTTATGCACTGGTTAAAACTGGAGTTAAGCATCATTTCCCCTCCCAAGACTGAGAGTTTTGAGAGATGTGAAAGGAATCCTCTTACGTCTGAAGTTTCATTATCTAACACTATGCCTTGTATATCGATATGTATCTGGTGAATGCATAAATGAGTAAAAACCAGTCCAATTAAGTTTGACTCAAACACTGCCAAGCTGCTAGTGGCTGATTATGTGTGAATGAGAGACTCACAGCTCTTTTTAGAAGAGGTCACAGAAAATATCATAAGGCCACTCTGGCTGCAATTCCCAAGTGTTGAATACAGAAGTCGTGGTGTTCCCCTGTGTGGCCATGTTACAGATTGGCTCTTTTACAGTTTGGTTTTTTTTTAATTGTCTTGTGTGGTTTTATTGTCTGTGATCTATAACATGCACTACTTCAATATTAAAGTCTCCCAAAAGCTTCAGTAAGTTCAACCACACGGGGGTGATGGAGAAATGAGTACGGGTCAGGGTGAAAGGCCAGAGTGAGTGGAAGAAACATTAACAGCAGTGACTGAGTCACAAATACCTCAGGACCTGAACCTCAACGACGCATCTGAATGCCCTTTATTTCTTAGGGAACAAATTCACAGGAGAGCTTCCATATGCAACCCTGGAGCTCCCTGCAGACTGAAATAACACATGTAGCAGTGTTGACTAGTCACAGCTTTTGGTCCTTTTAGAAAATCAACTGAAGTTGATTTGTAAATGTTCTCTTACAAATGAACACTAGAACAAAAGATGCAGGGACTGGGTCCTATGAAATTAAAACAAAGCACAAATCTACTGTTGGTCAAATAAAACACTTAAAAAAAAAAACTTGCCTACTCCATGAGGTTCATATGGTTTCAAGTGCTCTGTAGTTTAGCACGCATGCACCCCAATCAGGCCAACTTTCCCTGTCCTCTACCATAAAACCCACACTTAGGAAATTGAATTTTTCTTAAGTTTTTAATCACTCACAGACTTGAAAATTATACAGTCCTATAAAACCAAGAAGGGGGAGTAGGTTAGACATTAACATACCAAATACTATAACAATGACAACATCAAATATAATAACTCAAAACCCAAGGGATATGAAGAATTTTTTAATGGATTTTTAATTTTTTAATGGATTTTAAAAATTGTTTTATTTGGGAAAAAAAAAATGCTCCTTACAAAAGTGTTGCTGCAAATTACAGAGACTCTGCAACAAATATTAGCTCCAGTGTGAAATCGTGAGAAAATAGAGGAGGTGCCATTCATGGTAAAGGGTTTTGAAAATATTGGACATTGGTTTTAAATTCTGCCCTTTCCCTCTGCACTTCGAGTGCAGTTAGAGAGACTAGGATGCAGATACAGAAGATGTGACACAATGTTCATTTTCTGAGACAACATGCTTACACCTTAATTGTGAGACACACATGTTCATTTACTTAAAAACCTCACTGTGACACATGACATCACTACAGTAATGTTCACTGCTGATTAAATCAATTTTGATTTACTTTTTTAGAAATCCCCTGAGAAAATCTCAGGTTGTTCTTTCTTGGATGAGAATGACGAAACTGCTGCTGCTGCTGCTAAGTCGCTTCAGTCGTGTCTGACTCTTAGCGACCCCATGGACTGCAGCCCACCAGGCTCCTCCGCCCATGGGATTTTCCAGGCAAGAGTATGGAGTGGGTTGCCATTGCCTTCTCTGAATGACGCAACTACGTGACATCAAACAGAGATAAAGTTTGCAAGCTTCTTCACTGCGTTCCGTTATCAGTGGATGGCCATATGCTTCGTATTTCACAATGCTAACACGTGGGTTTCTTTTCTGAGATCATTGAATGAACTAAGCTTTAAACTCTTCCTCCACAAAGATCTAGAAGACCGTGGGCACAGACCTTCAACCATCCCTTCAGTTCTATTTCAGGGTCCCTGTGGGGATGGAGTGAGACTGAATAGGATTATTTCAAGAAGCACAATACAAGACATCTATGCAACAAAGCTGGACGATATGAAGGCCCCAAATTACGCAGCAGAACACTAGGCCCCATAGACTCCCAGGCTCCACTCCTGGGTCCAAAACTCACTAATGTGCTCTTGAACAAGTGCTCTGATCTTTCTGCTTGTGCAAAAAATGATAACAAAGTAACCACATAAGGTCACTGTGGGGATTCAAGTAAATCGTGTATGTATTTCCTGGCATGGCAGCCAGCACACATAAGGGTTCTGTGTTAGCTATTCGTTCCATCCAGTAAGGATGTGGCAGACAAATCATGGAGCTATCTGTCCCTACAATCACCCCCACCCTCAAATTCAGCAGCGTCCCAGCCTTGAGGGGCTGTCTCTACCGTGTTGCACACGCACTGTTTATTTGGAGACCTGGTATCACCTTCCACGTGTTTCTCCCAGATGTCTGAGGCCACAGCTTTAGAAATACAATCAGCCCCCAACTCCCCAAGCCTACAGGGAAGATAATTCAAAACAGGAGAGATGACTGGGAAGAGTAAATGGTCTTCATTCATTTTATTCATACCATAAGTAGCCTGCTTTTCTGGTACTTATATCTTCTGACAGCTGGATGTTGGAAGAAAGTTGTCTGGAAACAGAGATAGTCACAGACAAGCCAACAAACAGTTAACAGGGACAAGAAATAACATCATGCAAATTCTAAAGAATTAGTTGAAAGTAACTTCTGGCCCCAACTCGAGTCACAGAAGTGACTGAGGAAGACTTGTATTATCGAATCACCCAGAGCAGAGGAACATTTGAAATGTAAAAGCACTTGAAAGAGTAAAAGGAATATTGGTGCTCTGGCAGGAGGGCTCAAACTGAAGTAGAAGATATTTCAGAGAGATGTGGAAAGACTCAGCTGATGGCAAGGACCCTTTCTGACACCCTCCTGGAACCTTACACCCATGGACTTTTAAATTTTTTAATTGAGATATAATTAACATGCAAAATCATATTAATTTCAGGTGTACGACATAATGATTCAACATTTGTATATATTGCAAAATGGTCGAGATGAGTCTAGTTAACATCCGTCACCATACACAGTTAAAAATAATCTCATATGAAACTTTTAAAATCTACTCTCTTAGCAACTTTCAAATAGGCGATACAGTATTATTAACCTTAATCACCATGCTGTACAGAGAATTTTTTATTTAAAAAAGCCAAGGTAGAATATCTGTCTTGAAGCACCTTTCAGTGGCAGGATACCAGGTTTAATTAAATATTAAATCAGTCTGTAAGCTGCCTGTGGCCTATGTGCCCTTGACAGCAATTACATTTTAATATCTAGAAAATGAGTTAATATTTACCAAGGGCCAGAATACTACGTAGATCTGGATGATACTCTAAGGAAGCCACAGGAAAAAAAGTAACTTTTCAATTATTTTCAACTTTTAGAAGTCAAGTAAGATGCTCAACAGGCTGTGGACCAGAGTTTTAACGAAATGCAGTCCACCAGTCCATGGGCAATTGGTTCTAGAACCCCCGAGGATACCAAAATCAGTGGATGCTCAAGTTCTTTATATAAAATAGCTTTATATCTGCACATAACCTTAAAGTACATTCCCTCACACACTTCAACTCTAGATCTCTTATAACATCTAATACAATGTAAATGCCACATTAACATAAATATGTAAATGCTATATAAATAGCTGCTGGAGCAAAGTAAGTTCAAGTTTTGCCTCTTGGAACTTTCTGGAATTTTAAAAATATATTTTCAACCCATGGTCAGTTCAATCTACAGATGTGGAACCTACGGATATAGAAGGCCGACTGGACAGCTCATACATGACCCCTGAAACTGCTTCCGACCACACTGTACTAAGGCCCAGAGGAAGAATGCTTATTTAACATGAAATATAAATTATTGCCATTCTGAACAAACAGTACGATATGCAGCAAAGTGTACACTCTCTCTCTCTCTGCCCCAGGGGTACTCTCCAGCTAGGACTGAACTCATGCTCACAGATGACACCGATTGCAGATGAATGGCCTGCTTGTGGTGGTTCACTAGGCTGTGCAGATCCCGCAGCTTCATCTGCAGGCAGCAAACAAACCTGGGAGGGGCGGCCTCCAGCAGGAACCCAGGAACCGTAACACACCACTCTCTTTTTCTCAATTCTCTGAATATATGAGCAGGAAAGGAAAAAGCAATGGAATCCACTTCAAACCAAAGGATAAAACCCATTTCACCGGCTGGTATCTCTATCGTGTGCTAAGGTAGACAAGCCTTTTAACAATAATTATGAGAATAATAACAGCTCCCAGTCATGGAGAACTATGCTGTGAGTTAAGCACTCTGAGTACTTTACAGCTAAATGTAAATTTCCTCATCTGTAAGTGAAAGATAAGAAGGCACCTATTTTATTATGTTATTATGAGGATTCCAGGAGAAGAGAAGAAAAAAGCACTCTGGAAGTTGAGGCAGCAGGGTTTGAAAGAGACATACATGGGTTAAAAGCCCAAATGAGATTTCTATGATTTGATCTTGCTGAGTTCTAGTTTCCTCTTCTCCAAAGTGGAGATGAAGCCACCACCTTGAAAAGGAATCGAAAGAGACGACTGGTCAAATACCAGCTGGTGTCTACATTACCAGGAGGGGTTCAACAAATGCTTATACCCTGTATCCTATGATACATGTGAACAGCTTCTGTTAACCTCTGTCTGCAGTCGTTCAATCATTCAATGTCAAGAGTATCCACAGAAGCACTTCCTTTTGTAACAATGATAATTTTACCCAGTTTAATAAGTCGGACACTGGTTTAACAGCTTTATATCTATGAACTCATTTAATCATCATCACAATCCAGGGAGGCAGGTACTGTAATCCCCATCTTACAGACAAACATACTCAGGCACAGAGTTCAGGTAACATGCCCAGGCTCAAACAGATGGTACCTGAGTTAGCAGCAAGTCTCCCTAGTCTATCCTCCTAACCTTGATGTGACAGAGTATATGGGGGTCAACCTGTTTGAGCTGCTATACTTGGATATATATCTTGAGATAAGCAATGGATGCTCTCACCACCAACTACAATGTGTTGAATAACTTATCAACTTCTGAAATAACATTTTGTGTGTTTTCTTAGAATTCCTTAAAATACTATGATTTTAAATGAGATGCCTTTTAAATGAGATGCCTGTAACTAGTTCATCTTGTTCCATGTGCCAGAATACTATAAATAAATGTGCTTCTTTTTCTAAGGAGCACCTAAATAAATCTCACATTAAACCACAATCCTGAGTTTTGCAATATAAGTCCAAATCAAAAGAAGATATATTAGGGCAGTCTGAATGTTATCTGTTTTATTAGACTAATGACTTCCATACCAAAAAAATCTGAATATTCTCCTTATCTCTAATATTCATGTCTTCACAGTCATAGCAGTACTGTATGGTATTTCAAACTATCCTTTTACAAATTTAATTAACTCAAATATTAAACATCAATGATGATAATCTATTTCTCTGCTTAAGAGGAATCTCTGGGGGAACAGATGAGAGAGAAAGGTTAAAGAATTCTGGAATTCTATCCTTCAAAGTAGGACAGGGCATCTACCTATAAATCATGCTCTTTGTTTATTAAGATAATTAAGCCTAACAGTACACTTAACTTTCAGACTCAACAATTGTCTGGCATGAACAATTTCCACTTTTTCTAAAACAAAGGGGATGTGTTCAAAGGGGTCCTCTGCAAGCTCCCTGTACAATGCATGCTATTTTAAAACATGATTTATGTGTCTAATTCCTGGAGCTGCCTTGAAAAATATACTGGGTTTTTCCTTGCATGCACCCTATTAGGAGAAGACACTCCAATCTGAAGAGTGCACTCTGTTTCAGACTGCAGGGCGCTATATCATGTCAGCATTTTCATTAAATACGTTCAAGCTGGACCTTAAACAAATGGAACGGAGAATCACAGCTGCAGCCACTGCAGAGAGACACACTTATCCGGCCGGGAGGCTTACATAAGAGGTGTAGGGCAGTCAGGGTGAAACCCAAGTGTCATCATCTGAACACGACTGCTTTGAGATTTGCTCACATTCTTCACATAAATGGAATCACGTAACACTGAGCGGATTTCTCATTTTATTTGCCTTATAGCACAAAACTGTAGGTTGACATATTAAGTTGTTTTCCCCTAAAGGATTGGGCTCTAATTAGGGAAAACTGGGAACTTCTGCCTAGAGGGAAAGTGGGATGCGCGGGAAGCCTGGAGGCCAGAGAAGGAATGATTTAGCCTCCATCCCTGAAGACCTAGGGCATCCAGGAATATTACTGGAGTCACTCCCCTGAGGACCTGGGACGGAGGTGACAAGAACCCCCTACCTCCTGTGCGGGCGCGCGCGCGCGCACACACACACACACACACAGTCAAGGAGCTCGGAACAAGCAATCAGCAGCAGGCGAAATGCCCTCGGAGCACCTGTCCTCTCACAGCACATTTCCAACTGGCACGTTCAGCAGAGACTGGAGCCAGCCCGCCAGGGACGGCTGCCTCTCCCCGCGTACCCTGTCCGCGGCTTTGCTTTCTCAACTCCTCAAGCTGGAGCCCCGCTAACAAAAGGTGCTTCCCACGACGTGAAGATAATAAAAACAAACCTCCCCTTCCCGCGGCGCCACCCTCCAACTTTAGAAACTACAGTCAACTTACTGGGATGCAGGCGACAGGGAGCCTTCAAGGGGGACCCCGCTCCGGCTGCGCAGAGCCCAGCTGGCCCCGCACTGCCCCGGCGGCTGCGGCGGGTGCGGGGCGAGGCACTGCCGTTCTGCACCAGCCGCCTCGGCTCCGCGGTGCCCGGAGCCCGGCACTCGCTGGGGCGCACCGCCTGGCGGCAGCGGCGACAACGAAAACTACACGGGTCCGCGTGGTCCCGAGCGCTGCCGCAGCCGCCCGCCCTGGGGTGCAGCGCTCCGAGCCCCTGGTGCGTGTCTGGCTCCGAGGGAATCGCGGCTCTACAAGAAAGGCGGGCGGGGAAAAGCCGAGTCGCTGCTGCCGGGAGAGCCGCCAGCCCGCTCCCAAGCGGTCTGTCACATCGCGGGCGCGGCGGAAAGCGAGCCGGCGAGCAGGCACCTCAGTTTGCACTCGCAGCCGCGCCGCGGAGAATGACAAGCTCCGAGGCGGTGCAGCCGTGCGGGGCGCGGGGTCCACTGCGCATGAGCCCGGCTGGCTGCGGCACGTCACGGGGGGGCGGACGGGGAGGGGTGGGAGGGACGAGAAGGGGCGGGGAGGGGTTGAGCCGGGGCGGGGCCGGGTGGGAGCTAGACCTTCCCACTTGACCTCTGAGCCGTGTGAGC
>NW_011495050.1:1923965-1928660 GCF_000754665.1 Bison bison bison
GGGTGGGAGCTAGATGCCCAGCTACGCCGCGGGAAGGTACAGGAAGTCTGCAGCCTGGGGTTCTGTGAACCTAAAGCTGTTGTGTTTGAACTTGTTTGCTCCAGAGTCCATTGTCCCTTTAAAACTACTCTTTACTCTAAGTGATCCTTTAGGGCTCTGGGCAAACCTACAAAAGTCAGTTTAACTCATGTTATGGTTTAACCTTAAAGAGCTGGGATTGAGGGGACAATGTACCTTGGCTGTACATTAAAATAACTTACCGAGCAAATAGGAGCCCTTTTGCCCTGACCGCACCCCAGAATCCAGAATAGAACGTACATGAGAATCTCTGGATGGGGCCCAGCTATCATTAGGCTGTAAAGCTTCCCAGTTGAGATCAAGGTACATTAGAGCTTCTTAAACTTTTAATGTGTGATAGAATCTTCTGGAGATTTTCTTAAAATGCAGGTTCGTATTCAGTGAGTTTGGGCACTGTGGGAAGGTTCTACATTTCTAACAAGCACTATTGATGTCAGTCTGGACCACCCCATCTTTACTACTCAAGTGTGGTCTAGAATCTAGAGCAGAGTTTTCCTTCTGCATGAGAATCACTTTTGTAGCTATCTGAAAATATCTCCAGGCCTTATCTTCAGTGGTTATGGCTCAGCCCTGGGCAAAGGTGGGACCCTGGAATTTCATTCCTAAGGAGCACTCTGATGAGTCCGATAGAGGGTAAAGCATCTGCCTACAATGTGGGAGACCCGGGTTCGACCCCTGGGTCGGGAAGATCCCCTGAAGAAGGAAATGGCAACCCACTCCAGTACTCTTGCCTGAAAAATCCCATGGACTGAGAAGCCCGGTAGGCTACAGTCCATGGGGTCGCAAAGAGTCAGACAGACTGAGTGACTTCACTTCACTTCAGATTATTAGACCAGCAATTAGGAGTTGGGAATAGACCTTTGAAGTGGGAAGCACCAAGCCTGGTGTTGAACTCAGGACATCCAAGCCCAAGTCTGACTCCCAAGTCCAAGTTCAGCTCCAAGCCCACTGGAGCTTTATATGATTATTCCAAATTTTCTGTAATTATTATGCATTACTTAGGAAAAATACATAAATCGCATTACATACATAACACGCATGCTGTATTCCTTACACATATCATTTGTGTGTGTGTGTGTGAGTATATGTGTGTCTGACTATTTGCAACTCCATGGACATAGAATTTACCAGGCAAGAATACTGGAGTAGGTTGCCATTTCATACTCCAGGGGATCTTCCTGACCCAGGGATCGGACCCACATCTCATGTGTTTCCTGCATTGGCAGATGGGATCTTTATCAACTGCGCCACCTGGGGAGCCTACACATATCATTAAAGGAGGCTTAAATCTGGCCTGGGAAGAAGGTTGATTAGGAGAGGAGGTGTGGGTGTAGAGAGCAAAGTGATGGAGTAAGAAATGTTAGATGGCCTGTTTCATAGTGCACATAGAGGGAGGGATGCTTGGGAAGAAAGAAACCTTGGACTCAACCTAGGTCCTGGAAAAGTGACTTGGAGAAGACTTGGTCTCCTGGACCAAGGACCAGACTTGGCCTCCTGATTGGTACCATCAGGTGAAACTCAGTGTTCCAGAACATTTGAATGTATGACGAGTCATGTACATTACCTCACTGAAATCTCACAATGGTCTTATAAATTGAATACAAAAAAAAAAGACTTATGCTCATTTTACTAATTTAAAAAAATTGCCTTGCTCACACAGTGGAACTTGAATGAGACTACAGATCTGTGTGTTAGATGCAGCTTCTATAACTCTAAGAAAAACGAGTAAGCTCTTACAAGGAAGAAGGTTTCTGTTTATTATTCACATCTGATTAAGGTTGTGCCTAAGTTCTGAGTTAGCAAATCTTTCATTTTTGGAGAGAAGAAATCCATTCTGCATCTTCACCCCAGTTTGGCAGCTGCACAAATTGGGATGCAAAATGTTGTCCTAACAGCATCTCAAGGGCTTCCCTGGTGGCTCAGATGGTGAAGAATCCACCTGCAATGCAAGAGACCTGGGTTCAATTCTTGGTTCAGAAAGATCCTCTGGAGAAGGGCATGGCAACCCACTCCAGTAGTCTTACCTGGAAAATTTCATGGACAGAGGAGCCTGGCGAGCTACAGTCCATGGACTTGAAAAGAATATCACCCCGCCCCACCCCTTGAGCCTCCATCCCTCCCAGCCACCCCCAATTGACTTTGAGTTCCCCTGTGGCTTAAATGGTAAAGAATCTGTCTGCAGTGCAGGAGACCCTGGTTTGATTCCTGGGTCAGGAAGATACCCTGGAGAAGGAAATGACAACCCATTCCAGTATTCTTGCCTGGAGAATCCCATAGACAGAGGAGCCTGGTGGCCTACAGTTCATGGGATTGAAAGAGTTAGACATGAGTGAGTGACTAACACACTCACTCAAGATCATCTCAGTTTTAGGACATTACAGTTGCATGGTGCAGGCTTCACTGAGAGCTTCAAAAAGCAACACTCATGTTTTCTGGTGACAAGCATGATTACCATCCTCATTTTATCCAGGGCTAACCCTGGGTTGGGAAGATCTCCTGGGGAAGGAAATGGCAACCCACTCCAGTACTCTTGCCTGGAAAATCCCATGGATGGAGGAGCCTGGAAGGCTACAGTTCATGGGGTCGCAGAGACCAACACAACTGAGCGACTTCACTAAAGAAACTAAGTGATTTAGACAAAATCCAGGCAAGAGCCAGTCTCAGGCCTCGGTCCTTCTTCTCTGTTCTCCTGTCACTAAATGACCTCCTGAATATTGTTTTTCATTTCCAAATTTTTACTGATTTTCCATCAGTAAGTTAGAACCAAAGATATTACAGAATCATTCCTTGATATAGAACCAGAAGTGTCAGGAACAATTCTTGTAGTAACTGTTCTGGACTATATTTCCAATGTAGAGTAAAGTTTTGGAAGAAAGTGCATGATATTTGGGCTTCCCTGGTGGCTCAGATGGTAAAGAATCTGCCTGCAAAGTGAGAGACCAGGGTTGGATCCCTGGGTCAGGAAGTTCCCCTGGAGAAGGGAATGGCAACCAACTCCAGTATTCTTGCCTGGAGAATTCCATGGACAGAGGGTGGGATATTTATACACAGTCTACCAACCCAGAAGTTTGCTTCAGAATGCTGTATTGTAAACTACGTCCGACCCACCCTTGTCTTTCAGTTCAGTTCAGTTCAGTCACTCAGTCATGTTCAACCAATCCTGACCCCGTGGACTGCAGCACACTAGGCTTCCCTGTCCTTCGCCAACTCCTGGAGCTTGCTCAAATTCATGTCCTAAATTGGTGATCCCATCCTACCATCTTATCCTCTTTTGTCCCCTTCTCCTCTGGCCTTCAATCTTTCCCAGCATCAGGGTCTTTTCCAATGAGTCAGTTCTTTGCATCAGGTGGCCAAAGTATTGGAGTTTCAGCTTCAGCATCAGTCCTTCCAATGAATATTCAGGACTGATTTCCTTTAGGATGGACTGGTTGGGTCTCTGCAGCCCAAGGGACTCTCAAGAGTGTTCTTCAACACTACAGTTCAAAAGCATCAATTCTTTGGCGCTCAGCTTTCTTTATAGTCCAACTCTCACATCCATACATGACTACTGGAAAAACCATAGCTTTGACTGGACAAAACTTTGTTGGTAATGTCTCTGCTTTTTAATATGCTGTCAAGGTTGTTCATAGCTTTTCTTCCAAGGAGTGTCTTAATTTCATGGCTGCAGTCACCATCTGCAGTGATTTTGGAGTCCCCCAAAATAAAGTCTGCCACTGTTTACACTTTTCCCCATCTACTTGCCATGAAGTAGATTGCTGGGACCAGATGCCATGATCTCAGTTTTCTGAATGTTGAATTTTAAGCCAAGTTTTTCACTCTCCTCTTTCACTTTCATCAAGAGGCTTTTTAGTTCTTCTTCGCTTTCTGCTGTAAAGGTGGTATCATCTGCATATCTGAGGTTATTGATATTTTTCCTAGCAATCTTGATCCCAGCTTGTGCTTCATCCAGCCCAGCATTTCTCATGATGTACTCTGCATATAAGTTAAATAAGCAGATAAGCAGGGTGACAATATACAGCCTTGACATACTCCTTTCCTAATTTGAAACCAGTCTTGTTCCGTGTTGAGTTCTAACTATTGCTTCTTGACCTGCATACAGATTTCTTAAGAGGCAGGTCTGCTGCTGCTGCTGCTAAGTTGCTTCAGTCGTATCCGATTCTGTGCGACCCCATAGGTGGCAGCCCACCAACCTCCTCTGTCCCTGGGATTCTCCAGGCAAGAACACTGGAGTGGGTTGCCATTTCCTTCTCCAATGCATGAAAGTGAAAAGTGAAAGTGAAGTCGCTCAGTCGTGTCCGACTTTTTGCAACCCCATGGACAGCAGCCCACCAGGCTCCTCTGTCCATGGGATTCTCCAGGAAAGAGCACTGGAGTGGGGTGCCTTTGCAGGTCAGGTGGTCTGGTATTCCCATCTCTTTAAGAATTTTCCACAGTTTTGTGGTGATCCACACAGTCAAACGCTTTGGCATAGTCAATAAAGCAGAAATAGATGTTTTTCTGGAACTCTCTTGCTTTTTCTATGATCCAACAGATGTTGGCAATTTGATCTCTGGCTCCTCTGCCTTTTCTAAATCCAGCTTGAACATGTGGAAGTTCATGGTTCATGTACTGTTGAAG
>NW_011495050.1:1928760-1937902 GCF_000754665.1 Bison bison bison
ATTACTTTGCTAGCATGTGAGATGAGTGCAATTGTGCAATAGTTTGAACATTCTTTGGCATTGCCTTTCTTTGGGATTGGAATGAAAACTGACCTTTTCCAGTCCTGTGGCCACTGCTGAGTTCTTGAAATTTGATGGCATATTGAGTGTGGCCCTTTCTCAGCATCATCTTTCAGGATTTGAAGTAGCTCAAGTGGAATTCCATCACCTTCACTAGCTTTGCTTCCTAAGGCCCACTTGACTTTGCATTCCAGGATGTCTGGCTCTAGGTGAGTGAGCACACCATCATGGTTATCTGGGTCACGAAGATGTTTTTTGTATAGTTCTTCTGTGTATTCTTGCCTTCTTGTATTCTGTCTCTTCTTAATATCTTCTGCTTCTGTTAGGTCCGTACCTTTTCTGTCCTTTATTGTGCCCATCTTTGCATGAAATGTACCCTTGGTATCTCTAATTTTCTTGAAGAGATCTCTAGTTGTTCCCATTCTATTGTTTCCCTCTATTTCTTTGCATTGATCACTGAGGAAGGCTTTCTTATCTCTCCTTGCTTTCTTTGGAACTCTGCATTCAAATGGGTATAGCTTTCCTTTTCTCCTTTGCCTTTCTCTTCTTGTCTTTTCTCAGCTATTTGTAAGACCTCCTCAGACAACCATTTTGCCTTTTTGCATTTCTTTTTCTTGGGGATGGTCTTGATCACTGCCTCCTGTACAATGTCACGAACATCCGTCCATAGTTCTTCAGGCACTCTATCAGATCTAATCCCTTGAATCTATTTGTTACTTCCACTGTATAATTGTAAGGGATTTGATTTAGGTCATACCTGAATGGTCTAGTGGTTTTCCCTACTTTCTTCAATTTAGGTCTGATTTTGGCAATAAGAAGTTCATGATCTGAGCCACAGTCAGCTCCTGGTCTTTTTGCTGACTGTATAGAGCTTCTCCATCTTTGGCTGCAAATAATATAATCAATCTGATTTTGGTATTGACCATCTGGTGATGTCCATGTGTAGAGTCTTCTCTTGTGTTGTCAGAAGAGAGTGTTTGCCATGACCAGTGAGTTCTCTTGCCAAAACTCTGTTAGCCTTTGACCTGCTTGTTTTGTACTCCAAGGCCAAATTTGCATGCTATTCCAGGTATCTCTTGACTTCCTATTTTTGCATTCCAGTCCCCTATAATGAAAAGGACATCTTTTTTGAGTGTTAGTTCTAGAAGGTCTTGTAGGTCTTCATAGAACCATTCAACTTCAGCTTCTTCAGCATTACTGGTAGGGACATAGACTTGTATTACTGCGATATTGAGTGGTTTGCCTTGGAAATGAACAGAGATCATTCTGTTGTTTTTGAGATTGCATCCAAGTACTGCATTTTGGACTCTTGTTGACTATGATGGCTACTCCATTTCTTCTAAGGGATTCTTGTCCACAGTAGTAGATCTAATGGTCATCTGAGTTAAATTCACCCATTCCAGTCCATTTTACTCCCAATGTAAAGACAATGTAACATCTTTACTTCAATTAGAGCTACTCCTCTCTGTGATTATGAAAAAATTAATAAATGAACACCCTAATTAAAAGAGAATTCTCTGTAAATTAGGGAGTTGATTGTGGAACTCTGTTAGTTCAGTTTTTAATAAGAAAATATTTTAAAGAAAAAAATATCATAAAAAAGTCAGCATAACAGTCATGTTGGGATTTTGAGGAGAGGTGTCCCAACTTGTGATTCTGTTTTCTGAAGTGTTAGCAACTCCAGTCAAATTATTTATTTGTAGAATGTATGAATTCATTTGAATATTGACTTTTTGAGAACCAGGATTTAATTTTATAAAAAGTTAATTAGTTTGACCCACTGCCATTGTATTTGGAGCCACTATCACTGGCATTAAACACATGAAATATATAACATTGCTTTAATATTGACCGTGTCTTAATATTGTGTCTGATTTAGAACTTGTTTCTCATTAGCTTCTGTTGTTGTCTGGCAAGAATAGCAGCAATGTTTTTTTTTTCCCCTCTCTGAGATTTGATTTCCTTATGGGTCAGCAAAGCCTGCTCTTTGGCTTAGAATTTCTTCATTCAATGACTCTAAAAGTCCCAATGGTAAGGATTTCAATTATACAGATGCTAGCAACTCCATTGAACCTATTTTCTGCTCATTCAAGAAACTGTACCTAGAATAGATTCTTATTCAATTCTTTCTGCTAAGAATCACAGGTTGATCATTGTGCTGAGAGGTTCTGGCCCCCCAATTTTTTGTATTTGTTAATTACATTTCTTTATCCATCTCACTCAAAGAGATTCTTTGACATGAAAATCTTCTACCTTCTGCCTGCTTCATAGTTACAGTCCAGCTCAGAGAACTGTGGGGAGTCCAGATGACTGGCAAAGCTGAGACAAAAATGGGAACATAGAATTAGATTTCACTTAGAAAGAATGAGGTTTCCATAAAAGGTTAATACAAGTTGTGCTTGATTTCTGGACATGGCTTATTACCAAGTTTGCCTTGTTTGAACACATGCAGCTGCTAGTAAATTCCCTAGAAATCATAACTGAATCCCTGGTGGGATATGGGGGTGGGAGGAGGTGAGACTGGGGATAGTTAGGTGAACATTCTGTTTTGTTCTGTTTTTTATCCCGAGCAACTTTTGGAATCTATTGAAAAGCTAAATTCCTCTTTCCCTGACATAGGAAAATTAAGAAGTGCCTGAATTTCAAATGCTACTTCTCAATTGTTTGTGCTAAATTCTTTAGAACTTAGAGCAGCCTGATTTTCAGGCTAGCTCCAAAATGTTTTTTTACAATAAATTAATACAGTGTTCAATGGCAACTCCGAGCCTGAAAGGAAATAGGTGCTGGGGGAAGGTTCTGGCCCAATGATAAGAGTGGGGTCTGGGGCAGGGGAGAATGAAATTTAGGGGCCAAAGAGGAAGACTGCCTATGGTCTTGGTGGCTGAGAAGCAGAGACTGATAAAGATTGTTTATCAGTAGCTTCTGAGATAAACTTGGGATAACTATTGGCCTGTGACCAAGAAGAGAAATAGCAGTTGAAACTGGACCTGCAGCTTAGTGCTTACATCTAGTAAAAGTGTAATGGGCCTCACATTTGTCTTAATCTATAGGAAAGAATGATCAGAGACTACTAAATAGGTTATAAATCCCTTACAAATGGATAAATACTTTAAAGAACTGTTACAGAAATGTACCTTAAATTTTAATGTCTGAGAATTACCTACCCCTCTCTCCCAGACATGTTACCCACTAATAGAAGGAGAAGGTGGCCAGTGGAGAGGCCATGGTAACAGTTAGAACCACACATAGTTGGCTGGCCCTGGCTTCTGGTATCCCCATCTGTCAGCTACAATCACATGACTACCATCTTTGATTACCTAACATGGAGTAACAATAGTTTTAAGCACATGCATGTGTGCTCAGTCATGTCTGATTCTTTGTGATTCCACGCTCTGTAGCCCTCCATGCTGTTCTGTCCATGAAATTTTCCAGACAAGCACACTAAAGTGGGTTGCCATTTCCTGCTCTAGGGGATCTCACTGACCTGGGGATTGAACCTGTATCTCCTTCATTGGCAGGCAGATTTTTTATCACCGAGCCACCTGGAAAGCCCATAGTAAGTTCCTAATGAATGCCAGATATTAGAATTAACTTTTTTTTCCTCCTAGAGTCAAAATCTGCAGCTAGATGTCTCCTAATGCCTGTTTTATCATTTTAATGTAAGCAGTGATTAACTGTGGTTCATCAGAGAGTGCTTTCCCTTTTTGACAGAAGACTTAGGAGTGACTTTAGGGCTCCTCTGAGAATAGGGAAACCTTGTAGAAAAGGCTTTCAGGGGAGATCAAGACAAAGCCTGCTAATGTTACTCTGTGGCCTCACACGTACTGCAAAGGAAAAGGCAGGGCTTAGGACTTGACACTTCCAGATCTTTCTAATGGGAGAAAGAAATTATGGTGGGAAAAGAGACAGTACTTATAAAAGTGAGAGCAGAGAGTGCCTTAAGGAGATGTCTTTATATTACAGATTATTCCCATCACCCTTTGTCATCCTAACCTTACATAGTCCTTAAATTTCGATCTTGATGTCACTGCTTAAGGTTTGTGGCTTTAAAAGTAATGGGAGGATGTGTTACTCATAATATTGACAGAGATTCCTTTGTTCACTTTTTACTTGTTCTGCCTTCATCACTTCCATAGAATGTAATTCTCACACACTCCAGTTGGAAGTACGAAGTCCATTTAGGACTGGAGGGATATGTGCTGTTTACTTGAATTTCTTCCTCAGTCTGCCTAAGCTTACTTATCTGCAAAATGAGAAGGTTTAAGGTGGCTGTTATTATTCTCGGAAAGAGTCAGCTATTTACCTGTTCCTTCTCCCCCATGAAGAAGGAGCATTTAGTTTCTGCTGAACTCTCTTCCCTTCCTTATGCCCAAAGAGGAAAACACTTTCTAGAGTGGGGTGTTAGGAAAGACTAGGGAGAATGAGGGCCCCTCAAAGTTTCCACATACTTGGTGGTCAAACCTACTATTCTGAACAAGCTACTGAAGCTCTTAGAATTTGAGATGTTACTTGTACGGTTGGTGGTCACCCTCCTAGTGGAATCCAACCGTATTCTTTGAGGGATGGAAAAAAGCACAAGCACGTAGCCCGATACAACAGTAGACCTTGGAGATTTCACAGAAATTCACACAGAAGAATTCCCAGAGGCAAAACCCATAAAATAAACCATCACTCCAAGACATCTTGTAAAAACAGCAGTTGGTTTCAGAAATATTTAATCCCAAATTCCACTGAAGTGCACATGGCATTTCCTGTTTCTGGAAACAGAAGAAAATTAAGCTCTGCTTGAAAGAAAGACAGCAGAGCCAGATGTTGGTGTTGGTAATGATCTGCAGAGCCTGACACTCATGTGGCAGCAGTCCGGGAAACACATGACAGCTGTCTGAAGCCATGGGAGCCTAATTTCTCTTGGCTAGAAAAGAAACAAAGTGTACAGGCTGTGTTGTTTATATATACAATGGACAGCTGAGCCCAAGAGACATGATTTTGGTTTGTAGAGCCAGTAACAGCAATTTTAAATATTATTTATATTCCTTTGACAAACTTTCTCCAAATCACTTATTCAAGGAATGTTCAGTATCCAACCAACTACAATGCCATTCTAAAGTGATTTCTTTTCCCCAGAAAATGCTAGCCTATTAGATTTAAAAAACCAATTATAGGCAATTTGATAGTGGTTTGCTTTGTCTATATTAGCAATTAGAATTTTGTTCTGAAAATACATGATTGGGCGTCTTGATAAAAAGAGCCTTGGGTATACAATGGTGATTAAAACCTACTTTATCTTTTATTTTACCCCACCCGGATTCTTCTGCTTTGGTCAAACTGGTTTGCTCTTCTTCATTGCTTCACATCCTTTGAGGTTTATTGCTTTAGTGTGTTTCCCTGTTTAGTTTTTTGATTCTTTGCATTATTCAATTATATTCAATTTGACTTTTACAGGGATAAAATTTTCCCATTTTAACTATTTGTTTCCCCTCTTTTAAAAACATGTAATATAATTGACCTAGAACACTATGTTAATTCCAGGTGTACAACATAGTGATTCAATATTTCTATCAGATCAGATCAGATCAGATCAGTCGCTCAGTCGTGTCCGACTCTTTGCGACCCCATGAATCGCAGCATGCCAAGCCTCCCTGTCCATCACCAACTCCCAGAGTTCACTGAGACTCACGTCCAACGAGTCAGTGATGCCATCCAGCCATCTCATCCTCTGTCGTCCCCTTCTCCTCCTGCCCCCAATCCCTCCCAGCATCAGAGTCTTTTCCAATGAGTCAACTCTTTGCATGAGGTGGCCAAAGTACTGGAGTTTCAGCTTTAGCATCATTCCTTCCAAAGAAATCCCAGGGCTGATCTCCTTCAGAATGGACTGGTTGGACCTCCTTGCAGTCCAAGGGACTCTCAAGAGTCTTCTCCAACACCACAGTTCAAAAGCATCAATTCTTCGGCGCTCAGCCTTCTTCACAGTCCAACTCTCACATCCATACACGACCACAGGAAAAACCATAGCCTTGACTAGACGAACCTTTGTTGGCAAAGTAATGTCTCTGCTTTTGAATATGCTATCTAGGTTGGTCATAACTTTCCTTCCAAGGAGTAAGTGTCTTTTAATTTCATGGCTGCCATCACCATCTGTAGTGATTTTGGATCCCAGAAAAATAAAGTCTGACACTGTTTCCACTGTTTCCCCATCTATTTCCCATGAAGTGATGGGACCGGATGCCATGATCTTCGTTTTCTGAATGTTGAGCTTTAAGCCAACTTTTTCACTCTTCACTTTCACTTTCATCAAGAGGCTTTTGAGTTCCTCTTCACTTTCTGCCATAAGGGTGGTATCATCTGCATATCTGAGGTTATTGATATTTCTCCCGGCTATCTTGATTCCAGCTTGTGTTTCTTCCAGTCCAGCGTTTCTCATGATGTACTCTGCATATAAGTTAAATAAACAGAGTGACAATATACAGCCTTGACGAACTCCTTTTCCTATTTGGAACCAGTCTGTTGTTCCATGTCCAGTTCTAACTGTTGCTTCCTGACCTGCATACAGGTTCTCAAGAGGCAGGTCAGGTGGTCTGGTATTCCCATCTCTTTCAGAATTTTCCACAGTTTATTGTGATCCACACAGTCAAAGGCTTTGGCATAGTCAATAAAGCAGAAATAGACGTTTTTCTGAAACTCTCTTGCTTTTTCCATGAACCATCGGATGTTGGCAATTTGATCTCTGGTTCCTCTGCCTTTTCTAAAACAAGCTTGAACATCTGGAAGTTCATGGTTCACATATTGCTGAAGCCTGGCTTGGAGAATTTTGAGCATTACTTTACTAGCGTGTGAGATGAGTGCAATTGTGCGGTAGTTTGAGCATTCTCAATATATGTATATTTCTATGCATTACAAAATAATCACCACGATGCGTCTAGTTCCCACATCGCCATATAAAGTTGTTACAATACTATTGACTATGCTCCCAGTGCTGTACAGTTCATCCCCATGAATCATTTATTTTGTAACTGGATGTTTATACCTCTTAATCTCCCTCACCTATTTCATTTATCCCTCTACCCTCACTCCTCTAGCAACTACCTGTTTGTTCTCTGTATCTATGAGTTTGTTTCTGTTGTTATGTTTATTCACTTGTTTTGTTTTTTAGATTCCCATATAAGTGAAATCATATGGTATTTGTCTTTCTCTGTGTGATTTATTTCACTTAGCATAATACTCTCTAGGTCCATTCATGTTGTTACAAATGGCAAGATTCGTTTTTTTTTATGGCTAATATTTTGTTTCTTTTCCTTCTTTTCCATTCATCTATCCATCCTAAAGGAGATCAGTCCTGGGTGTTCATTGGAACTACTGATGCTAAAGCTGAAGAAACTCTAATACTTTGGCCACTTCATGCGAAGAGTTGACTCATTGGAAAAGACCCTGATGCTGGGAGGGATTGGGGGCAGGAGGGGGACGACAGAGGATGAGATGGCTGGATGGCATCACTGACTCAATGGACATGAGTCTGAGTTGGTGATGGACAGGGAGGCCTGGTGTGCTGCGATTCATGGGGTTGCAAAGAGTTGGACACGACTGAGCGACTGAACTGAACTGATGAATGGACAATTAGGTTGCTTTCTTATCATGACTAATTGTAAATAATGCTGCAATGAACAAAGGGGTGCATATATTTTTTGAATTAATGTTTTTAATCTTTTTGGAAAAACACTCAGAGTGAAACTGCTAGATCACATGATAGTTCTATGTAAAATTTTTTCAGGAAACTCCATATTGTTTTTCACAGTAGTCATATCAATTTGCATTCCCACAAATGTTGCACAAGAGTTCCTTTATCTCTACATCCTTGTAAACACTTTTTATTTGTTGTCATGTTAATAATTGTCTATTCAGGTCCTCTGCTCATTTTTTAATCTGTTTTTTTTGTGTGTGTGTGTGTTTCTTGGTGTTTATTTTTATGAGTTCTTTGTATATTTTGGATATTAATCCCCTATCAGATATATCACTTGCAAATATCTATCCCATTCATTAGGCTGTCTTTTCATTTTGTTGAGAGTTTCATTTGCTGTGCAAAAATTTTTAGTTTGATGTAGTCCCATTTGTTTATTTTTGCTTTTGTTTTCCTTGCCTGAGGAGGCATATCCCCCCAAAATATCGCTAAGACCCATGTTGATAATGTACTGGCTATGGCTTTTTTTTTTTTGATAATGTATGGCTAAGGCTATGTTTTTTTCCTAGGTATTTTTTGGGTTCAAGTCTTACATTTAAATCTTTACTCCATTTTGAGTTTATTTTTGTACATGATGTGGAACAGTGGTCCGGTTTCATTCTTTTGCATGAGCTGCCCAATTTTTCCAGTATCGTTATTGAAAAGTCAGTCTCTTCCCCACTGTAAATCCTTACCTCCTTTGTCATGGATTAACCATCCATAGAGTGTAGCTTAATTTCTGGGCTCTCTATTCTGTTCCATTGAGCTATATATCTGTTTTTGTGCCAGTATCATATTGTTTTGACTACTGTAACTTTGTAGTATAATTTGAAATCAGGGAGCTTGATGCCTCCAACTTTGCTCTTCTTTCTCAAGATCACTTTGGCTATTTGAAATCTTGAGTTTCCACACAAATTTTAGGGGCTGCCCTGGTGGCTCAGAAGGTGGGGAATTCGCCTGCAATGTGGGAGACCTGAGTTTGATCACTGGGTTGGGAAGATCTCCTGGAGGAGGGCATGACAACCCACTCCAGTATTCTTGCCTGGAGAATCCCCACAGACAGAGGAGCCTGGCAGTCTATAGGGTCGCAGAGAGTTGGACATGACTGAGCGACTAAGCACACACAGATTTTAGAATTATTTGTTCTAGTTCTGAGAAATGCCACTAGTTTTAAAATAAGGATTTCATTGAATCTGTGGATTGCCTTAGGGAGTATGATAGTTTTAACTATTAATTCTTCCAATCCATGAACATCTTTCCATTTGTTTTCTTGTCTTCAACTTCTTTCATCAATGTCTTATAATCTCTGAGTACAGTTAGCTGTTAGTGTATAGAAATGCAACAGATTTCTGTATATTACTTTTATATCTG
>NW_011495050.1:1938002-1973238 GCF_000754665.1 Bison bison bison
TTTTTTGGTGGTATCTTTAGGACTTTCTTTACTGTAGTCTGAAAACAGTGATGGTTTTACTTGTTCCTTTCCAATTTGGACTCTTTTTATTTTATTTTTTCTTATCTGATTGTCATTGAATAAAAGTGGCAACAGTGGGCACATTTGTTTTGTTTCCTGATCTTAGGAGAAATGCTTTCAGCTTTCTACCATTGAGTTTAATGTTGACTAGGTTTGTCATATATGGCCTTTATTATGTTGAAGTATAATTTCTCAGTACCCACTTTGTTAGAAGTTTTTGTCATAAATGAATGTTGAATTTTGTCAGACTCTTTTTCTGCATCTATTGAGATGATCATATGATTTTTTTTCTTCAATCTATTAATGGGTAAACCACACTGATTAATTTGGAGGAATTAAACCCTTCTTGTATCCCTGGAATAAATCCCACTTAATCATGGTGTATGATTCTTTTAATGTATTCTTAAATTTTGTTTGTTAGTATCTTGTTAAGGATTTTTGCCTCTATGTTCATCAGTGATACTGTCTTGTAATTTTCCGTTTTTCTTTGTGGTATTGTTGACTGACTGTGGCACCAAAATGATACTGACCTCATAGAATAAGTTCAAAAATGTTCTTTCTCTGCAGTTTTTTGGGATTTTAGAAGGGTGGTATTAGCTCTTTAAATGTTTGGTGGAATTCACCTTTGAAGCTGTCTGGTTCTGGACTTTAGTTTTTTAGGACTTTTAAAAAAATTGTTGACTCAATTTAATCAATCTGTTTATATTTTCTAGTTTTCTGATTCAATCTTGGGTGATTGTACATTTTTAAGAATTTATCCATTTCTTCTAAGTTGCTTATTCTATAATAATCTCTTATGATCCTTTGTATTTCTGTGGTTTGGGGTTTAACTTCTTCATTTCTGATTTTACTTATATGAGCTTTCTCTTTTTTTTTCTTGGTGAATCTAGCTAAAGTTTTACTGATTTTGTTTATCTTTTAAAAGAACTAGCTCTTAATTTTACTGATCTTTTGCACTACTTTTTAAAATCTTTATTTTCATTTTTTCTGCTCTGATCTTTATGGTTTCTTTGCTTTATACCAAGTTTGAGTTTTGTAGGTTCTTCTTTTTCTAGTTCCTTTAGGTGTAAGCTTAGGTTGTTTTTGAGATTTTTCTTCTTTCCTGAGGTAGCTTTTTTGGCTATAAACTGATAGCTCAGTTGGTAAAGAATCCACCTGCAATGCAGGAGACCCCAGTTTGATTCCTGGGTCAGGAAGATCTGCTGGAGAAGGGATAGGCTACTCATTCCAGTATTCTTGGGCTTCCTTTGTGGCTCTAAAGAATCTGCCCGCAATGCAGGAGACCTGGGTCCGATCCCTGTGTTGGGAAGATCTCCTGGAGAAGGGAAAGGCTACCCACTCTAGTCTTCCGGCTTGGAGAGTTCCATGGACTGCATAATCCATAGGGTCACAAAGAGTCAGATCTGACCAAGTGACTTTCACTTTCTCTTTTCCCTTATAGAACTGCTTTTGCTGTTTACTGTGGATTTTGAGTCATTGTGTTTCCAATTTCATTTGTCTCCATGTATTTTTTTTTTTAATTTCTTCCTTGATTCCTTCAGTGACCCATTGGTTATTTACCAGCATAATGCTTAATCTTCACATGTGTTTTGAGTTTTTAAAAAAATATATACTTTATTTCTTTACTGTTGTGGTTTACTCAAGTTCTCCTTTCCAACCTCTTGTCTTTCAAATACTAGCCATACTTGAATGCCTAATACATGTCTCCACATGTCCATGTAGTTGACCTTGATCATCCTGGCTCCCTTGCTGGAGATATCTCTACTCCTGTGGGCATCTATAATACCTACTGTCTATATCATCCCCATGGCACTAATTCCAAATTCTCCCTGTTCCTAGCACAGAACTTCAAAAACCCTTGGACTTTCTTGATTGATAAGAGTGCTTTATGATATACATAATGAACCTCTTTGGGCCATGCTGGAGTTGCTGGTAGTAAGATACAGAGAAAAAACAACCATGTGCTTTGAAGTTGGAACTTTCAGCTCCACTCCCTGACCCTGGCGAGGGGAGAGAGAAGAGGTGGAGACTGAGCTCAATAAATGGCCAATGATTTAATCAGGCATGTTTGTGCAATGAAACATCAATAAAAAAAAAAAAAGAAAGAAAGAAAGAAAGAAAAACTCAAGGCAGCAAGGTTTGAGGAACTTCCTGGTTGATGCAAATATCGATGACTCAGAGGGTCATGCACCTGACCTCACATGGACAGACGTTCCTATACGTTACTGTATTGAATACCTTACCCTGGTTGTTCTGTCCTACTTTACACTTATTTGGGGTTTTAACAAAAATACAATGAGAATAGTCTAGAACCTTAAAAAGGTGATACTAAACTGATAATCCTAAATATATTTTCCTAAGTTCTCTGAGTCATTCTAGCCAATTACTGAATCTGAAGTAGCATCGTAGGAACTTCTGAATTTGTAGCCAAGTCAGACAGAGTATAGGTAGCCTGGAGACCCCACTTGCAGCTGGCATCTGATGTAAGGGAAATCTGTTAGGGACTTTGCATTTTAGCTTATAGTATCTGATGCTAACTGCAGTTATTATTAGAATTGAATTGAATTGTAGGACTCCCAGTTGGTGTCAGGGAATTGGCATCAGAACACAGAATTACCCTGTGTAATTAAAATACACATATTTTTATGTTGTCTTATTTATAGTGTTGATTATCATCGAGCAGAAATGACAGCATCTCAAGATGAGGAAGAGAGCAATTATAGCAGTATTTTCATGTCCACACCAGTCAATCTGATCAAGTTGATTGGTGGTCAGTGAAGTAATCAACACATTTTAGTATGAGCATTCTGTCTCCCCAGCTGGATTGTGTGCTTGTGGAAGTCAAGTCCACATTTCCTATGTCTTCATATTTTAAACCATGCTTCATGAATTATCTTAAAAAATTCTAAGTACTAATGACATGCTTTATGGTTGATATGATGATATACAAATAAGTACTTATTAATTATAATATTCATTTTTTCATTTCATGCCTACTTAACAATCTTGTTTCTACAGATATTACTTTTATATTTTTTCATTTCCTTATTTCACAAATAGGAAAAGATAATCCATAGATAAGCCTCTTTCCTAAAATCTCAGAGTAAGTCAGGACCACACCTGAAATTAAAAGTCCACCCCATTTGGGCTTCATTTGTGACTTAGCTTATCACACCCTCCTTAAGTATTAAGAGCTACTGGTCTTTCTTAGTTCCAATAATTCTATGAATGATAATAGTGATATAGCCATTGAAGTTCAGAAACAGATTTTATTATTCATAGTGAGCTTGTCATTCATTTTTGAATTTTTCATTTAGCCTTATGTTTATGCTAGTAATTAAACTCATTTTGCCAAATTAAGTTGGTGAGTCACTTATACTGATAGGAAATGTTAAGAATCTAGCTTAAGACACATACTTTTAAAAAGGAAAAGAAAGAGACTTCAAGCATTGACAAAACAGAAACACTTAAAAAAGATCTTGAGTATATAGAAATAACTGTATTGCCTCTCTAGCAGGTTAAAATTTAGTTAGCTCTATTGAATTGCAGCTAGACTCACTCTTTGAGTCCTTTTCATATTTTATATCAGAACTGAAACAATAACTTTGAAACCAGAGGAGTTTCTAATGACTTTGAGGGATACCGACTAACAATTTATTTCAGGAAGGAGAACAGAAGAGACATATGGCTTTAATTTATCTGATTTAATGTTACCCTTCAGAAGTAATCACTTGCTTTTCTACTGCACCAAACTTTTACTTTATTACTAACAGAATCTCTGAAAATGACAGCAACTGGAGTTAAGGAAGAGTCATTACCGTAACATTCCATTTGACAACATGCAATCATGTCCATTAAGAGCTTTAAATTGCCCTCAAATGTGTGGTAGGAAGCATCAAGGTTTATTTAACCCAATGCTGAGTGCTAACAAGCTTGATAATAAACTTGCATGAACAGGCTGATTCTCAGCACATTTCCCTAAGAGTTTTATCTAAAATGGCAAACACGGACAGAAAGGATTGTTTCCTGGAGTCTTAAGTTTAGATGTACTTGTGAGGCTTTCTTTGAGTCAGAGCAGAGATTTTTGTGAAAATTCTGCAGTTAAGCAACCGATGGCTCAGTGGATGGAGAATCCATCTGCAGTGCAAGAGACCCAGGAGACATGGGTTTGATCCTCAGGTTGGGAAGATCCCCTGGAGGAGGAAATGGCAACCCACTCCAGTATTCTTGCCTGGGAAGGGTCTCTTGCCTTCTCAGTCCAAAGGGTAGCAAACAGTTGGGCATGATTGAGTGACTAAGCACAGACATTGCAATTAAGAGAAAATCCATGGCCCTTTCTTTCCAGAAGACTCCTGGATAAGTAGGGATGTCTGTTCCATGTAAGCTTTGGTATGGAGGACTTGGGGACTTAAGTGTTTAGAAGAAACCCTCAGAGATTGGCCTGATTTTGATTACATCAACAGTATTTAATTCCAGGGGAGTCTAGTACAGTTATCTTTTGAGACCCACTTAGAGCCATTCCAAAATTCCAGAATTCACTGTCTAGAC
The DNA here is from genome assembly GCF_000754665.1 of Bison bison bison. Taxonomy (NCBI): domain Eukaryota; kingdom Metazoa; phylum Chordata; class Mammalia; order Artiodactyla; family Bovidae; genus Bison; species Bison bison. The sequence continues at coordinate 1,942,611 of NW_011495050.1, forward strand.
CAATCTAGACTCTTCTAATTCAGGAATGATATGGCCTGCTGTAGGTCCACACTCCTGGGGCAACAGGAGAATTGATGGAAGCTTAGTTAGAAAAAATGTGACCTGTTGTAGAAAAAAGGCGTGGTTGTGCCTGCAACAGTGTGGACCCCAAAGCAGTTTTTCTCTTTTTTTGTGGGAAAGAGAGAACCAGTAATTCAGCCCCCAGCACAGTGGTTAGCAGGGTAGGCTCTGGGGGTAGATAACCCTGGTTTGTAAGCCTCCACTGACATGTATGTGCATGCTCAGTCGCTCAGTCGTGTCTGACTCTTTGCAACCCCACACACCGTGGCCCACCAGACACCTCTGTCCATGGGATTCTCCAGGAAAGAGTACTAGAGTGGGTTGCCATTTCCTTCTCCAGATGATCTTCCTAACCCAGGGATTGAACCTGCATCTCCTGCATTAGCAGTTGGATTCTTTACTGCTGAACCAACTGGGAAGTCCCCACTGACAGGTACTAGACTCTTAATCAAATTGCTTTTACTCTCACTGTCTCGAGATTTCTCATTTGCAAAATGTAGCAATGGCTTTTCTTAATTGATATTTAATTACATGATCAATGAAATAATGGTTTTTAAACTTCTGGCAGTCTCTGAAACCTAGAAAGTGCTCAGATAACAACCAGAAAGTACTGGTGTGCTGGGTGAGATCTGTGCATTTTATATATGTAACTCATTTAATTTTCGTATGTGAATTACTGCATTCCCATCTTATAGATGAAGAAACTGAGGCACATACGGACTAAGTAGTTTGTTCAAGATCACACAGCTGGCAAGCAGCAGATTACCACCACTCATTTTAAGCCAAGTCCTGTGGCTCCAGAGTCCATGAATTCAACCACGATTTTCTGCTGCTTATCTAATAAATAAGTGCAATGTCTTATTATTGTTATTTTCCTTCCTGTAAGTCTTTCCAACTCCATGACACTGACATGACCTCCATTGTCTCAGCTCTTTTGTTTGAGAAGAAGCAGCAGTTGTTCCTCCCTGTTGGTAAACCAGGGTAATCCATGACAAGTCACTTATCATTTGCATGATTCTCAAGGTGAAGGAAAAATAGTAGCCAGAAGAGCTTAGTGGCTTTCTAACTGATAAGGCTGGAAGAAGAAACAGGAAGTGTATAGTCTACCTCTTCTTCTTCTCTTTTAGGTGGAAGCTGCTGAGAAGTAAGCCATCTTTGGTGCTCGTCTCTGGGTTGTATGATGAGACAGATCTGTTCTGGGAGTTTATCCCTCCCCCCACTCCCCCACCCCCGACCCGCAGCAGGGCAGCTGCTACTGCTGCTAAGTCGCTTAAGTCGTGTCCGACTCTGTGCAACCCCATAGACAGAAGCCCACCAGGCTCCCCCATCCCTCGGATTCTCCAGGCAAGAACACTGGAGTGGGTAGCCATTTCCTTCTCCAATGCATGAAAGTGAAAAGTGAAAGGGAAGTCGCTCAGTCGTGTCCGACTCTTAGCGACCCCATGGACTACAGCCTACCAGGCTCCTCCATCCATGGGATTTTCCAGGCAAGAGTACTGGAGTGGGGTGAAGCTTCTAATTCTGGAGAAGGCAAACCGGCTGTATCAGAATGCCTTCTGGCCAATATTGCTGTGTTAAGTCACCTCCTCTGTTAATATCCTTATTGGTGCATGCTAAGTTGCTTCAGTCATGTCTGACTCTTTGTGACCCCATGGACTGTAGCCCACCAGTCCATATCTGACTGTCTGACTGTGATGTCCTTCCTCTGTCTATAGGATACTCCAGGCAAGAATACTGGAGTGCCGTGCCCTCCTCCAGGGAATCTTCCTTGTGGCCTCTATCTCCCTAACTTCTCTATCTATGTCTTAATTTATTTGCACTTCAAGTGAGGAAAAAAAAGACATTCATTATTGAGTACCTCTGATTTCTGACTTTCAAGAAGATGTTGACTCTTCCCCAAGGGCCCTCTGATTTTCCTGCTCAAATTGATGAGTTTATACTGATTCATTCGCATCATTCTCTCATCATCCTCTGATGGTCCATTATTTTTCAGGGTGACTGTGGACTAAAGGAGCTCACTCTCACAGAGACTCTGAATATGTTAAAGCTCGGTCAATGAGTGGGAAGAATTTAATTTAATCATCATTTCATCCTCTGTGTGTGAAATGTGCTATAAAGAGATCTCAGTGAGTATGCTCATAATTACAAATGTATTATTTTAACTTATTACTTTAATGCTGAAGGAACTTGTTACAGTACATTGTCATCAGACATCTGATAAAAATAAAATGAGTATTAAAGTAGAACAAGTCTATGCTACATGAGATGCATGCCAGTTAACCAATTTATAAATAAAGAAAAGATGAAGTGGAAGGAGACCAAGTTCAGAGACATACTGCCCATTGATGGCCAAGTTGGATGTAGATGGGGGTTTTGAATGTACTGGGTGAGCCCATGATGTCCTACCTAAATAACATACAGCACAGCTCACATCTTGACCACTCTTAAATTTAGGACTCCCACAATAATATCATCTGTTCAGTTCAATTGGGCAAATATTTAGTTGACTCAGGCTTTCTATATGTTCTATATGCTCTATGTTCTGTTTGGGCAAAAGATCGATGAACTGAACAAATATGGGTCATAACATCATGGAAAACAATGGAAAGAACCCAACTACACTTGTTAGTAAAATTTGTAATTGTTAGCAAAGAAATAGTTTCTAAAATTAAAAGTGTCATTATTTAAATATATGTACTATGATTTTTATTGCTTTGTTTCTTACAATAGGAAAAAAATAAGAAAAAAATCACGAGCTTTCATCAACAGGAAATGGTTTCATAAATTATTATACTTTTACTCTATGGAATATTATGCAGTTATTTGATGGAATGAGATAGATGTATTCGAAGAGATTGGAAAAATGTGATGATATTAAGAAAAATTAGTTATATGTACAATTCCATTTTTGTAAAAATAAAACAGTGGGAGCAGTGGTATTCATATGTATATTGTACATGTTATTAATAGTTTAGCAAAGAAATAAGTAAGGAAGAAGTGTATGCTCAGTTGGGTCCAGCTCTTTGCGACCCCATGGACTGTAGCCTGCTAGACTTCTCTGTCCATGGAATTCTCCAGGCAAGAATACTGGAGTGGTTGCCATTTCCTTCTCCAGAGCATCTTCCTGACCCAGGGATTGAACCCATGTCTCTTGCATTGACAGGCAGATTCTTTACTAACTGCCTCAACTAGGAAGCCCAAGTAAGGGATGTGCATACCAAATTTTTAACAGTGGTTACATCAGCTGGGCAAACTTTTGAATTGTAATTCAGAGGAATAGCAGTTTTAATTAAGAGCATTGACCCAAATGAAAAACATTGAAAAAACATTGTGAAAAAGCAATTTTAAGTAGAAAAAAAAATAGACTACATTTAGACTAAGAAAAATAAACAGGATTATTGTAGAGATGAATGTGTCAAGATGTTAATATTTGCCTCAGGATAGAATAATGATCATTATAAGTGAATTTTTCTCTCCCTCTGGACACTTTTATGTATTTTCTATATTTTCTACAGAAACATGCATTAATGTAACAATCAGAAAGAAATACAATTATATAGAAGATGTTTGTGCCCTTTGACTTAATTCCAATCTTAAGTTTCTTGCTGAAAATAGAACATACAAGAAGAATCCAAATAAGAATAATTTCTTTTAAAAAGTAATTATGAGGTGAAACTATGCCCTTATTTCAGAATTAATTATTTAAAACTGTTTTTCTATAACTTAGTTTTGGATTTCCCAGTGCATTCAACAGAATTATTGGAATCTTCTATCCACTTCAATAAAGTAGAAGTTTATCTTTGAGCTCATTTCTATGTTCCAGTTCCACTTATTCTGGGTAAGGACCACTCCACATTGATCTATGATATCATAATATAAATTCATAAGAAAAAAAGAACACATCCCTCTGAAACTACACCAGTATTTTCCCTCTAGATATAACTGTTTAAGAAGAGGCATGCTCTAAAGTCAACCCCAAAATAATCAATAATGAGAATGCTTCCTGTGTAAAAAATTTACATTCACTGAGAAGCTTAAGGCTTGAATAATTGCTTACCATGTGAGTGTGAATTGTGAGGATAAAGCAGACAATCCATTTGGTAAACACTATTGATTGCCCGCCATGGTTCCTCTTCTCATTTCTGGGAAGTGCAGAGGCAGATGTAAATAGAAATTACACCAGGTGTGGTCGATGGATGCCCAGACCACGTCTGAGGCACTTGGGCTGAGCACCAGCGAGTGGGGACAGAGAGAAATAACATACACAGGAAAACGCAAGGCTTTAGTTCCTAAATGGAAAATCTATGCTGTTAAAACCTGGCCATGGAGCAGGAAGACCTGAGATGGAATTCACTGGAACATGTCAATTAACCTCTGAGCAGTGAATCTCTGATTTGATCCGTGCTGAACTGAAAAAAGCTTAAAACAAACAAACAAAAAAACCCACAAGCTAAGCCTTTACAAAGTTATTGTGAGGATTAAAGGAGATGATATTTGCAAAATTGTATTTTATGAATGTGAAATTCAATAAATAAGATGAACACATCAATAATCAAGGGCATGTTACATCATTTGGGACACATATTGTGTCTTCTACTTGGTCTGCTGCTGCTGCTGCTAAATCACTTCAGTCGTGTCTGACTCTGTGTGACCCCATAGACGGCAGCCCACCAGGCTCCCCCGTCCCTGGGATTCTCCAGGCAAGAACACTGGAGTGGGTTGCCATTTCCTTCTCCAATGCATGAAAGTGAAAAGTGAAAGTGAAGTCGCTCAGTCATGTCTGACTATTAGCGACCCCATGGACTGCAGCCTACCAGGCTCCTCTGTCCATGGGATTTTCCAGGCAAGAGTACTGGAGTGGGGTGCCATCTACTTGGTCATTCCCCATTAAATATTTACTTTAAGTTTATTTGGTGAGTCAGGACATATACTGGTGATAAAGTGATGTTTTGACAGCTATTTTCATTAGAAAAACCAAGGTTCCCTGGGAAAGGTAAAATTAAATGGCAGTTACACTTTGGGACAGCCACAAAATACTAAACATCATGCAATCTCAGAGCCAGTAGGATAATATGTGGTCACTGATTCATCCTTCTACTTGTGGCTGGTATTTATGTTCTCATCTATTCTATCCTAGAACACCAATTCATTGCTTCAGTGTGCCTCATTGATTCAGTTATTCAGGCGGGAAATATAATTTGAGAACTGATTATGCTTTGGACACTCTACTAAGAGTTGTTGATTATGTAATTAAGGAAAGACAAGTAAGGAAAGACAAACCACTCCCTGTCCTTACAGAGTTTACAGTGTGGTGATACTTTCAAACTGTGGTGCTGGAGAAGACTCTTGAGAGTCCCTTGAACTGCAAAGAGATCAACAGTCTGTCCTAAAGGAAATCAACCCTGAGTATCATTGGAAAGACTGATTCTGAAGCTGAAGCTCCAATACTTTGGCCACCTGATATGAAGAACTGACTCATTGAAAAAGGCCCTGATCCTTGGAAAGATTGAGGTTAGGAAGAGAAGAGGGCAACAGAGGATGAGATGATTGGATATCATCACTGTCTCAATGAACATGAGTTTGAGCAAACTCTAGGAGATAGTGAAGGACAGGGAAGCCTGGCATGCTGCAGTCCGTGGGGTTGCAAAGAGTCGGACATGACTTAGCAATTGAACAACAACAAATTGTCACATAATCACATAAACCATTGTAATTATGACAATTGCTGGGAAGAATAGATATGTAATTCTATAGGAGCCTGTAATTTCTGTGTTTGGTTTAGTCAGAGAGGTCATGAGAGACTTCTCTGAGCAGAAGGTGTGTGGACTTAAATTCAAAGGATGAATGCTGTACAGTAGAAACTAGCACAATTTTGTAAAGCAACTATACTCCAATAAAAATTTTTAAAATAAATTAAAAAATAAAACATTAAACCACACAAAAAAATACAATTGTGAAATGACTACCTTCTGAATTAGCTGTGAACTTGGATAGGTAAAAAGTATTTAAAAGTAATGAATATGTTAAGTAGGAGAAGGCAATGGCACCCCACTCCAGTACTCTTGCCTGGAAAATCCCATGGACAGAGGAGCCTGGTGGGTGGGCTGCAGTCCATGGGGTCGCTGAGAGTCGGACATGACTGAGCGACTTCACTTTCACTTTTCACTTCCATGCCTTGGAGAAGGAAATGGCAACCCACTCCAGTGTTCTTGCCTGGAGAATCATAGGAACGGGGGAGCCTGGTGGGCTGCCGTCTATGGGGTCACACAGAGTCAGACACGACTGAAGTGACTTAGCAGCAGCAGCAGAATATGTTAAGTAGTTCTTTGTTGGCAATTCAAAAAGAATATGCTATTATCGCTAGAGGGGAAGGTAATGTAATAACTCTGCTGTTTTTGCAACTTCTGTGAATCTTAAACTATTCCAAAGTAAAAAGGTATTAGTTGTATTCAAAAAGGTAAACAAATAAATATTTTCAAATATCAAAAAGAAGAAAACCCTAACAGAAAACAAAGAATGAATAGTAGTGGCCAGAAGATGAATATAAGAGAGAAAAACATTCTAGGCAGAGGGAACAGCTTTTGTGAAGGCCATGCATGCAAAGGAGCGTTGCAGTCTGTGAATGGCTAAATCTCAGAGTTGAGGGCTGATAGAAGATGAGGCTGGAGAGGTTCATGTGAGCTGCTGCTGCTGCTGCTGCTGCTGCTAAGTCGATTCAGTCGTGTCCGACTCTGTGGGACCCTATGACGGCAGCCCCCCAGGGTCCCCAGTCCCTGGGATTCTCCAGGCAAGAACACTGGAGTGGGTTGCCATTTCCTTCTCCAATGCATGAAACTGAAAAGTGAGAGTGAAGTCGCTCAGTTGTGTCCGACTCTTCACGACCCCATGGACCGCAGCCTACCAGGCTCCTCCGTCCATGAGATTTTCCAGGCAAGAGTGCTGGAGTGGGGTGCCATCGCCTTCTCTGTCATGTGAGCTGGAAACCACACAAACCACACAAATCTTGAAGGCTGTGTGAGGGATTAAGGTTCAGATTAGGATTCACAGGGTTTCAGAAGAGCAAATAATGATTGTAAATAAGCATGTCATGACCAGATCTGTACTTTGAGAAAAAAGAAATCAGTCTCTCTGCATTTGGAAAAATTGACCAAAGATGGGCCACAGTTGGTATATTAGTTTTCTATGGCTGCTGAAAGAAATGATCACAAATTAGGCATTTAAAACAGTATCACATTTTTTGCAGGTTGGAGGTTAGGCCCAGCAAGGCTTAGAGGAGTTCTCTGTTCAGGATCTCACCAGACAGGGATCAAAGTATTGGCGCGGCTGAGGTTCTCATCACAAGCTCACAGGTTGTTGGAATTTGTTTCTTTCTCACCTCCAAGCCCCTCTGGTCTTTGAGCCAATAATTCCCCCAGGTCAAGTCCAATCTTTCCAACTTCCCCTTCTGCTACCTCTCTCTTATTTCCTCCTCTGTCTTGGGCTGGAAGCTCCACTTGAAAGGGTGCATGTGATGATGTTGAGTTCACTTGGATAATCCAGGATACTCTCTCTATTTTAAAGCCAAGCTCATTAATAACCTTCATTACATCTGCAGAGGCCATTTGCCATGTAATATAAGTTGAATCCCCAAGGACAGAGGAGCCTGGTGGACTACAGTCTATGGGGTCACAGAGTCGGATACAACTGAGTGATGAAGCACAGCACAGAAGTTATTTATAGTCATGACACTGGGGACAAAGGTCATGGCCCAAATTCTGCCTGCTACACTTGATATTCCCAGGTAGCTCAGCGGTAAAGCATCCTCCTGCCAATGCAGGAGACACAGGTTCGATCCCTGGGTTGGGAAGCTCCCCTGGAGGAGGAAGTGGCAACCCTCTCCAGTATTCTTGCCTGGGAAATCCCACGGACAGAGGAGCCTGGTGGAACTACAGTTCATGGGGTTGCAAAGAGCTGGACACGACTTAGAGACTGAGTACTGTAATCTCTACACTTGATATAGGGATACCAGTTAGAAAGTTATTCTAATAGTTCAAGCAAGAGAGGTTGATTATCAGGACAAAAGTAATGTTGAAAGATATGGGGAGAAGTGTCTGTGTTAAGTGAATCTTGAGAAAGAAGGGAGAGAAAGGTAAAAAGGAACATTTCTGAGGTCTTTCTTGCTTACAGAGTTGGATGGGTGGGGAGCTCACTACTTAACAATGCAATTCGCTCCATTTTTGGACAGTTCTCATCATATATTCTCCTTCCCTGGACCTCTAGCCTTACTGCCCATTTCCAGCCCTTCTCTATCCTGCATTTCAAACTTAACCTGCTTATTCTTTTCTGCCTAGAGACAGCACCCCTCCAAATGCTGTTGGTCTCCTCCCATTATTGAGAACAAATGCCGAAGATCTGTTTCTCTAGTAATGTGTTTCTGATCATAGATAATGTATACATATGGCTTACAGCAATCCATTCAATACCAACATCTAAATCTAAGATAGTACATCCCAACCTTAGAACTAATCATGATTTATAAGTTATAGTTTATTCATCTTGATTATTTCAATGTATGTATTTTTTACTGAAAAGAGATAAAAATATACTCTTGTACAACCGAATTATTTTCCTTAGTGATGTATGTTGGCAGTCCTTACATGTCACCATACATAGACTTTCTGGTTTGTTTAAAAAGTAGCACAATATTCTCTTTTTAAATGGATGTGCCATAATTTGTTTAACATGTCACTTATAGAGTGGCCAGTTTTTGCTGTTATAAGCAATGCTGTAATCCATATCTAGGTGCAAATGTCTTTGACTAGTTGTATGATATATCTCTAGGCTAACTTTCTAGAATTGAAATTCTTAGAATAAAAATTATATATGTCTAAAATTTTAATTATATACATTTAAAGTTATAACTTGCTGTAAACTGTCCTTCAGAAAGACTGTTGCTATATCTATATATAGCTTAATCTAGGAGTGTCAGGTGGAGAAGGACTGTGACTTCAGTTAAAAGGAAATCCTCTCAATGAAAAAAACTGAGATTGGATCAAGATTATCTCCTAAAGTAGTTTTGAAAATGTAAGATTTAACAAATATGAAACATTTGTCCCAGTGCTTCTGGTACTGTGTTATCTACCGGGGACAGTATAATGGTATTGGAATAATTCAAAGAATAGGAATTGAGTCCTTTCCTCAAGTATCCCTTGGCCTGCTCAGTAAACATGAGGCTAGTGAAAAGCATTAAGGGAACATGGTGGGGGACTGATGAGTTCAAGGAAACTTTCTCATTTGAGCTGAGCCATTTTGATGAGCAGAATTTTGGAGGAAAAAAGTTCTTGTGGGATAGAACCCAGTCATAAAAAAAGAAAAAAATGGAATTCTGCCATTTGCAGTAATGAGGATGAATCTAGAGAATATTATACTCTGTAAAATAAATCAGACAGAGAAAGACAAATACTGTATGACATCACTTGTATGTGGAATCTAAAAAATAAAACAAATGCGTGTATATAGCAAAACAGAAACAGATTTACAGGTACAGAGAACAAACTAGGGGTTACCAATGGGAAAGGGGTAGGAAGATAGGGGTGTGGGGTTTAGAGATACAAAGTGCTATGTATAAAATAAATAAGCTGCAAGACTATATCATTCAACATAGGGAATATAGTCAATATTTCATAATAACTATAAATGCAGTATAATCCATGTGGATTAGATTTTGAAGGTTAAATGTTGACATACTATTGAAATGTGAATTTCTTCATATGCCAAAGGCAATCAACCACTCAGTTGTCCCTGTGGTTTATAAAGGTTTCTAGGAGTGACTGCTCTCTTCCAAAGAATTCCAAGACTTCGGACTCAGTGGAAAATTATTTCACAGTGACAGCTACTGATCAAGTGAACAACTCCACTTATTTACTTTATGATATTAAAGTACGAGCTCGTGCTATCTCTTTCATCTGCAAGGCTTTCTTTTACTTCAAAAAGAATATTATAAACAAAAGTACTTCACAGGATGTGGAGATGAAAACAAGTTATGAAACCAGTTTATATGTGACAGTTTAGGAAGAATCATGTGGGATGAACAAATAATTCTTTTTTAGTTAAAAATTCCATATTTACACACAAGAGCATAGATGGGGAAACAATGGAAACAGTAAGAGACTTTATTTTCTTGGGCTCCAAAATCACTGCAGATGGTGACTGCTGCCATGAAATGAAAACATGCTTGCTCCTTGGAAGAAAAGCTATGACCAACCTAGACAGCATATTAAAAAGCAGAGACATTACTTTGCCAACAAAGGTCCATCCAGTCAAAGCTATGGTTTTTCCAGTAGTCATGTATGGATGTGAGAATTGGACCATAAAGAAAGCTGAGCACCAAAGAATTGATGCTTTTGAACTGTGGTTTTGGAGAAGACTCTTGAGTCCCTTGGATTGCAAAGAGATCAAACCAGTCAATCCTAAAGGAAATCAGTCCTGAATATTCACTGGAAGGACTGATGTTGAAGCTCCAATACTTTGGCCACCTGATGCGAAGAACTGACTCATTTGAAAAGACCCTGATGCTGGGAAAGATTGAAGGTGGGAGGAGAAGGGGATGACAGAGGATGAGATGGTTGGATGGCATCACTGACTCAATGGACATGAGTTTGAACAAGCTCCAGGTGTTGGAGATGGACAGGGAAGCCTGGTGTGCTGCAGTCCATGGGGTTGCAGAGAGTTGGACATGACTGTGCTACTGAACTGACTGACTGTACAATTACTGTCAAGTTGTTTTGGATTTCAAAACATCTTTAATTAGGTGGTCATATGGTCAGCTCAAATATTCCATAGTTTTAATGGACCTACACAGTTTTTCTTAATTGTAAAGTAATCTTTGTTCTCATCAAATCAGAGTAGTTGAGAACTATAAATTACTCCATTTAGTTTTTCAATAAGTTCATATTTCTTCACTCTGAATATTGATGTGTACCTATTTAGTAGAGAAACAAATGGAAACATAGAAAATCAGAATAGAAAGTCCACAATGAAGTCTACATAATTAAATTTGAAAAGTAATCTGATAAAAACTTAAAGAAAATATTTGGAAATCACTACATTGGCTTAATGTATTATAATTAGTCTTCTCTTGTTAAACATTAAAAATAGTTTGGAATAAGAAAATAAAGGTAGTTTCTTAAATAGGCTATTTCTTTTTTCAACTAAACACTTTTGTAAAGCTATGATTTCTTCTGTGAAAGTAGAAAGTCTAACTGTATTCTTTAAAAACCCTCTTCAAGGTTATGCCCCATAGCATATGAATAAATGGTAGTAGTAGTCTTTAATTAGGAAAATTTGATTACCTAAATTGTTAGTTCATGTTGCTATCGATATTAATAAAAAGAGCACAAATGTTAAAGCTTGCAATAACAAACATTTTCTTACTTACATTTGATCCAAGTTACTAAGTCAATCCCACACTAAAAGCACAGTTACTGGGTCAGGGACATAAATGGTGGGGAGGGAACAGGCAATGACTCACCAGTGACAAAAACACAAATATTTATCCATCCCCACCATAGTTGAAAAATACATTGATGACTGAGTGATTTGAAAATAGCAATCTCCCTCCCACAAGGTCATTGGAGATGATCAAGCATACATGTTCTTCTTTGTTATCAAGCATTCCCTTCTCTTTCACGTCCCTTCTACTTCTCCCTTCTGCCCTGACACTACCAACCTATCTGTGGTCCTTTAGCTACTACCCCCAAAATGGGTGGATCAGTATTGCTCATCCTTCATATGTCAGCAGCTGTGTCAGCCTGGTCTTCTGGAAAGCCAATGGCAAGGGTGCAAGAGGTTTATTTGGGGTGTTGTCTATGGAGAAAACAAGGAGAGGGAGCGGGAACAGATGGGGGTGGGGGGAGCCTCTAACTGCCATGCAGCCCTGACAGCTGTGGATGGAAAAGGAGGAGGAAGAATTGGTACCCAGAACCATAGAGAACAGCCAGGGTGGAGACAGTCTCAGTCAGAATGATGGAAAATAGCTGAGACAAAGTTTCCCATTGAAGAGCTTCCTTGTGATCAGGATGGGCAGCTTTAGGGTGTTCACCACTGGGGTGAACTCAAAGGAGTGACTTCTGGAGACCGTCAATCATCTCTGCTCCCCAAGAGATTTTCTTTCTCTTACTGTTTTAAAGTTGATGTACAGTTGATTTTAATCAACTATATTTGTGGGGCTTCCTGGATAGTTCAGATGATTAAGAATCTGCCTGCAATGTGGCAGACTGGGCTCTATCCTTGGGTCAGGAAGATCTCTTGGAGAAGGAATTGGCAATCCACTCCAGTATTCTTGCCTGAAAAATCCCATGGACAGAGGAGCCTGACGAGCTACAGTCCATGGGGTCTCAAAGAGTTGGACACCACTGAGAGACGAACACTTTCACTTACTTTTCGTAGTTGATTTATAGTATTTTGTTAGTTTCAGGTGTACAGCAGTGATTCAGTTAGATATAGTCTTTGTTCTCAATTCTTTCCACTATAGTTTATTACAGGATATTAAATATAGTTCCCTGTGCTATACAGTGAATCCTTGTTATTTTTTTACATGTGGTAGTGTGCACCTCTTAATCTCACACTCTCAATTATCCCTCCCCATTTTCCCTTTGGCAACCATAAAATTATCTTCTATGCCTAGGAGATTTTCTTAAGTGGAGACCTGAGAGAGGCATTCCTATGGCTCCACCAGAATTATCATCCTTATTCTGGACCAGCTCATGGTGCGTCCCAATCTGAAAGTCTGTGAGAACTCCCTGTTGGCTACAGAATAATGTCCAACGTGCGACCTTGATATGGGATTCATTTACCTTGTCTGCTTTTAGCATACTCACCCTGGTTCCTGTTCTCCAGTCAGACAACTCCACACCATTCCTCAGTGCTCCAAAGCAGTGTGATATCTCTGAGATTTGCTCCAGCTGGCCTTCTACATGCATACTCTTCTTCTTAACTGCTCACAGTAGTACTCACCTTTCTACATCCACCAACTGCTTCTCCTCTGAAGCATCTTTTGTGAATCATCCATTCAGGATGTAGATGATCAAGCAAACACGCTCTTTGTCATCAAGCATTCCCTTCTCTTTTACTTCCTTTATACCTTCCCCTTCTGCCCTGTCTGTATTGAGCAGTCTGTGGTCTTTTCGCACCTTTCCCTTGTGCCAAACATCCTATGCAGTGGTTTATTTGCCGTACATTTCTTTTATACTTTGTTTAACACATTTTCTTCAAAGATTTAGTGGACAAGGACTACGTTTCTAGGACCCTTCTGGGGTCTTGTGTATGTTATTTGTAATCTGATAAATATTTATTGAAAAGAAACTAACTCCAATACAAGAAAGGACATTTGTTTTTGAGAAGAGAGGATGGGGGAATGAAAGATGGAGTTATCCCAGCAACCTCAAAGACAATTCTGCACACATGTTCACCTCATCTTCTTTGCCTCTTGTGGAGAGATTCAAGATTCCGTTTTCTGGAACTAAAGTCATGGTGTGTTTACAAAAGAGCTAAGGGATGGGGAAGCACTTGGAGCTTCATTTTTAAGCAGCCCTTGCTTGCTTGCTTGCTCAGTGTCTGACTCTTTGTGACCCCATAGACTATAGCCCACCAGGCTACTCTGTCTGTGGGATTTCCCAGACAAGAATGTGGGAGTGGATTGCCATTTCCTTCTCCAGGGAATCTTCCTGACCCAGGAGTCGATCCTGTGTCTCCTGCATTGGTAGGTGGATTCTTTACCACTGAGTCACTTGATGATGTCATACAGCCCTTAGAGAGACTCATGTTTGCATTTTCTTATATAATTCTTCCCTTTTTTTCTTATGTATACCCATGTAGTCCAGAATTCTCCCATTTAGTTCTTAGTGAAGACTAGATGGCAAGTTTTCTCATGCCTCTTCTTGGTTATCTTTGGGTTCCCATCACCTGCCGAGGGCATGGCAGAGAGTGAGTGCAGAGTTACTGGCTGCAATGAGCCACATCAGAGTTGTGTGCAGTAAGCAAGGAAGTGGGCACTCTGACCAAGGCAGAGATCTCATCAGTAGACAGTGAGTGCCAAGAAATCACAGAGAGAATTACAGATACCGAAAATGTAGCAGGAGGTGAAGGTATGGATGGCAGCATGCAGAAAAAAAAAATGGAGGCAGACAATTTGCAATGGTCAGTTGGATTGGATTATTTTTGGCCCCACAGAAGAGGTAAAAATATTCACTGGATCCAAGTTAAGCCTTTCTTGTGTGCTCATTTTTGCAAAGAGCCATCCTCATTTCTGTGATTGAGACAAAAAAGAAGGATGGAAGTAATTTCTGGCTACAAAGTAATCATAATCTTGTTTGGAACACATGTACAAACACATTAAATAGCTTAATTAAGATGGGGTAGAGTATGAATTTGAGTTTCTTTTTCCTTCTGCATTTAATTTTCTCATAAATCCTGATGGATTAAGCTACAAAATAGATTTCAAGTCTGTCAACTTTTCTCCATCTTCACATACAACCTTAGTCTTTCCCTCACTTGTACCCCTTGGGCCTGCAACAATCTCCTTGCTAGTGATCCTCACTCTAATTTTGTTCCCTTGCGGTCCACTGTCTGCACAGTAGCCATGGAGAGCTTTCAAAAAACACAAATCCTGTCTTATCATCTCCTGCCTAAAGCCCTCTTCATGGCTTCTGGATGCACTCGGTTTAAACACTAAGTTCCTACGTGATCCAGCACTAGCTTACCTCTCAGCTCCATCTCTGCCAAGCTTCCCATCATTTGCTACTCTCTGACCATACCTCCTGTCTTTTTTCCTTCTGGAAACTTCCATGTTTGGTCCCTCCTTTGGGCCTTTGCAGATCCATTCTGCCTGGAAAACTTTGCACCCTAACTTTGAAGGGCTGACTCCTTTCATTCCATTCAGTGTGTGTGTGTGTTAGTCGCTCAGTCTCGTCCAACTTTTTGTGACCCCCATGGACTGTAACCTGTCAGGCTCCTCCATCCATGGGATTCTCCAGGAAAGAATTCTGAAGTGGGTTGCCATTTCCTTCTCCAAGGGGTCTTTCCGACCCAGGGATCGAACCCAGGTCTCCTACATTGCAGGCAGAGTCTTTATGGTTTGAGCCATCTCCTTCAGCCACTGAATCGTATCACCCCTTTGTGGATCTTCATAACACTTGAGAGCATCTAAAATAATCTTTTACTGTACATATGTTTGTTGTCTGTTCTCGCAGAGAATGTCAGCTCCCCAATATTAGAGATCTTGTTTGTCTTTTTCATTTTCATTCATTATTCCATTTCCTAGTTTATGCCTTGTGTGTGGTGGATTCTCTTTAAATAGTGGTTGAATGAATGAATGAAAAATATGAACTACTGGAAGACAAAAAAAGGAGAGTGTAGCTCAGAGTAGCATGGGAACATTCTTGGAGGAAGAAAGATGATTTTAGATATGAAGAATGGCATGGGGCAGGAATGTGTACATTTTTGTCAAAGGGAACATTCTGGCCTGGATGGAGCGGAAAGTACACAGAACTAAGTATGGAGCATGTATCACATCAGAGTGGGCTCTGGATGGAATCAGAGGGGAAGGAAGGAAGGTCATTACCACCAAACAATACATACACATTTTGCCTCAGGTGGCAAAGCATTACAATTCCGCAATGCATCTAAGATTTAGGATGTCTATCATCTTTTTCCTAATTTCAACAAATCTGGAAAAAATTACAGTCCCCGAATCATGAACAAAATAAAAAACATTTAACAAGGCCCATATATTTCACAGTTATACTCATAATGATGATTTTGTTTTATTGTTTTGGCTCCCCTATTTCTCATGAAGTGATTCACTGTGTTGACAGAGCAGCTCCCTGAATTATTCAGTCTAAGAGTGGTTTTCATTTATTTGACATTTTATTTTCTTTCAGGAATGGATCTTATAGAATATGCATTTTTTTCCTTGAATGAAATAATATATATGAAGTACTTTGCAAACCATCAGGCACTATGGCAATGGAAGATGGAATGATTATTACCTCCAGAGGTCTTCAGGGACATAAACTACAGAAAGCATCAAGTCTCAGTGCCCTGGTTTTCTTGCTTTTTATTGCAATAAGATGGGCTATTTCATTATACCTGGAGATTATTTTTTTGCTGCAATTGAGAGGTAATCATGTTTTTCTGTATATCACCTGGTTACTAACTCCAACAAAATTAATGAAATTCATGTGCTTCTGAGAGAATTATCGCGTGAACAATCGTATAACATATTGCTTGTTCAGGAAAAAAAAGAATGAAAATTTCTGCCACTTTAAAAAAGCACTTATTTGACTTGAATAGGGAAATGCAAATCAAAACCTCAGTGGGATAGCACCACACATCAGTCAGAATGGCTATCATCAAAAAGTTTAAAAATAACAAATGTTGGAGAGGATGTGGAGAAAGGGAGCCCTGGTACACTGTTGGTGGGAATGTAAATTGGTGCAGCCCCCATGGACAGTGGTATGGAGATTTCTCAGAAAACTAAAAATAGAACTACTGTATGATTCAGCAATTCCACACCTGGATATGTATCCAGAAAAAAACAAAGACACTAATTAAAAAAGAAACACATATCCCAATCTTTATAGCAACACCATTTACAATAGCCAAGACATGTAAGCAGCTTATCAACAGAGACTGGCTTAAGAAGATGTTATACACACGTACACACACAGAGAGAAATACTACTCAGCCATAAAAAGAATGAAATATTGTCATTTATAGCAACATGTATGGACTTAGAGAATATTATGTTTAGTAAAATAAATCAGACAAAGACATCCTATATGATATTACTTATATGTGGAATCTAAAAAAATAATACAAATGAATGTATACACAGAACATCAACAGACTCACAGACGTAGAAAACAAATGTATGCTTACCAAAGGGGAGAGGGGAGGGGAAGGGACAAATAGAGGTATGGGATTAACAGATACAAACCACTATACATAAAATAGATAAGCAACCAGATTTACTGCAGAGCATAGGGAATTACACCCAATATCTTGTAACAATCTATAATGGGATGTAATCTACAAAATACCGGATCATTATGCTGTGCACCTGAAACTAACATAACGTTATGAATTCACTATACCTCAATAAAAACAATAAAAAGTGCTTCTTCCTAAGCATCCCCTCTTGACACTTAGCATGGAATGTCTACATGTAGCATCAAGAAGAACAGTGGTTTCAGTGCTTCCCTAGTGGGCCAGTGGTTTAAAATTTGCTTTGCAATGCAGGGGACATGAGTTCTACCCCTGGTCTGGGAACTAAGATTCCACATCCTTGGAGCAACTAAGCTGGCACTGAACTAGAGAGTCCGTGCACCACAATGAAAGATCCCGAATGATGCAACGGTGTTCCCTCATGCTACAACTAAGACCCAACGCAGCCACGTAAATAAATAAATATTTTTAAAAGAATGTATAAAAAAGATGAAGAATAGCGATTCCTATTAATTCCTAACGTTGCAATGTTGGGCTGCAACAACTGGGAGATTTTACTTTTGTGTGTTAATAGTGAAACTGCTGCACTAAAAAATTTAAAACACATACTAAAAAATAAACACATTTTCCAAAATAGGATCCATCACTCTCTTTGTCCTCCATAAATTAGTTCATGCTTCCTCAACATAATGTTAAAAAAAAATAGAAAGCATTATTACCCCGCAGGCTGATCACAGATTCTGTTTATTTATTTTTTGTTTCATCCATGACATTCTCTCCATCTGATCTAACCCATTTCATACCCACCCACATACTCCTTTCCTGTATCTCGTATAAAATTTTTTTAAATAGCGAAAATCACATATATTTGCCATTCTCCTGGATGCCATTCAATTATCTTTAGGCTTAGGGAAAAGATGTATTGTTCTAAAGTCAAAAATGAGAATTGACTGAACTGTCTTTTAGTTAAGGATTGAGAATAGAAGAGTTTTATAAAGAAATGAAAGTCTCTGGAATTTTGTTCTTTAGACTCAGAAAATGTTGTCCTTCATGGCGTTACATGAAGCATATCTGTTAAATCAGGATTTTCCTGATAAAAATGAACTTGGATTCTCTTGACAATTTGACATACTTGAATTCTGCTGGACTACTGTACATATAGCTAGAGGATCCATCTAAGAGTGGGTATTATAAATAAAAATTCAAAAATCCACTTGACTTTATTAGAACAGAGAGGATCCCCCAAATTTTCATCTAATGAAATGCAGTTTTATTAACTACTCTATATTTTTAACAGCCAGCTTGCTGTGTTCATTGTGATTCAGTTTGTGCCTCTGCTGCCATCGTAAATCACTTGTTATGCTTCACTGGTTTGTAATACCAGCATAACCTTTTGCTGTCTCTTGCTGTCAAAACATCCCAATCTGAGTTGATGCAATTTCATTTAACATGTGTGCATCCCTCTCTAACCTACAGAGTTGCAGAATAATTGACTGCATCTGAGAAGTTCTTTCACCAAATACCTGTAATAATTAAAACTCTAAATATATGGAAAATCCTCGACAATAGTGTTAATCATTCAGAACTTCTTTTCACAGGCCTAGCAAACAAGATGTGAACTGTGTAGAATGGCTAGTCAAAGATGGATGAATAAAGGAAGCTTTATTTGCTAAGTATTCCTAAGGATCCCATCTATGAGCCAGCTAAAAGATGATTAGTTGGATTTATTAGTGGTTCCTATACCAGTGGCAGACTGGCATGAAAGACCCACATTTCCAGGCTTCATGAAATGGTCACTCATTTATAGGGCCTGAAGCAAAAATGATTCCATACTATTTTCCATATAGATTGCATGCATACTTGCATTGTTTTTTCCCTGGCTATTTTGTAAAACACAGATCTTCTCCAGATGCTTGGATCACACTTGCCAAATAGGTGCTCGATCCAAGGGTCTCTGGTATTTCACACCAATCACTGTTAGGAAGATAGTCTGAAGGGCATAAAAGCTGAATGTGTAGAAGAGATTTAACTAACAGTGTAGTCTTTTAATCTCTTACCTGACACTTGAAACACGATATGATATATTTTGGCTGAGAAGTGTTTTCTTCTCGTTTTCTATTTTTATAAATATATTATCAGAGAGGGACACAGGAAATCTGTAACAACTCAGCCTAAACTGCTTGGAGACAGGGCTAGAAATTAAGTTTCTAGCAGGAAACCACATGTATTTTGAAATCCGGTATAATATGCATCAAAATTATCTCTTCCTCTTCTCTATCCCACAGCATATAGTGACTACTATATCCTTTTACTAGAGAAATAGGCTGTTTTTTCTCTTGTTCATAAGGGTATATGAGGAGTCTTTATAATGAAATGAACTGCTTGGCTGGTAATGAAGCATTTGCTTTCCTGATGTGCTTTCCAACCACTCAGATTCTTAGAGAAAACTCAATTTGCCTTTTATTATCCCTCATTGGATATAGAGTCAGATTTCATTATTTTTTATCTATAGTTTCCTTGGCCATATCAAAGATGCAACCTGGGAACCAATTTTCAAAAAATAAAAAAGGGCTCGAGGCCTTTGATTGCTTCTAATATTGAAATACACTGGAAGCACAGAAAAAGAAAGACGTTTGCTTTTGCTTGTCTAGGAAAGCAGTGTAATGTCATTGAAGAAGGACCTCAGATCCATCACAACATTTCTGCAGGAAAATTGGACTTATCCCTGATGCGTGGCTGCGTGCCAAGGACCTAGATTAGAAGTACAAAATACACAGTTTCTGCTCTGTGATGATTTTCTCTGCCACAAAGGAAGCCAAATGAGCTCATGATATGTATTATGTATCTCCTTTATGGGCGCACATTTATTTATTTATTTTTACATTTTATTTCTTCATTTTTGGCTGTGCTGAATCTTCACTGGTGCTTGTAGACTTCCCCTAGTTAGGTCGAGCAGGGGCCACTCTCTAGCTGCAGCGCGCAGGCTTCTCATTGCGGTGGCTTCTCTTGTTGCAGAGCACAGGGCCTTCAGTGGTTGTGGCACAGGCTCAGTAGTTGCAGCGCATGGCTTAGAAGATATCCTGTGGCATGTGGGATCTTCCCAGACCAGGGATTGAACCTATATCCCTTCATTGGCAGGCTGATTCTTAGCCCCTGGACCACCAGGGAAATCCATATGGGCACACATTCAGTCTGTGCCATATAAAGGGTAAATGAGCATGAGCCCTAGCACCATGGCCTGAAGGAAAGGCGGATGGACCTTTGTCCACTCATGATAAGAGGATGCTTTAACAATAGGGTGGTGAGGGAGTTGGGAGGGGGGTTCAGGATGAAGGGACAGATGTATACCTGTGGCTGATTCATGTTGGTTGATGTATGGCAAAAACCATCACGATATTGTAAAGTAATTATCTTCCAATTAAAATAAACTAATTACAAAAAAAGAAAATGGGAAAAAGCTGAAAGAAAATACACAGCAGTTACAAGGTTTTCCTTCCATTCACTGATCCACAGAGACAACAAATGTAGCACAGAGACAGTAAATGAAACACAGAGACCGCACATGTGGCACTGATGGTGTGCTTGAATATCATAAATATTTTCTCCAGGTCTCCTAGGGATGCTGTTTCATGAAGTTGTACATGGAAGATATTCTAGAGGGTAAGAGAAGAAAACATAAACAGTAATTCTTTAATTCTTTTATATAATTGCATTTATGCTGCTGCTGCTAAGTCGCTCCAGTCGTGTCTGACTCTGTGCGACCCCATAGACGGCAGCCCACCAGGCTCCCCCGTCCCTGGGATTCTCCAGGCAACAACACTGGAGTGGGTTGCCATTTCCTTCTCCAATGAATCAAAGTGAAAAGTGAAAGTGAAGTCACTCAGTCATGTCCAACTCTTAGCAACCCCATGGACTGCAGCTTACCAAGCTCCTCCGTCCATGGGATTTTCTAGGCAAGAGTACTGGAGTGGGGTGCCATTGCCTTCTCCATTGCATTTATGAGTCTTCCTTAAAACTCAGCATTCAAAAAAATAAGATCATGGCATCCAGTCTCATGACTTCATGGCAAATAGATGGAGAAACAATGGACACAGTGAGAGTCTTTATTTTTGGGGGCTCCAAAATCACTGCATATGGTGGCTGCAGCCATGAAATTAAAAGACACTTGCTCCTTGGAAGAAAATCTATGACCAACCTAGATAGTATATTAAAAGCAGAGACATTACTTTGCCAACAAAGATCTGTATAATCAAAGCTATGGCTTTTTCAGTGTCATGTATGGCTGTGAGAGTTGGACCATAAAGAAAGCTGAGTGCCGAATAATTGATGCTTTTGAACTGTGGTGTTGGAGAAGACTCTTGAGAGTCCCTTGGACTGCAAGGAGATCCAACCAGTCCATCCTAAAGGAAATCAGTCCTGAATATTCACTGGAAGGACTGATGCTGAAGCTGAAACTCCAGTACTTTGGCCACCTGATGTGAAGAGTCAGCTCTTCACATCAGCTCTTGTCAGCACCAACCCTGATGCTGGCAAAGATTGAAGGCAGGAGGAGAAGCGGATGAGAGAGGATGAGATGGTTGGATGGCATCACTGACTTGATGGACATGAGTTTGAGCAAGTTCTAGGAATTGGTGATGGACAGGGAAGCCTGGCGTGCTGCAGTTCATGGGGTCACAAAGAGTTGGACATGACTGAGCAACTGCACTGAAGTCTGAATTGAGTCTTCCTATATGCCAGGCATAAAGAATTATAGGTGTAACATCATCACTAACTTTAGAACACATGGTCAGATGAGTTTACATGAAGAAAGTCTTGTAAACATGTAACTAGGATGAATGTGATAAATGTGGGGGAAAAACTGTATCTAAGGTGCTATGGAAATAAAGGCAGGAGTAATTCACCATATTTATTTTGGAGTGGGGGATGTTCCCTAAGATACCCCCTACTTCCCTTTGCTACTCATTTTCTTTAGAGTACTTCCCATCACATGATATAGTACATGTTGTTTATTAAGTTTTTTTTTTTTTGACAGTGAGCACTAGCCACATCAAAATGTTACATAGATCCTCTGAGAATAGGCACTTTTCAATTTTATTTACAGCTATATCCTAGTGTCTGGGACTGTGGTTGTCATATAGACATTGCCAAATAAGCCTTTGTTGAGTGAATGAAAGGCATGCCAGCTATGTGCCAGATTCTGTATTAGATGCTAGACAAACAATGGTGAATGCTACTCACGGTCAACCTGACCATAGGCAGCTTGCCTTCTAAGAGGGGAGAGGTAGACAATACACAAAGAAGTGTGATGATTTCACACACAGATGGGTGCTAATGATACAACAGAAGAGGAGACGTCATAGAGGGAGAAGAGGGATGTCGCTTAACTAAGAGGACAGAAAAGGCCTCTCTGAGATGGTGACACTGGAATTGATATGAGATTGTGAGGCCCAGGAAGCCGCATGCTGATACAATGAAAGAGAACATCATCAAGGGGAAGAAAGAGCAAGTTCAGGTCCTAAGAAGGGAATTATGGAGAGCCAAACAGGCCAGTGTGTCCAGAAGTAAGGGGTGAAGGACTGGGAAGTCCAACTTTTATCCTGGATACAAGCAGAAGATGCCAGCACACTTACAGCAGGGGAATGACATAACCTGATTTATGTCTCAGAAAGTAAGTTTGCAGAGTTGTTCACGTTTATTCTGCAGAAGGTGGTGGTGGAAGAGGGTCAGGGAGGCCTTGTCCAAGTGGAGGAGAGATGTGAGGGCAGCTTTGACTAAGGCTGTACTGGTGGGGGGAACTGACAGGCCTTGAAGAAGCATTTAAGGAGGTGATGAACACTTAGTGGACAGCAGAGGGTAACAAATGGGTTGGTTTTAGTTAAGTAGAAAATATCACTAGGACATTATAGGAGGTGAGGACTAACGATGAGCTTCCCAAGGTCTGTTCTTTGGAAGTTTGAATTGATGAGCTAGTGAGGAGGAGTAATCTGGAAATTACAGGCAGATAGGATACTGGAATTTGATCCCTGTGGCTGAGATGTGTGGGGCAGAAAGGAGAAACTAGGAGGAGAGGTCACCTAAGCAGCCTGCAGTTGAAAGCGATTAAAAAAAATGACACTGGAAAGAAAAACACCTGAGAAACGTTAAAGAAAATTGGTAGCCCAACAATCCCGCCAAGACGCTACCGAAACAACCACTCCATTAATCAAATGCAGAGGAAAGTCTTTTACCCCTGGGTGGAGCCTCACATAGACAAGGTAGCCAATAGACGGACTGCATTTCCCACATTTTAGAGCCTCCCAGGAGGCACTGGTGGTAAAGAAGCCATCTGCCAGTGCAGGAGACTTAAGAGAAAAGGGTTTGATCTTTGGGTCGAGAAGATCCCCTGGAGGAGGAAATGGCAAACCATTCCAATATTCTTGCTTGGAAAATTCCAAGGACAGAGGAGCCTGGCGGGCTACAGTCTATGGGGTCACAGAGTTGGACATGACTGAATGTGCACACATGCACATTTTAGCTAGTTTTTTTAATGCTACAGACAGAAAACTTTCTTCAAGGATTGGATGTAATGGATGAAGAAAGGGGAAAAAAATCTGGATTTGATTTCAAATTTGGTTCCAAATTGGTGGGGCACAAATACAGTGCTACCATATATGACCTGAGAAACCAGGGGGAGATAAAAGGTTAAGACACTAATGAGAGGAAGTCATTTCATAGGAAAACTATTAATAATTAAAAACCTTTACCTTTGGCTTGGAAAATGTTTTCAAGTTTATATT
Organism: Bison bison bison; assembly: GCF_000754665.1. Lineage (NCBI taxonomy): Eukaryota > Metazoa > Chordata > Mammalia > Artiodactyla > Bovidae > Bison > Bison bison. The sequence goes on from NW_011495050.1 coordinate 1,966,430, forward strand.
TAAATATGAGGGTGTGGCTGGGTTGGGTAGATCCCCTGGAGGAGGGCATGGCAACCCACTCCAGTATCCTTGCCTGGAGAATCCCATGGACAGAGGAGCCTGGTGGGCTAGAGTCCATGGGATCGCAAAGAGTTGGACACAACTGAAGTGACTTGGCACTTGGCACATGAGGGTGTGGTATTCGGGAAGTTCATTTAAATATAATGAATTAAAAAGGTATAAATAGGACTTAGGAGATGCTAGAAAGCTACTTTATTTCCCAGCACTGATTCTTCATTGCAAATGGGCCACTTTCTCAATTCTTCTGTAAGTATGATCTTTCTTGAGCCTTCCTACAAAAATTACGGGAAGAAGCTGTCTTTGTGTTCAGTATCATGAAAAATGATTTAAGAGGTCAACAAAGCTATAATTAAGCTCATCTATTTATTCATTCGACACATATGCATTACACTGAAGTCGAAAAGTGTGTGATAAATATTTAAATCTCTTTGAGATCAGGAACCATATCCGATGTATCTTTCTATCCCTTACAGACCTGAGCACCACTTTATAAATTAAACCAATGAGTCTGGCAGAGGGAAAGGTGACAGCAGCTAGAGTAATTTAGTGAAGTTCCATGGACAAAGTAGAATTTTAACTTGTCCTTTAAATGGCAACCCACTCCAGTACTCTTGCCTGGAAAATTCCGTGGACTGAGGAGCCTGGTAGGCTACAGTCCATGGGGTTGCAAAGAGTCGAACACGACTGAGTGACTTCACTTTTCACTTTTGCAAAGAAATAGTCTATGTAGACATTAAAAGAGGTAAGGGGTTCAAGTATTAGTAAATTTGGAAGTAAGATTTGCCTTCTAATTCAAAAGTGGACAGACTTAAGATTATTCATACATTCAACAATTGGCCTAGTACCCACTCTGTTCGAGGCATTGTGCTATATTTTAAGCATGCATTATAAAATGAAATATTCACAGTTTCTGCCCTGGTAAAACTTGAAGCCCAGGAAGGGACATAGATAAACAAACAAACAAATAAACAATTGATAAACAAAACAAAAATAAAAGAAATCAATTTTTTTCTTGTGATGAGAACTTTTAAGACCTATTCTTTTAAGGGACTTTCAAATATCCAATACAATATTATTAACTATAATTATCATGTTGTACTTTACATCCCCAGGATTTATTTATTTTATAACTGGAAGTTTGCACCTTTTGTTACAAAAAATTTGTAACCAGACTGTAATGATTGTTAACTAGACTTACTGGGATCATTTCACAATATATACATATATCGATTCATTATGTTGTGCATCTGAAACTAATACGGAAAAAGAAAAAAATCCAGGTTGTTCTGACAGAAAATAATGACAGACTTTTTGATCATGGTGATTAGGGAAGCTCTTTCTGAGAAATAGCATTGAATTTGATGAAAATCAAAGACAACCATCCTCAGAGCAGAGCATTTTCTGTGGGAAGAAAAGCAGCGAGGAGGTTGCAGGCAGGGAACAACAAGCAAAAGCTGTGAGACAGAACGTATCTTGGCTCTTTGGTGACTGAAAGGAGGATTTATAGCTCAATTTTGAGGCTTGGTTTTAAATAAAAATGGGATATCTGAGTGGAGATCTCCTAAAATAAAGGAAATTAATAGCTTTAAAGGGGATGAAAAGTCAGTGGTAAAACTCATTCATTGTATAAATATGCACTGAGTCATTCTAGACATTGGGAAGGCCGTAGTAAGAAGTTTGGACTCTAGAAGAGGAAGACAAATCAGAAAACAAGTAACTCAATAAACACTTTAGTTTCAGACCATGATAAGGTGCTACAAAGATGACACAATATCATGGGGGTGATAATGACTGCTTTCAATAAAGAAGTCATAGAAGGCGCCTAGGGAGAAGACACTGGCTGCATAGCCTGCAGTGAAGGGATTTCCACAGAACTTGTGCAAAGGTCCTGAGATCTACAGTTCTGTGCAGACCTTTCAGTTGGCACAAAGGCTGGGAGTATTCTCATGATCCCTCTATCTCACAGCACATGGGCACCGCTCACTCCATCCCATCTTAGCCAGTTCATCATCTTCAGGAAGCCAAAGTCATCCTTGTATTCTGCATCTCCTCTTGCTCCTTGGCTCTTGGTCTCTCTGTCACCCGGTGCAACTTATCTTCTCACCCCAGCTAACACTGCTAGCAACGTCTTCTCCTTCTTGAGGTGGGGACAGTGAAGTTCTGTGGGCTGCAAGTTGGGAGGAGGTGCAAACAATCAAGAGCAGGAACCCTGCGTGGTCAAAGAGGTCACGTCAGGAAATGGGTGTGTGTAAATACAAGCTTGGGCAGAGTTCACTGACAAGCTTGAGATTCGGTTCAATAACATGTCACTGAGTTCCTCTGGTGGGGCTCTGAGCCAAGTGCTTGCATCTTCCTGACATATGTGGGAACGTTTTACTGAGAAAGTGAGCTCTAAATGTGGAACCAATGCTTGGGCAAGTGTATGGTTCTCCATGTACAGATAAGAATAAAGTGGAGAATTATGTTCTCAAAGATAAGCTGAGGCTTTATCAAGTTACAATGAGAGATGAACTCTGAGCTGGTATCTGATTGCTATGTAATGAGAAGCTATATAAAATATACAAATATATTTTTCTTCATAGAATTAAAGAATCAGACTCAATAACCATTAATTGAGCCACTATCAAATTGGAAAAGGAATTTAATTCTTCCAGCAGTCCTTTGCAATAACTCTAATTTCCCCCATGCTACTGGCAAGGGGTGGGGAACAGCCCCACACCCTGGACACGCTCTAGAAAGAGGCAGCGCAGGTGTGTGGATGCAGGTTGTCTGACAACAGATCCTGGGGTCATCTCTCGAGACACGAACTCCTGCTCAGCACAATGGCAGCATGTTGGGAGACAGCCGGAGAAGAGTCCAAAGCAGCGATGGTTACGCCTGGTTAGGAGCATAAGTTAGAATCTCATTGTCACTTCTTTCTGGCCCAGGGAGTTTGGGTTAGTAATTGTATCTTCCTAAGCCTCAGGTTCCGCATCTCTAAAATGGGGCTAATATTAAAACCTACCTCTCAGGGTTGTTTCAGGACTAAATTAGCTTCTTAAGTCAAGGGTCTGAAGTTATGCCTGGTACTCTTAGCACTCAACAATGCGAGCTAGCTTTCATCATCTCAGAGGAGAGAATTTAGCACGCGTAGGGTGCTCTTTTTAAGCTCAGTCATATTGGACGGAGGGCTGGGCTCTATGTGACGCTGCCCTCGAGACAAGGTGCTCCTTGCTCTCGGGCCCTCTCCATGGACAATGAGCACCCCAGTCACCCTCATTAAAACATACATTTCCCGTGTCTGCAGCCAGAGACAGAAATGCCAGGGGGGTATGAGTGACAGTCAGCAGCGCTTGCTGACAACCTGAAACCTCTTGTTGGAGAACATTGAGGCTTCCAGCTATAGAGCCTCACGTTGGAGTCGAAGTGCTGCCTTTTTAACATAATCTCTGCCTCCTGTCCCTTTTAGATGTCTGAGTAGGATGATTCACATAAATATCCCACACACCATCTCAGAACATTTAAATGTGAACTTTGAATGGGGCTCTTATTAAGAAGAAATTCATTTCTAATTCAATTTAAATTTTATTTTGCATGCTTTACCCCATCCAACGTCCGGCCTGATAAATTATGTTAAAAAAAAAGTTAAAAATAAGCGAGTCACGTGATCTTTGAAGTCAGAAAATGCATCAGAAAAGAAAAAAAGGGAAGTGAATTGTTCTAAGTATACCAGAAAGGGCTTATGTGTTCAGAAACTCATTTCTTCTTCTCCAAATCAACGTGCAGTGATCAGCACAGAGAACTATCAGAGAACTGTTGAATATAAAGCACAGAAGATAACGGCAGTGATTACAACAGGCAATTGTGCAGCTGTGGTGTCATCCCCTCCCCCTCAGCCTGATCCCCTCCATCAGATTGGTTGCTATGTTAATATTCTTAGGCTTAAAAGACCAGAATTAATGCCTTCAGTTTTGTCTCTGATGTGTTGGTTTTCTGTCAAAAATTCCTGACAGAATTAACAGCTGATGAATCAGGGTAATTAGAGATAGAGCAGTGCCGCCTTGGAATCACTGACATACCGTCCTCTCCTGCTTGGATGCAGGGCCTTGGCCTAAGAAACCCTCCCTCCTCATTCTTCTACAGGGCAACAATTGTCAGCTATAAATAGGCCATCAGTTATTTTTTTCTTTGGATCATGAATATGGAGGATGATCTTCCTGTGGTCTGATGAACAACAGCAACTACTACAAAGAAAGCAGATGAAATCCAGGGAGGCAACTGGAGGAGGTGTTGCAATACCTGCTAGAAACTGACAACATTTAAATTAAGAAGAATCATAGCATAATCATTTGGTGACTTCTTTCTTTGATGATGATGAAGTGGTTTTCTGTTAATAGAGAGAATCTGTGAAATAAGCAAAGCTCCTCCAGAGAGTGTTCCAGTTCATTCAGCCTTATAGAAAATAAGAGAAGTATGTTGGGAGGTAAGATGACTGAAACACAGGAAGTTGACTGCTGGAGACCTGAAACCTTAGCATTTTCGTGTGGAGTCCCAGACTCTGCCCCTTCGCCACTTGATCTCTGCCTTTTCCTCCTCAGTCTTCACTCCTAAAGAGGAAAGTGGAGGAAGAGAGAAAGAGAAAGCATGATACAAGTGTCTGTGTGCCAATAAAGAGAGCACCTACTTCATGCTCACAAATCATTCATCTAGATGACATTTCTTTTTTCAGCATTTTCTTAGAACAGTTGAGATTTCAGTTTGGCTCCTGTCAGTAGCTGGAATCTTCCTAATCCAAACCTACTTCTGGTTTCTAGTCCCCAGTTGGTTACCCTCATGTCAATTTCTTTACTTACCTGTGAGAAATTCACTTAAATCCTGAAAAGATTTTCAGAAGGATAAAATACTATCATGGAACCCCTGGGAGTTAAGCTGTGATCATGGTGTATATGGGGGTTTCCTGAAGCTCAGTAGGTGAAGGCCATATTCTAGGTTCTCAGACCTGTCTGTACTTCTGAGAGCCCTCTGCTTTGCCATGGGGTCTTTCTGAGGTCATAAAGGATACTGGTAGTTAGGTGTCAGTAGTAAGTGGTCTTCAGAAAGGAGGTGAGCTGGGGAAGCAGGCAGGTGAGGAGCAGATGAAATCAAAGAAGAGACATATGTCCCTTGATTATTTCTTTCTCAGTCTGTGGGGGTTGCTTAGCAAGGAGGGTGGGAAATATTTGGTGTGTTAGGAACAAAGCTGATGCAATAAATTATGAAACTGGCTGTAGCAAAAATCTGTGAAATACAGTACCTACCCTTAGAAGAATGGCTTCCCTTTGCCCTAGGAAACTGCTTACCATAAAGATGTTGGGTAATACCTATGCTTTACAGCACCCCATGCAGATTTCCAAAACCTCTTCTTCACTATCACAAAGCACCAAGCTCTGTGCGCACTGATTTATAACTGTAGGAGCATTTATAGACATAAATAATTAAATACGTACATAAATCTTTTCTCTAATCTCCCATCTAAAATTTTCACTTTTCTAAAGAGTGGAAAAGATTCATTTTTAATGTTACTGAATTAGTTAGAATAAAACCTAAGAATAGGTACATCTGAACATTTGATAGAATGTATTTCCTTCCTCTCATTAGGACAGTAGTATCTAAGGCCCCTTCCTCATTCAGCTGTTACCCAAGCATTGATAATCCATTAAAGAAAAAGGGCTAAGCCTTGAAAAGCATTAATTGAATTTTCCTCTATTATGACCAACTTAACTGGATCAGAAATATGGTCAAAAATAGAATACATGTCCAACTCTTGATTATCTATGGAAAGGAAAACCATGTCTGATGTGGATCACACATGGTAATGACTATATGATTCTAAACACTATTTTTATTTGATTTTTAAACACATTGTCTGAATTTTGAGTGCAAGAATAGAATCCATTGTCAGACTGCACTTAGGTTTAAATCAGTGTGACTGGAAGATCTCATTCTAATCCCTTGCACTTATTAACATAATTTAATTTTAGGACCTCAGCCTACTATAGGCTCTTGGTTAGGCTTTGGGGAAAAGTCATAGATGTGTGTTCATATGTGATCATTCAGAATCATTTGGAAATGTAATTTTCCCATACTATTTCCTCTTGTAGTAACATATAACATCCACATGTTTAGACATATTTGAGTAAACTTTTTTTTATTAAGTATGGTTTAAAGTATTTTATTTCTTATTTAATTTTATTTTAAAATTTTTGAAGTATAGCTGATTAACAATGTTGTGTTAGCTTCAAGTGTATAGCAAAGTGATTCAGATTCTTTTTCATTTTAGGTTATTATAAGGTATTGAATATAGTTTCCTGTACTTTACAGTAGATCCTTGTCGGTTATCTACTTTATATATATAGTGATGTGTATCTGTTAATACCAAACCCCAAATTTATTCCCCCTTGCCTCCTTTCCCTTTTGGTAACTGTAAGTTTGTTTTCTACATTTGTGAGTCTGTTTCTGTTTTGTAAATAAGTGCATTTGTATCATCTTTTTTTTTTTTTTAAGATGCCACATATAGGGAACAGTAGCATCAGAGTCAACACGACAGTGAGTTTTTTTTTTTTATCTTTCCTTCTTGTTTATTTGTTCCAGTTAACTTAGAAACAGTAACTAGGGGTTTAACATTTGGATCCTCAGATGATAGTTCAGGCTTTTTTTTTTTAATTTTATTTTATTTTTAAACTTTACAATATTGTATTAGTTTTGCCAAATATCGAAATGAATCCGCCACA
>NW_011495050.1:1973338-1989475 GCF_000754665.1 Bison bison bison
TATACCTGTGTTCCCCATCCTGAACCCTCCTCCCTCCCCATACCCTCCCTCTGGGTCATCCCAGTGCACCAGCCCCAAGCATCCAGTATCGTGCATTGAACCTGGATTGGCAACTCGTTTCATACATGATATTATACATGTTTCAATGCCATTCTCCCAAATCTCCCCACCCTCTCCCTCTCCCTCTCCCACAGAGTCCATAAGACTGATCTATACATCAGTGTCTCTTTTGCTGTCTCGTACACAGGGTTATTGTTACCATCTTTCTAAATTCCATATATATGCATTAGTATACTGTATTGGTGTTTTTCTTTCTGGCTTACTTCACTCTGTATAATAGGTTCCAGTTTCATCCATCTCATTAGAACTGATTCAAATGTATACTTTTTAATGGCTGAGTAATACTCCATTGTGTATATGTACCACAGCTTTCTTATCCATTCATCTGCTGATGGGCATCTAGGTTGCTTCCATGTCCTGGCTATTATAAACAGTGCTGCGATGAACATTGGGGTACACGTGTCTCTTTCCCTTCTGGTTTCCTCAGTGTGTATGCCCAGCAGTGGGATTGCTGGATCATAAGGCAGTTCTATTTCCAGTTTTTTAAGGAATCTCCACACTGTTCTCCATAGTGGCTGTACTAGTTTCCATTCCCTCCAACAGTGTAAGAGGGTTCCCTTTCCTCCACACCCTCTCCAGCATTTATTGCTTGTAGACTTTTGGATAGCAGCCATTCTGACTGGCGTGAAATGGTACCTCATAGTGGTTTTGATTTGCATTTCTCTGATAATAAGTGATGTTGAGCATCTTTTCCTGTGTTTGTTAGCCATCTGTATGTCTTCTTTGGAGAAATGTCTATTTAGTTCTTTGGCCCATTTTTTGATTGGGTCATTTATTTTTCTGGAGTTGAGCTGTAGGAGTTGCTTGTATATTTTTGAGATTAGTTGTTTGTCAGTTGCTTCATTTGCTATTATTTTCTCCCATTCTGAAGGCTGTCTTTTCACCTTGCTAATAGTTTCCTTTGTTGTGCATGAGTTTTTTTTTTTAATTTTCCTGTTTATTTTCTTCAAAATCTAAAAGAAAGTGAAACTGGTAAGAATAAAAATAGATATTCCCAAGTATACTTTACCAGACCAATATCGTGACCCAAATTTCTGAACAAAGCAATTTAAATGTATGATAAGAGACCAGTCATTTTACAGAATATTAATTCTACAAAATTTTAGTTAGGAGAATTTGATTAGCCCATGAGCTGTTATTTGAACTGAATTTGAACTAGGTCTTAGAAAAACTGAACTCTAGTAAAACAGCATTGCTGCAAACTGTATCATAATGTGTTCCAAGTATCAGTATCTCCTAGCTGGGACTCAGAGTAGCAATAGAGGCATCAAGAAGCAATTTAAGAAGCAATGTAAGGCCCAGGGCACAGTGAAGAAAAAGAAAATAAATAGCAAGGTAATGGCTGATTATCTCTTCTTAGGATGAAATATTTTTGTTAAAACATCTTTAAAATATCTATTTTTATGAGTGTTTTAACATAGGTCAATTGGGGACAGGTTCATTAAAAAAAAAAAAAAACTGGTGAGAGAATTCAAAAGTATTTGGACAAATTTTTCAAAAGAATTTCCCATTAAAACTTATTTAATCTGATGAGACATTTAAAAGCATACTTTTCCCTCTCAGAGTAGCAAACTTTGAAGAGAAAAAAAAAATGTCCTAAAGAATGAAAAAGAAAATTAAAACAAAGAAAATTACTATTTGGTTTATAATGTTTTTCACCAAGGTCTTATGATTCCTTAAGTCTATTTTTTAAATGCATGAACATTTATGTATTTTGCTTTAAAATATATGTCAGCTTCACAAATCATTTTATTTTATTTTTTCACAAATCATTTTAAAGCCATTAGGTCTGGAAAATAAATGATTGAGGCTTCAGGAAAAAAAAAAATTTTTTTTTCAGATCATTTAGCTGACAATAACAGTCATTTCATGTTATGCCCCAAATCTGACTCAGAGTATGTCTGTGAATTCTTTTCACGGCCCAGGAATAGAATCTCAAGCAAGGAGATCTTAGCCATAATTTGAACTACCTGGGTTCAAGAGTCAGTAATCTGGATTTACTTTTCTCTCATTCACTTTTTTCCTGGTCTACGGTCTCCACGGTGAATTAAAATGAACACAGGTAGACTAATCCTATATTCCTTTGACTCAAACAGTTCCAGAGGTGATGTATCTCATGGTCTCTGTGAAATCTAATCACAGCAGGGAGAGATCTCCATTCAGAAAAGAAATCTGCTAAGAAAGTAGATAAGCTTCCAATAATTACAAAGGAAAATCAGGTTAAACAATTTAATGAGGTTTTGTCCTTCTAATTAGTCACATCATTTTATTAAGAGAAAAAAAAATACTCCAGTGAGCCTTCCATGCCATAATAACTCAGATTTGCATGGTGTGCTGCGGTTCACAAAGCTTTCTCACAGATTATCTCATTGTAATTTATATGGTGCCTGCTTATTTTTCTGTCAGATTTTAAACTATGCTGTGATTGTTCATAATCTGCAGTTCATGACTGGTTATCAACACTACCAAGGCAGTAGAGGGAGCATTATCTTGATGAAATATAACCGAGATTGGTAACGAAAACCCAGAACTCTCGTTAAAATACTTGTCCATCTCTAGCACAGTCTCAGAGCCAACTTCCAAGATGACATCAATGTGAGACTCTACTGTACTTAATTTGATTTTTTTATTATTCAGAGTTACTTTCTGGAAGACAGTAGAATTATTTAAGTTTAGTTTTTTTCTTATCTTTACCACTGTTTGCAGCCTTTCAGATTGAATTCTTACAGGAAAGGTTCCTTGCAGTCAGACAGAAAGAACTGACACAGGGATTTACTTTTGAAATGTTGATAGATTCAGGTAAAATCAAATGGTTCACAGTATGAAAATCGCTATAATTCTTACTTGTACAACTCAAAAAAGCATTTCCTAATCATTTATGTAGATCCAGTTTCACTTCATAATTTCCAGACTGCCACCTGGATGCACTCAGCCTCTTCTGTGACATAGCTGAGCTAGTTTTGAAAGTTCCTCCTTTGTCTCTGGGCTCCTTCCCTTTTATTCCCCCAGGACTTGCCACCTCAAATTATTTCATCTGAAGCTATGTCTGCACATGAATAGAGAAATGGAGAATTAAAGCAATTATACTATTAATTTGAGCAGGAAAAAAAAAAAAAAAAAACCTACTTAGCCTGAGTTAACTGGCAATTCCTGGCAGACATCTTTGTCTGTTTCAGTGATCTGGAAGATCGCCTAACTTCTTTTCTGGGCAGGGATGGAGGGGCGTAGATCTCGTTCATGTCACAGGGCTCTGAGCATTCAGTGTCTACACATGATTGCCTCATTTCCTGCTGCCCCAGACTGTATCTATTCTAGGAAGGCTAAGCCATGATAGGAAGGCTGGGTGGTTCTGAGGTATAGTACTTACAGAGATATCCCTGTGAACACTTAGATATTTTAAATTCTTAACTGATGTTAGGGCCTGTTCCACCAGTCATGATGAGTTGGACTAACTGACATTTTTATTAATTCATTCACTCATTCATTATCTATTGAGTGCTCTGTGCCAGGGCTCCAGATTATAAATATGACAATCTCTAGATGCCAGCACTTTAAGAGTTTGAAGTCACGTTAAAAAGTGGTTACAAACTACTACTAGAAAACATATTGTTTAGTCATCCAGTCCTGTCTGACTCTTTGTGACCCCATGGACTGCAGCACGCCAGGCCTCTCTGTCCCTCACCATCTCCCGAAGTTTGCCCAATTTCATGTCCATTGCACTGGTGATGCCATCCAGCCATCTCAACCTCTCATGCCCTCTTCTCTTGCCCTCAATCTTTCCCAGCATCAGGGACCTTTCCAATGAGTCAGCTGCAAGCATTAGATGACCAAAATACTGCAGTTTCAACTTCAGCATCAGTCCTTGCAATGAGTATTCAGGGTTGATTTCTCTTAAGATTGACTGGTTTGATCTCCTTGCTGTCCAAGGGACTCTCAGGAGTCTTCTCCAGCACCACAGGTCAAAGGCATCAATTCTTCAGTGCTCCGCCTTCTTTACAGTCCAGCTGTCACAATCATACATGACCACTGGGAAGACCATAACCTTGACTATATGGATCTTTGTTGGCAGTGTAATGTCTCTGCTTTTTAACACACCATCTAGGTTTGTCATAGCTTTCCTGCCAAGAAGCAAACATCTTCTGATTTCATGGCTGCAGTCACCAACAGCAGTGATTTTAGAGCCCAAGAAGAGGAAATCTGTCACTACTTCCACCTTTCCCCCATCTATTTGTCATGCAGTAATGGGGCCAGATGGCATGATCTTAGTTTTTTTAATATTTAGTTTTAAGCCTGCTCTCTTACTCTACTCTTTCACCCTCATCAAGAGGCTCTTTAGTTCCTCTTCGCTTTCTTTCATTAGGGTGGTATCATCCACATATCTGAGATTGTTGATGTTTCTCCCACCTATCTTGACTCCAGCTTGTAACTGATCCAGGCTGGCATTTCTCATGATGTACTCAGTGTATAGATTAAGCAAACAGGGTGGCAGCGTACAGCGAGAAAACTGCTACTACAAAAAACTAAAAATAGAGCTACCATATGATTCAGCAATCCCACTCCTGGGGATATATTCAGAGAAAACCATAACTTGAAAAGATATGTGCACCCCAATGTTCACTGCAGCACTATATACAATAACCAACACATGGAAACAACCTAAATATCATCAACAAAGGGGTAGATCAGAAGATGTGGTGTATATATACAATAGAATATTATTCAGCCATAAAAAAGGATGAAATAATGCCATTTGCAGCAACGTGAATGCACCCAGAGATTTTCATGCCAAGTGAAGTAGGCCAGACAAAGACATATCAGATAATATCACTTACATGTGAAATAAAAATGATGCAAATGAACTTATGGAAAAAACAGAAATAGACCCACAGACGTAGAAAACAAAGAGTTACCAAAGGAGAAAGGGTTGGGGAAGGACAAATTAGCAGCTTGGGTTTTAAAAATACACACTACTATATATAAAATAGATAATCAACAAGGACTTACTGTATAGCACAGGGAACTATACTCAATATTTTGTAATAACCTATAAAAGAAAAGAAAAGAAGGAGTTACAAGATGAAGCAACAAGTTTGAACAGTGAGTCCACTGTGGGCAAAAAGACACACCCACTAAAAGTTTGAGAGAGACAGACTCAGAAACCACAAGCAATTTCCCATGAATATACTTTTCATTCTTAACGTTGTTTCATTTTTCTTTTACAATCCTTTAGAATGAGATAAGTCAGCGAGTTGGGTATTCGTTCGCTCCTTCTCAAAGATCTTGGGCCTCTGAGAGTTTTGGGGTAGGCATTTTCAACAGAGAAGGGTTTAGCAGAAGTTGGTCAAATATATCTGCCAAGGGCTCTCCCTGGCAGATGGCAACAGCTGTTTGGGACTGAGTCAAAAAAAGTACAGGAGGAGCCCCTGCAAAATGTCCTTTTTATTACACTAATGGCTTTTTCCCTGAGAGCGGTTTTTCATTGTATCAGTGCATAATTGTTTTTGCTAATGCATTTGCTCAGATCATACAAAAATCTAATTATTCTATGTAATGAATCATTAACAATTTCCATAAATTCATTTCAGTGTTTGCATGCTGGTATTCAGTTTATGCTAATAAACCTGAAATATTCATGCCTTTAAGCCTGAGGTTGCTGACTATGTTAAAAAAATTTATTTCAGTAAATGTACATTTTACATCTGTATTTTGCAAAATACTGAGGTGTAAACACTGCAAGATGATTCTTGAATGCTGCTGCTGCTGCTAAGTCGCTTCAGTCATGTCTGACTCTGTGCGACCCCATAGATGGCAGCCTACCAGGCTTCTCTGTCCATGGGATTTTCCAGGCAAGAGTACTGGAGTGGGGTGCCATTGCCTTCTCCGTGATTCTTGAATAGGATATTCTAATTTTCTATTCACTTCTTTCTTAAAAAAATTAATTTATTTATTCCAATTGGAGGCTAATTACTTTACAATATTGTGGTGGGTTTTGCCATACATTGACATGAATCAGCTATGGGTATACATGTGTCCCCCATCCTGAATCCCTCTCCCACCACCCTCCCCATCCCATCCCTCTGGGTTGTCCCAGTGCACTGGCTTTGAGTGCCCTGTTTCTTTCATGGAACTTGGACTGGTCACATCTTAAGCAGAGTTATTTCCTTTATATCCTGCATTCACTTAGCTCCAACAAATGACACATAGTCATGTTAACTTAGGAGCATTAATTGGTGTTTGGTAATGAAAGAAGATCAAAAGTGATTGATGTTGACTTTTTACTGATACACTCACATTGAAATTCAGCCTTTGTTCCATTTGCAGAAACAGATATTAGGAATAAGTATTTTGTTATCATTATTTTTAATTGGAGAAGGGGAAAATAAACCTTGAATTCTAGCTATAAAAATTCACTAATGTCAAGTACAGAAGTTTTCTGCATTATTGTTGTTGTTAACATGTACTGTGTAGCAGGTACTCTGCTCTGTAATGAACGTTCTCCATGTCATTTAATCCTTCCCCGGAACACTCCAGTATTCTTGCCTGGAGAATCCCACAGACCGAGGAGCCTGGTGGATTATGGTCCACAGGGTCACAAACAGTCAGAAACGACAGACGGAACTGAGCACATGCACACACAGGGCCCCTGAGGTTGGTCCTCTATTACTCTCAATTTACAGATGAGAAACTGAGATTTAGAGAAGTGAAGAAACTTGCCCAAAATTACAGTGTTGCATACCGGTTCTCCACAAAAGGGGATTTTGCCTCCTTAGGGACATTTAGCAATGTCTAGAGGCATTTTAAGTTGTAACAACTGGGCAGGGGGCAACTGGTATCTAAGGAGGAAAGGCCAAGGATGCTGCTAAACATCTTACAATGCACAGGGAAGCCCCCATAGCAAAGAATTCTCAGTGGTCCAAAATGTCACCAGTGATGCGGGTAAGAAACCCCACCCCAGAGTGGCAGCTGCGTGTGATGCCTGTGTCACAGCTCCCTCGGTGACTGATCTCAGAGCAGCTGTGCTGGACTGTGGTCTGCGTTGGCCAACCTCTTACCAGAACCTGAAGTTGTGACTCTGCTTTTCTGCCTCGGGGCTTTCTCTGAATCACCAGCGCAGGTGCAGCCTGAACGGCAGGGAGTGAACACCTGGAGGCAATCCTCTATCAGAGTGCAACGTGATGGGGTACTTGAGGGCCTTCCACACAATTTTTGTGCGTTAACCAGATGAGCTGAGTCTCAGTTGCCTACCTGCATGTCACTTCATTCATGTCTGACTCTTTGCGACCCTATGAACTGTAGCCCACCAGGCTCTTCTGTCCATGGGATTCTCCAGGCAAGAATACTGGAATGGATTGCCATGCCCTCCTCCAGGGGATCTTTTCCCAACCTAGGGATCAAATCAGTTGCCTACATTGGTAGCCAACTGGTGCAACAGACCCTGACTGACCCAGTGGCATTGACTGATCCAGTCCCACTTCCCACTGGCCGAGGGTTGCCCCAGGTTTGTCAACACCTTTGCCATTTCAGCTCTGTTGCTGGGCTTCAGAGAAAGATTTGGGTTAGAAACTTAGACAGCACCACTGAAGCTTGAGGTGGGATGTTGGTATCTATACTGAACTGTCTGCTAAAGCTGGATGAAATCAGTAACAATAAGCTATGGGTTTTTAATCACTTCCCTGTCTTACTCCTGGGACCCTCTCTTCTTTCTAGACTTGCCTCTGAAAAAACTACCTGGACCCAAGTTCTTATTCAAGCTGTATTTTCACAGTAACTCAAAGTAAAACACAAAGCTAGCAAGTCTACTCTGTTAGAGTGCAAATTCAATTAAATGGAAAATGCTGTCTGTGTCACCTGATAAACAAGGGAAATCTGTCCATCAGCACCCTTTGGCCTACAATGCCCTTTCCACTTTAAGTTCCATGGTCAACTATTTAATATCGCCTCGCGCGAGTGCGTGCTGTCACTTCAGTTGTGTCTGACTCTTTGCGACCCTTTGGACTGTAGGCCACTAGGCTCCTCTGCCCATGGAATTCTCCAGGCAAGAAGACTGGAGTGGGTTGCCATGCCCATGGACAGAGAAGCCTGGTAGACTACAGTCCATGGGATTGCAAAGAGTCGGACACGACTGAGTGATTGCTTGCTTGCCTTGCCCTTCTCAAGGGGATCTTCCTGACCCAGGAATTGAACCTGAGTCTCATACCTCCTGCATTGACAGGTGGGTTCTTTACCGCTAGCACCACCTGGGAAGCCCTTCCCTAATATTGCTTTATCAGGACTCTGAACTCTCTCACTACTTATCTTTTCCCAAACCCAATAACACATCCCCCATGATGGAATCATCCTTTTGTTGCTGTTGTTTGTGCAGAAGTCGTACTGGTTTGTGAGAGAAACCCAACTTACCTGACCTATTGCAAATTTACATTGAGAACTTGAATTCAGCCTTAGATACTCTTTGGAAATTGTTCATGAATATTTAAATGACTTCCTCATATACTTCTCATACCTCTCTAGCCCCAAATCTGGCTTTATCAGCCCTCCTCTTCATATCTCTTTGGACCATTTGACATTTTCTTCCTGATGATTATACTGCATTTACTACTCCTTTGATCTGACGGCTCTTTTTTCTTTTAGATCCACTAGTATCTCTTTTTTCCTTTCTCTAATATGAGAACAAGAATTGTCATATTTCCTTTTTTATACTTACTCTCTTGGTGAGCTCATTCCCTTCTATAAGGGTGACAGCTACATTTCTGTTTCCAGCTCTGATATTTTCCCTAGGCCCCAGGATCATTGTTGACTGTCCATTTGATTAACCCATCAGCTAATCTTCTCCCAGGTAGCCCACATGTGTGCATGCATGCTGTCACTTCAGTTGTGTCCAACTCTTTGCCATCCCATGGACTGTAGTTTGCCAGGCTCCTCTGTCCATGGGATTCTTTAACTAAGAATACTGGAGTGGGTTGCCATGCCCCAAGTCCAGAAATGCACCAGAATGATCTAAGGAGAATTTTTTCCTCTTGCCCAAATGCATTAGCAATTGTCATATAAACCAGTTCAGTTTCCTGAGATTCAAGGACAGATTCGTTGGGGATTCTGGGGAAATTCTTTCTTACTCTTCCAGGAGAACTTTCGGAAGCGATTATCTTTTTTTCTTTCTCCTGCTTTTTCTCAGGATATATTCGTGTATGGATGTGACATCTGGAAAGGAGGTCATTATGTTAACATCACTTTGAGAGTGAATCCAACATGTGGATGAGTGCTGAGTCAATGATTCTCGAGGAAATGGAGTTAAGGAAACTGCATTAAGTTCCTCCAAAAGGGTGCACTTCCTTTGATATCCGGCAATGGAGTCCGTACTTTTCCTTGTTGTTTAAGCCAGTTTCAGTTACTTGCAACCAAGGGCTTTCAGTGAGGAAATTTTCTGCCATGTTCTCTTTGGGAGAATCTCAGTCTCCTCATTTTCCCCCCTTACAGTTGTCATCTCTTAAGTGCACATCCAATTACTGGCAGTCTTCTAGTTAATCTACATTTTTTTATTCTCTGCTCTTTCTGATTCATCTTTTATACTGTTGCCAGGTCAATTTTCCTAAAAGATGATTTTTATCATGTTTCTCTGTAAAGTCCTATAATGGCTTCTTTCTTTTCACTTTCAGCTTTTAGTCCTAACTCCCAAGAATTGTTTTTAAGGCTTTTCATAGTCAGATCTCCTCTTCGTATACTTAATATGACTTCTCTGTGTTCCCCAACACACAGTTGAAAATCTTTCTTCCTAATGCTTTCCAACTGTGGTGCTGGAGAAGACTCTTGAGGGTCCTGTGGACAGCAAGGATATCAAACCAGTCAATCCTAAAGGAAATCAACCCTATTCATTGGAAGGACTGATGCCGAAGCTGAAGTTTCAATACTTTGGCCACCTGATACGAAGAGCCGACTCATTGGAAAAGATCCTGATTCTGGGAAAGATTGAAGGCAGGAGGAGAAGGGGGTGACAGAGGATGAGATGGTTGGATGGCATCATCGACTCAATGGACAAGAGTTTGAGCAAACTCCGGGAGATAGTGAAGGACAAGGAAGCCTTATGTGCTGCAGTTCAAGGAGTCACAAAGAGTTGGGCACGACTGACTGACTGAACAACAACTTCCTAATAGTCCCTCAACTGAGAAATACTTCTCCTTTGCAGAATCCATGTATACCTTCAGTTTTACTTTGATTTCTATATTCTCTTAAACTTTTCTTGAATAGATACAACCTTTATTCATTTAAAGAGTATTAGGTATAGACTATATGTTTCCAGGCATGCAAAAAGCAGTGGATTTATAAAGACACATGTCTGGAAAAGTCTTAATAGGAATAATGAAATAAAAATTGAGAAACACTGTTTCAGATACTGAGTAAACCATCTTGCAATTCATGAAACAGTCTTGCACAATTGTAGAACTGTTCTGCTACAAATTCCCACATTGCTCTTAAGAAACACTGGTGGGGTTGCGTTTATGTGTTTATTTTCTAGTTTAATCTGTTATTGTAGCTTGAGATAACAGGAAATAGAGTATTTTACTGCCAATTATTTCAAGTCCATTTCTCCTTCTCCCTCACTCACCTAAATTCTCAGTGCCTTGAGAACAGATGTCATCATACATTTCTTTCATACCTTCCTTGAGAGAGTAGCATGAAATGTCTTTATTTTACTTCCTCCCTCCCTCTCTCATTGTCTGCATATTCGTGTTATCCATTTCTTATCAGAGTGCAAGGAATGATATTTGCAAAGCTGATATTAACCGTGGTTAAGAACTGACTTTTGCTTGAAAGACTTAGTATACAGGAGATGGTTAAAAAGCATTCGTTCTTACTAACAGGAAATATATAAAATGTCTTGACTGAGGCAGATGTCTGCCTTAGTAAAAGGTCTTCTTGCAGCCATCACTTTTCACATTCTCTTAAATCTATATCTTAGTAACAGAGTTTAAAAACTATTGTTAAACCAATGAAAAGTTTTTTTTTTAATCTAACCATAATTCTAACTCTCTAATATTTATTTCTTCATGTTTGCTTACAAATTTTGTCCATGTGTAGTTGATTTTTTTATTAAAACAACAATACTGAATACTGTTGTCAGTGTCCTGTATTTTATTCATTTAGAATCATGGTATTTCAGTGTTTCTAACCAATTACCAGAATTGTCATTTTAACAGCTTCGTAACAGCCCATCACATTTATTGATGGTTCTTCCTTTTCTGTTGGACAATTTGTTTTTCTTCATTCATGAGTTATATATGATGCTTCTGCCTAGTCTTTCTGCCATTGATTTTTCTCATTCTCTATTCAATACTGCCCTTTCACCCTGGATTACTATCTATTTGCTTGGTTTTTGACTATTGTGATTTATACATGCATCAGTTCACCTACCTGCCTTTATACATGCATCAATTCACTTAGCTCTGATCAGTGATAGTTGCTTGAGCCTTTACATTCCTGGCTCCAAAGAGTCAATGCTTCTGATTCCTGCTGCTTGAGAAGGATTTGGTATAGCTTGAGGCTCGTGTGGAAAATCAGTTGGATGTTTCATAAGAGAGAAGACATAGCTCAGAATAATTGAAACATTTTAATGGTAAAAGCTACATGTTTCCTCTTGAGATAAAGTTCTGCTGCTGCTGCTGCTGCTGCTAAGTCACTTCAGTCGTGTCCAAGTCTGTGCGACCCCATAGACGGCAGCCCACCAGGCTCCCCCGTCCCTGGGGTTCTCCAGGCAAGAACACTGGAGTGGGTTGCCATTTCCTTCTCCAATGCATGAAAATGAAAAGTCAAAGTGAAGTCGCTCAGTCATGTCCGACTCTTAGCGACCCCATGGACTGCAGCCTACCAGGCTCCTCCGTCCATGGGATTTTCCAGGCAAAAGTACTGGAGTGGGGTGCCATTGCCTTCTCCAGAGATAAAGTTCTACATTATAGTAAATATGTTCCCAGAATACTCATGGATTACTTAATGATGATCAAAAATAGCAGCTGAGTATTGTTTTTGATTTTGAAGAAAAGCAAACAAATCGATAGCAATCATAATATTATATACCTAAACTAGGATGAATAATGCCTTCATAGAAGATGTGATCTGATTTCAAGTAATATTATTTATCATATACAAAGGATTGCTGCTGCTCTTGACTTCAAGACACATTATATCTATCAAAGTTTAATCAATATAGACACAGTTTGGATTCTTTAACAAAAACTCAGAGATCAGTCAAAATAAGATTGCTTAATAAGGTGGTGAATGGACTTCCCAGGTGGCCCTAGTAATAAAGAAACCACCTGCCAATGCAGGAGACATAGGGGACTCGGGTTCCTACCTGGGTTGGGAAGATCCCCTGGAGGAGGGCATGGCAATCCACTCCTGTATTCTTGCCTGGAGAATCCCAAGGACAGAAGAGCCTGTGAGGCTACAGTCCGTAGGGTTGCAAACAGTCAGACATGACTGAAGCAACTTAGCATGCATGCGTGCAAGGTTGTGAATAAACAGTCTACATATTTGATATAAGGGAAGAAAAACTCTATTCAACAACAATAAAATAAAATGTTTAGGAATAACAGTGCTGCTGCTGCTGCTAAGTCACTTCAGTCGTGTCCAACTCCGTACGACCCCGTAGGCAGCAGCCCACCCGGCTCCCCCATCCCTGGGATTCTCCAGGCAAGAACACTGGAGTGGGTTGCCATTTCCTTCTCCAATGTGTGAAAGTGAAAAGTTAAAGTGAAGTCGCTCATTCATGTCCAACTCTTAGCGACCGCATGGATTGCAGCCTACCAGGCTCCTCCGTCTATGGAATTTTCCAGGCAAGAGTACTGGAGTGGGTTGTCATTGCCTTCTCTGAGGAATAAGAGTGAGGTCTATATAAAGATCTACTTAAGATTTTAAAATGCTTCTGAAACTACGTATGGAAAGGTGTATCATTTCTTGGATGAAAAAAATCCACGTCATAAAGATGTGATTCAATAAAAATAGCAACAGCATTTTTATTTTGGAGTCAGACAGGCTGGTATTAAAGTTCAAATGGAAAAATAAGAAGAACAGACAAGAAAAATCTGGAAGAGTTGTGGGAAGGATCGGTGCTTCCACGTATTCAAGCATATTTTACATCTTCAAAAATAAAAACAGTTTGGTACAAGTTCCTGAGCTGAAAAACAAGAAACAGGTCTAAAATAAAAGGATTTAGCATATTAAAAAGGCAGCAGCCCACATCAGTAGAGTGAAGATAGACTTTTCAATGAACCATGTTGGATAAGTTGGTGGGATCTGTAACAGTCTATAAAACAATAACACATTTCTGTATGGACTCACTCCCTTTCTGTTCCTTTTCTATTCCTCTCTCCACTCTTTAGATCACACTCTCCAATAAATACTTACACAAAAGCCTTTGTGGCAAGTTCTCCTTTCTAGGAACCCAGGCTTAAGCAATTATTCTATATCTAAACTTTCCCCTCTTTTACTGTTTTTTTCATTATGCCCTTTATAATTTGTCAGAAATTAAAAATTTTCCAGTTTATCACTCTATTTCTATATTTATTCTAGTCTCAGAGTCATTTAGTTGCAATTCTCACTGCCAGTGGTTGGCTGAAGTCTTTCCTCTAGTTGATTCCTTAATAAGGATTTATGGGAACAATATTCCCTGAATGTTCAAGATAATTTGTCTGTTGTCCTTACAACTGAAAAGCAATTAAATTGAATATAAAATGCTAAAGTCACAATTTTTCCTTGAAGATTTTGAAGGTTTTCCTCCCTTGTGTTCTGATGTTGAAATGTGTAAAAATGTCTGAAGCCAACCTAAGCTGAATTTTTCTGCATGTCTCAAATATTTTCTTTCTTTTAAAATCTATTAGGTTTATGAGTGTATTCCTCAGCATGGATCATTCTGGGTAAATTTACTCTGGGGAATGGTTGATTTTCAATATGTGTAAAATCATTATTTCAGAAAAATTTTCTTGAGTAACTATTTCTGTTTCATTTTGCTTATTTGTGAAATTTTAATTTCTGCTTCTATCATGGGACTTCCATCAATGCTCGTTTCCCTTGAATCCCCTTCAAATTTTACATTTATTTCTGTTATTATATTTTTCTCCTACTGTATTCCTAAATTCCTCTAGCTCATAATTCGTCCTTTCCTGTTATCTTCTTGTTGTTTTGTTGCTAAGTCATGTCTGACTTTTTGTGACCCCATGGACTGCAGCCTGTCACCAGACTCCTCTGTGCTGGGATTTCATAGGCAAGAATGCTGAAGCGGGTTGCCATTTCCTTCTCCAGGGTATCTTCCCGACCCAGGGATTGAACCTGAGTCTCCTGCTTAGCAGGCGACCGTCTCTTTTCTGAGTTCCTGCATTTCTGTCTTATGCGTTTGTTTCATAGTGGTGATTGTTCTGTTAGGCTCCCTCCCTGATGCTGCTGCTAAGTCGAGTCAGTTGTACCCAACTCTGTGCGACCCCATAGACAGCAGCCCACCAGGCTCCCCCATCCCTGGGATTCTCCAGGCAAGAACACTGGAGTGGGTTGCCATTTCCTTCTCCAATGCGTGAAAGTGAAAAGTCAAAGTGAAGTCGCCCAGTCGTGTCCGACTCCTAGCGACCCCATGGACTACAGCCCACCAGGCTCCTCCGTCCATGGGATTTTCCAGGCAAGAGTACTGGCGTGGGGTGTCATTGCCTTTTCTGCCCACCCCCTCAACCACCCCCTGGCTTTAATGCATTCTTAAATAGTTGGTCACAATTTTTCTGCTTCATGGCAATTTCTTTCTGGTGAGTCTCTCATTTTCCCCTTGTTCTTCTTTTCCTTTCTCCACTAACATTAATTGATGAGTTTATATAAAATTTCCTTATAGGAAGGGAGATTTTGGAGTGAGTTTGCTTGTATTTGAAATCCAGCTCCACGACTTACCAGATGTTTGACTTTAGGAAAAGTTATTTAACCTCTTGATCTCAGTTTTTTCATCTACAAAATGGGAAAAATAAAAGTACCTACTTCTTAGTGCTGTTGAGAGAATAGAAAAAAATAGCACAATTAAGGGTGAGAGTGGCGTTATACACATAGTTTAATGGTCACTAAGGACTGATGCTAAAGCTGAAACTCCAGTGCTTTGGCCACCTCATGCGAAGAGTTGACTCATTGGAAAAGACTCTGATGCTGGGAGGGATTGGGGGCAGGAGGAGAAGGGGACACAGAGGATGAGATGGCTGGATGGCATCACGGACTCGATGGATGTGAGTCTGAGTGAACTCCGGGAGTTGGTGATGGACAGGGAGGCCTGGCGTGCTGTGATTCATGGGGTCGCAAAGAGTCGGAAATGACTGAGCGACTGAACTGAACTGAACTGAAGTGCTAGCTACCAGCAGTTACATTTTTAAGACACATTTTCCAGAAAGACAAATGAGACACAGTAAGTAATTTCCAAGGACTGTAAATTGCATAAAGATAGTGCCTTAGTCTGTTCTGGATGCTATAACAAAACAGCACAAACTGATGGTGAAGGAGGAAACAGATAGAACAGGCTCCATCATGAAAGCAGGACTCTGTCTTCAGCCAGACTGTGGACTTTGAGCTCTATGCCCAGTATCTATGGAAATGACTTACCAACTGGAAAACCAGACCCACACCCACCCCCCACCATGGAAGAGCCCCAGGGCTCGTACCTAGACTCTCCATCGCCTAAAAGAATACCCTAATTATCTTTGTAACCAAATAGAATCATAAATTCTATTATGCTTATTGGGGTATGACCACAGGCCTATTGATAATTGTCCACGGTTAACTACCTAGGCTTAAGGCATACAAATCACGGGTTAACTTTGATTGTATCTTTCTTTTCCTTTGTTCAGACTAGTTTCACAGAATTTGGGGAGGTGGGTTTGAGCACGTACACTTAGGGTATATAAGGTTTTCACAAAAACTGGTCGGGGTCCTTGGCTAAGAGGAGACTCTGCCTTGGGCCCACCAGTGTAATAAACTGCACTCCACTATCTGCATTGTCCTTCTGAGTGAGTT